>NC_090266.1:285650032-286017532 GCF_040414725.1 Anabrus simplex | reverse complement strand
TTTTGCCAGTAATCTCCCATGATCTACCCTATCAGATGCCTTAGATATGTCAATCGCAACACAGCCCATTTGACCTCCTAAATCCAAGATATTTGCTATATCCTGCTGAAATCCTACAAGTTGATCTTGAGTGGAATAACCTTTCCTAAACCCGAACTGCCTTCTATCTAACCAGTTATTAATTTCGCAAACCCTTTTCGAGTAATAAGTGCCTCAGTCATTATGAGCTTGGTAACTATCCTTGAGCGGTGGTCATTATGGCGGTATGGTGACCTAATTCATTTTCAAAAGACTTTTCAAATTGTACTTGTTCAGAAATCACAAATCTTCGTACGTTATATAAGTAAATAAATACAGTTAATTAATTACATTAAGTCTGCTGGATATACTGAAACTTAAAATAAATGTTACCTGTTCGTGTCCATTAGTAGACTTCTTATGAAAACCAAGCCCAGAAAGCGCCAAAACCGATTGTTGCTCCATTTCACAAACATCTATTGTCATGGTCTCAACACATACTTCTTTGATCCATAAACACGAAGTAAGGAATGTATGAAATATACATCTAAACTTATAAGAATAATTCTGTCATTCCCAGTCTAAGACATTCCTTATTACGTCTTTCAATTTACTATTTAACTGTGCAGGAAGATAAACATCCTACCAAATGAAGGACGTGACGGAGGAGATTTGGGTTTATCTGTACCGAATACATATTACGAGAGCTAGATCCGATCTAACGGGTTCCGTGTTATACGCTGTATAAACATCAGGAGATTTTCTTTGTGTGAAAGAGTAGAATCAAATTGGTAGCATACCCAGTAATTCGGACGTAATCAAGGGTAGAACATATCAGCCCACCATGTGCACTCTATGTTTGCGATCTGTCACCGGAGGATGTTGTAGTCGTGCGGAATTAATTTGTTACTAGAACGATAACTTATAGTGTCATTTATGTTTAACAACCTGAAAGGGATGGAGAGTATAGTTACAACTGTTGTTATGTCCCCTCTTCGGCATGTCAGTGCAATGCGAAGTGTGTCTTTGTGATAGGGGAATATGTATAATTGAATGACATTTTCTTCTGACTTCAACAACTTACTGAGCTCATGGCAAGAATACATTAATTAAATGTACTTTTGCTGTGCATAACATAGTACACGTTTCAGTGGAAGTGTTAGGAGAAATTAACTCACAATATGAAAATAATAATGTAATAATGTTTTATGCCTTACGTCCCACTAACTACTTTTACGTTTTTCGGAGACGCCGAGGTGCCGGAATTTAGTTCTACAGGAGTTCTTTTACGTACCAGTAAATCTACCGACACGAGGCTGTCGAATATGAGCACCTTCAAATACCACCGGACTGAGCCACGTTCGAACCTGCCAATGTGGGGTCAGAAGGCCAGTGCCTCAATCGTCTCAGCCACTCGACCCGGCAATATGATAAAAAGCAGCCAGATTAGCATTATTGTTTTTCAAAGAAGGAAAGGCCAAAGGCGAGTGAATATGTAACTTTCGGACAGATATATGACCTTTTGCAAGAGACGAAATTTCAGGCAACGTGATCTTCGTTTGAAAATAATATAATACCGTGTATCCGGATAGCATTCCATAGCTTACATTCTACACCGGTTTTTAGGGTACATGATTTAGCTTTACGCATGTGTACGAAACGAGGGCACACGACATCTGAATGACTTCATAGCGAGTATTTCACTAACGCAGCCGTGGATCGAATTTAAGTCACTGAAGGAGAGATTATCGAGATGGAAAGTCACGTCCCAATGGCTTACATTCTATACAAAACGGAAGGTCTCGTGACATAGGATTTAAGATTACAAATCACTTCGATAAGTATTGCGATCAATGCTGTACAGATATGAATACTTAGGAGTATAAATACGCACAGCATGAACTACTCTTACCTTGATTGTCCGTTTGCTCATAGTATGCATATTCTTCACTTTCTCCTACTTCCAATCGCACTCGTGTGTGACTTCCTGCTTCCTCATCTTTCTCTGACCTGTACATCAGGGAACTGGCTTTACACTTTACCTTTCCATGTAAAACTGATTACATTTGAACAGAGAGTACTTTACTTACATTCCTTCCTCATTCCTTCGCTCATCACGCTCATCCTCACCATGCTCACCATCACCTTGTCCCTCTTCTCTGGCCGGAGATCCACTATGGGATTTCTGCTGTTTTTCAGCCTGGAAATGTATATCAAATCAAATATTAAGTCTATAGAGAAAACCGTTCGATTTTTCTTGTTTTAATACACAGTAACTTTGAGGAAGCATTGCGAACCTGAAGTACTCCGTGAACATTTTTAATGAAGTACCTCTTTGTATTCTTTAAATAGTGAATTAAAGCCTTTCATTCTGCGACGGATCCTTTATAAGGATTGTAGATTATAGTATAGTATGTCTCTACTTCTTTTACATGTAAAGTTCCAACTAAAAAGAATATATTCTAATAAAAAGCGACTCTAAAATCGGTAGATTTTTCTTGTGTTAATATATAGTAACATCGTAAACCTGAAGTAAATTGTGAAGCCGTACTATGACTTACGTACTCCGTGAAAACGTTTGATGAAGTACTTCCTTGTATTAAATAGTGAAGGAAAAGCCTTTCATTCTACGAAGGATCCTTTATAAGGGTGACAGATTATAGTATAGTATGTCTCTACTCATTTTACATGCAATGTTCCTATTAAAAATTTATTAAAGATGAGCTGTGTGTTTAATAGAAAAAATTGTTAGCGTAAATTATATAACATTGTATTATAGGAAAATTTTATTATCTTGTTAATTTAATATTTAGTGCTTGACAATAATGTATTTTAGTGTACCATTTGCCACCGAGGTAGACACCTCATTTGCAAATAAAGAGATTTTGATTTGATTTGATTTGATTTGATTTGATTTGATTTGATTTGATTTGATTTGATTTGATTTGATTTGATTTGATTTGATTTGATTTGATTTGATTTGATTTGATTTGATTTGATTTGATTTGATTTGATTTGATTTGATTTGATTTGATTTGATTTGATTTGATTTGATTTGATTTGATTTGATTTGATTTGATTTGATTTGATTTGATTTGATTTGATTTGATTTGATTTGATTTGATTTGATTTGATTTGATTTGATTTGATTTGATTTGATTTGATTTGATTTGATTTGATTTGATTTGATTTGATTTGATTTGATTTATTCAGTTATGTGAATTAATAACATCCATTACAATGTAGAAGTTTTGAAACAATGTCGAAAATTACGAGGTTACAAAGTGAGACAAAACGAACCTTAAATACATTTTGCTGTATGATTATCTAAATACGTCATGCCAGGGTACTTTTCTACAGTACGGTATGGTACTTATTGACCATTAGCAGACACAGACAAGAAAAATTTGCAAGAAAATCCTTTTGTAACTTTAAAGCTTTTCAGTCTGTCGAAAACACTAATTATAGCACACATAATTTGGCTTCCTTCTTCATAACAAAGAAAAAAAATGTCCTCACATATTCATGGATTAGCCACAGACCAGGCTGATAACCCTATCACCAAGAAAAAATCATCTCGAACTGGTTTTATTAAGCCAGATTGTGGAAGCCAGCATGAACCAAGCAAAAGGAATACTGCGGAATGGAATAGTATGAAAGAGTTTCCTGATTTATATCCTATAAACGAATCATCCCACGTGGAAAAGTAGTCAGAAACTGTATCTCCAAAGTCATCTCTGGGAATGTATTTATAACTACATTTTTATTGTTTCAGTCAGCCTGTTGTAATTAGGATATGCTTAAGTAGGCTACAGTTTAGAATTGCAGTGTAGTTATTTTATTAATACTGTCTTGCTTGATTTATTGTTATTTAATCCTTGTGTAGTCCTTTTGGTATTTCAGCATTTGGCGACAGTATTCGTTTCTGTTTGAGCGTAATAATAATAATAATAATAATAATAATAATAATAATAATAATAATAATAATAATAATAATAATTTGGCTATGGATTTACGTATTTAGTGTAACTACGCATTTCTGTAGTTTTAGTTAGCCTGCTATTCCTATTATTTTATAATTATAATGCGCCTAAGTAGAATTGTAAAGTAGCTGTTTCATCAGTTGGTATCTTGCTTGCTTCATTGTCGGGAAATCTTCGTATAGTATATGTACCGGGCGGTACACCTCCACGCCGCTAATTTAAAATGTGCGCCAATTGAAACTCCTCTGCTGGAGGAAGTCTGAACTTTATTGACGGTATTAATTTTCAAATTTCTCAGAAGATGTCACTACGTGGAAATTTTAGAGTTTTTGAACTGTGTCATTTTCGACGTATTTTTGTTTTGCTTGTAGTAAGAAGTGTGAACTTTCTCTTCTAGAGGACACTACTGATGATCAACAATAGTGCACCCTAGTGCGGAGTGAAAGAACTATTTTTTGGAGAAATTTTTATTTCAAAAGTTTGTTTCTTGTTAAATTTCTTTCTGTTATTGTTTAAGTTGGCTGTATACCCCTCTCTTTCCCCTTGTTTTGTATTTAGCCAATCCCGAATTTCTTTCATTAATTTCTGACCAATCAGATGTATCTTCCCCCAACTTGAATATGTTGCTGTATCCTACCCAATAAAGAGTTTGTGGGAGGGTGTTTTCATTCCCCTAACGCCTCGAACCTTCCGCGAGAGAATATAAACTGCTGATTTTAGGGTCTCCGGGCCACTTCTGTTCCATCTTTCAGTGTGTAAAGTACATAGCAGGGGGCGGGAAGCGCCTCTTTCTTCGGCGACAGTCAACAACCAGGTAATGGCCGATTAATTACTTCTTTTCTTGCTTGCTCAGCAGTTTAACTCTCGGGGCGGGTCCGAAGTTTTTCCATTATGTAACCTTCCCTAAAATGTAAAGGAACTTGTATCTATTCCATCTTTTAAACTGCATATCGGGATAGAGAGTGCTTAACCCTCTCGAGTTCCCAATCATATTGTTTTGATGTGAACTTATTTTTCTCAACCTATTCTTAGTTAACGTAAAACAAATTGTTCTTTTCTAAAGTCACCTCTGTAGTATGGGATTAGCCCTTGCATTAGTGGCCTAGAGCCAGATTAGGTTTTAAAAACAAAGTGTATTAGGAGTGCAGATCGCCTCCTCTCAAATTGTTATTTTGGAGGTCATGTAATTACCCCTTTTCATTTAATAGACCTCAGTAGGTTGGGTATTTTACCCCTGTGTCTATGTCCAGTGAGGACAACTTAAAGGTGGAGTTTGGTGTGGCCTTTGAGAGGCTTAAAGTTGAGAGCGAGTGGCTCTTTTTCGAAAATTGAGTGTTGTATGCCTCGTGGAGGCTTTTCGGTGTAATTTGGAGCAAGTGCTCCTGAGCATGAATGGGGTTTTCTGCCCCTCTGTTAATACTTATTTTGAAGTAAGGTTGGGCTGATTGCCCAAGCATTGTGAAGTCAGGGCTCGAAGCCCAAATTCTGTAAATATTGTAACTACCCTTTTGACTTGCTACTCTGTACCTGCCATGTTTGTTATTTCTTTATTTTGAAAAGAAAATATAACCTTGTTAAATTTTAAATTAATTTTACTTTCATAGCTTGAGACCTGTTCACCACCCCGCACCTTCTTTCACGCATAACTACCACAAAAACACGGTAACAGTGTACAGCATATCTCTCCTCTGATATATACATTTTCTTTCACAGAATACGCTATTTTATTTCTGTTGATTTTTGCTTATCATTATGTATTCCTGTAAAGAAGGTAAAGGAATGACTGGAGGAGGAACTTGTAGTGACTGTGCTTGTGAGAGGTCACTAAGGAGTTGGAGGGAGGTGAAAGCGAGTTTGAGGAAATAATTAGGCTTTTAACGCAGGACAGGAGTGAAGGCAGGTCTCTTTCAAACAATGTACAAGGTACGGTAGGAAGGCAAGGAAGAGGGGAAGGAAGGATAGACGTGGTGAAAGGCAGGTGACTGAACTAATGTTTTAAGGGGAAGGAAAAATTAGGGTTAACGTTTCTAATCACGCAGTGAGTTCTTCCAGAGGAGTATCGTGAGGAATCGATATGAGTGACGGCAAGCAGAAGAGCAGAGAAAAGATGGGAACAGGGAAGTGTTACACAGGAGGAGCGAGACAAGATAAAAGTGAATGGTAGGGAAGGAAAACCCAGAGTAGAGGATAATAAGAGAGGGGTGAAACAGGGTCATTAGAGGGACAGAAGGGAGGAGAAAGTAGGTTCTGCAGCCGTCAGGGAAGTTAACGGAGACCAGAAGAGAAGGAAATCTGATAAGGAGGGTGGGTCTTGGGCTCTATTGTTATATGTATGCGGGAAAAGTGTCTGGAGTAAAGAAAAGTAGGGTAGAGTGTAATCCAGGAATTAGGATCAGGCAGATGTTCAGGAAAGTAGAAGGAAAGGAGGGGGGTAATAAGAAGATAATAATTTTGCACGTTGGTAACAAAAAACGCAAGGGAAGCAGGAATTGGTACTAACATAGTTGGATATGTGCGAGATATGCTTATAAGAGTGCGGGAGAGTTTAAGGGAGCGGATATTTTTATCAGTGGGATACCATGTAGGAGGAATACTGACTGGAGGCTGACTTGGGATTTAAATGAGGCAATGTCATGGGTGGGTGAGATTTGTAAATCCTAATGAGTGAATAGGAATAGAGTTGGGATGTACCGGTAACCGAGTAAAGTAATCGAATTCCTAGAAACCATTCCTTTACAGTAATTTTACTTGTAATTGTTAGTTTTTACAAAATGTAATTTTTACTCATAGTTTACTCTTTGAAATAAAATTGTAATCGTTAATTTTAGTTATCGTTATATCCTAGAAATCAATATGCACCGCATCTAGAATTTGTCAATCTTGGAACCCCAGCACTCGCAAGGTGTCGCGTCAAGGGCATAAAGACTAGGATACGACTCACACACGCTAATTTACTCCCAACCTGTTGTGATTACGGTTACTGATTGAGATTTCGATAATCGTGCACAGCGTAAACGAGAAAAGAATCAGAGTAAACATATGACGGTGGAGGCGTTAAGGAATTTCCATTTGAATATATATTTTGAATAAGTTTGCCCTGAAATAAGTATGTAACATGCGAACATTGTTTGGGAGCAATCATTTTGACAGTTTGTTTAACATCACTTTGTGATGACAAATACATACCCTCAATATGCTATAAAAATAGACTAGTATCTATTTCCTTGCAAAGTTTGGTATCATTCCAATCCCTTGTGAAAAATGTCAGTGATTTCCTAACGACTCACTTTCTTTGAAGTAACTGTAATTGTAATTTTATTAATCTCTAGTTGAGAAAGTAATTAGTCATTGTAATAGAGAAAACATATCTCTCGTTGTTGTTCTTTAAGTTATCAGTCCATAGACTGGTTTGATGCAGCTCTCCACTCCAGCATATCACATGCTAAACTTTTCATTTCTACGTAGCTACCACATCCTACACCTACTCTAATCTGTTTACCATATTCATTCCTGCCGTTTCTACTGCCTAGATATCCCTCTATAACTAACTGAACAAGTCCTGAGTGTCTTAAGATGTGTCCTATCATTCTATCTCCTCTTCTGGTCAAATATCACCACATCGTCATTCTTTAACCAATTCGATTTAGTATCAGTTTATTCGTGATTCGCACTACCCATCCCACTTCCAGCACTCTTCTGTAACGTCACATTTCAAATGCTTCTATTCTCTTTCTTTCTGAGATAGTTATTGTCCATTTTTCACTTCCATACATTGCCACGTTCCAGACGAAAGTCTTCAAAAACATCTTTTTTTTAATTCCTATATCAAAGTTCGAAGTAAGCAAATGTCTTTCCTTAAGAAAGGCCTTCCGTGCGTGTGCTAGGCTGCATTTTATGTCCTCCTTACTTCTGCCATCATTTGTTATTCTACTAATCAAATAATCATATTCACCTATTTCCTTTAAGACTCTATATCAATGTTCGAAGTGGGCAAATGTCTTTTCTTAAGAAAGGCATTCCTTGCTTGTCCTAACCTTCATTTTATGTCCTCTTTATTTCTGCCATCATTTCCTTTGGTTGCAGACAGCTTGTCATGAAGCAATCAAGGCATAACATACCATTTCATGCTTCTCCATCATGTCAGAAGATTTTTATAAACTCTACTACAAATGTGGTTATTATTTTGGAGATTCATCTTAAATTCTTCCATTCGTAACAAGACCAATACAGATATCACTTTTTCCTTTTAATTATCAAAGAGTTAACAGTTACAGTAACGATGTGGACAATATTTCTGAACCCCCGACTGAAGCATTCTTTCAGCTAATGCATTCCACATTCAGGGGTATAAAATTAAATCATAACTATATCACACACTAAAGGAAACATATCGTCGCTGCTGTGCCGGAAAAGCAAACGTGACAATGCTATTCCATTGCATTATTTCCCTTAAGACTCGACACGCCTCCCAGCCAGATATTGATATGTATTGATATACCGTCCATCAGAACAATTTTCCTTGAGTTAATTTTCCTATGTGCTTGTATAAAGGAAAATGAGCCTTACATACATCATACTCTAGGAATGGGTAAATATGTCATGCGAACGTACATTCTACAGTACGGCACATTCAGATTCATTTTCCATTACATATGCGCATAGGAAAGTGAACTGAACGAAAATGTTTCTGATATCAATATGCGACTGGGAGGCGCGACCGGCCTTAAAGGAAGTAATGGATAGGAATATCATTATCACATTCGTGGTTTTGGCACAGCAGGGACGATATAAAATCTTATTACATCAGGCACATGACTATTCTAACCATACCTCCTCTTCAGCTTCCTTCTCAGTAGCTGTCAGCGATTCAGCGTCGGCCAAGTTGTCGACAGCAATGGCCAAGAAAACGTTTAACAATATATCTGTAATTCTGAGTTAGGACAATATTGCAACAAGTATTATTTATGAATGATAAGAACACAGAAATACTACCCATTACAATACATATAAAGGTATGAAATTAACTTCTGTTTAAGAAGGATATAATTCCACATTCATTTGTACTTATTATGTTATTTCAGCTTTGGGCTCTGCACATTATTTTGGAAATATCTGTCTTCAATCACTATAATGTAATATACAATCAGACTGTAAAGCCGAAGGATTTTCTCTGATATTTTACCATTTGTGGCCTCAGGAGTGGCCGGGTGCAAATCTTTTTAGTTGATGGCCATGGATGACCTGCGCGTCTGACTCTCTGACTGTAGTGATGATGATGATGATGATGATGATGAGGTAAGAAGGAGGTGAAACTCGGTGTTAGAACACAGCCTACTCCTGTCGAATGACATGAAGGATCTGATTAAGGCTTAACGTCCCCATCCGTTGGGTGAATCACCGTCAGTAGCGTCATAATGTGACCTTACTCCCTCCGGCTCCATGGATAAATGGTTAGCGTGCTAGCCTTTGCTCAGAGGGGTCCCCAGTTCGATTCCCGGCAGGGTCGGGAATTTTGACCATCATTGGTTAATTTCGCTGGCACTGGGGCTGGGTGTATGTGTCGTCTTCATCATCATTTCATCCTCATCACGACTCTCAGGTCGTCTACGGGCGTCAAATCAAAAGACCTGCACCTGGCTAGCCGAACATGTCCTCAGACACTCCCGGCACCAAAAGCCATACGCCATTTCATTTTATGACCTTACTCCATATGAACACTGTGGAGAGGTAAAGGAAGTAGCTAAGAAGATATCGGCTTTCGAAGATAGCATGAAAGACTTTCAAGCTCGCCTAGACTCAGCAGTCAGTGCCGCTAACCCACCGAACGTGCTCCAAGCGCTTGGTGCCGAGTTCCAGGAATTCAAGAAACAGGCCAGCGAAGACATCTCCATGCTTAAAGGGGAGTTGAAGGCTCTTGAAGATCGGCTCCAGAAACAAGACGACGCGTTGGACGAGGCCGAACAGTACAGTCGCCGGAACTGCCTTTTATTGCATGGTGTCCCGGAACAGCCGTCCGAGGACGTCTACATTTAAATGCTGGACACACTGAAAAATAAACTTTCGGTTGAACTTTCAATTCTTGATGTGGATCGCTGCCACAGGCTAGGCCGTCGAAATAGAACGTCTGCTGAAGTGGTCTCACAGGGAAATCGGCCTATCATTATAAAGTTCCTACGATACCATGATCGTGATCGAGTGTGGCGTGCAAAGCGAGCTTTGAAGGGCAGTGGGATCATGCTGAGTCCCTCACAAGTGCGAGAAAACATATACTTAATCATGCAAGGAATTTATGGGGACTGCAGAAATGCTGGACTCAAGATGGACGCATTTGTGTATTAAGAGAAGATGGAACCAAATCTCAAATATCCACGATGGCACAGTTAAAAAACATTGCAGGGAGTAGGATGAACTCGTGAAATTAAGAGAAAGAAATTATATTTGTGGTCAGTCCTGCCGATATAATTATTTTCCAACTGAAGCCTCTCACGGATATCTCCCCATGCTTCTTCTCCTGTATAGGCTCTATATAATCCTGTAAGTCTAGTTTTCTCCCTTCTCTTACTTAAAGTTTCCCACCCAAGTTCCTTTAACATTTCTGATACACTACTCTTTCTCCTGAAATCCCCTGTTACAAATCTTGCTGCTTTCCTCTGCACACTATCTATTTCTTTTATTAGGTATTCTTGGTGAGGATCCCAAACACTGTTTGCATATTCCAATAATGGACGAACCATACTCAAGTAACTTTTTTCTTTTAATTCTTTGTTGCATCCTTTAAGTAGCCTCATTATGACATGTAATGATCTGTATGCTTTCCCAACAATGTCATCAATATGACCCTTCCAGTGCAAATTACTTTCAAATTTCACACCTAAGTATTTGCACTTGCCTTCTTTTGGGATAACTACCTCATCCAAAGTATATTCAAATTCAGTTTTAAAGCTCCTGTTTGTAAAAGTTGTAACAGTTGATTTGCCTCCATTAACCTTCATATTATTTTCTTCAACCCATTGTTGGATACTTTCAAGGTCCCTTTGTAATTCTGAACAATCCTCAATGTTGTTTATTTCTCTATAAACAATTATGTCATCTGCATACAATCTTATTTTTGATGTTATATTGTTCCCTAAATCATTTGCGTATATTAAGAAAAGTAACGGACCGATTATACTACCCTGTGCAATTCCCTTCCAAACTTTCTCTTCCTGCGATACATTATTTCCTACTTTGACTTTCTGAACCCTTGAATTTAGAAATGCTTTTATCCAACGTGTAACCCTTACATCCAATCCTATTCCCTCCAATTTCTTTAATAATATTCCATGTTCCACTCTATCAAAGGCTTTGGAAAGATCTATGGCTATGCAATCTAACTGACCTCCTGAATCCAACTGATCTGATATGTCCTGCTGAAATCCCACCAGTTGTGCCTCACAAGAAAATTTCTTTCTAAATCCATACTGGCTCCTCATGAACCAATTTTTATCATCACATATCCCTCTGATGTACTTCGATATTAAACTCTCCAGAATTTTACAAACTATACTGGTCAGGCTGATTGGTCTGTAGTTCTCTGGTTTCCTTTTATCACCCTTTCCTTTATAAATTGGTATTATTATAGATTCCTTCCATTCCTTTGGTATTACACTATTATTTATGACATAGTCAAAGAGAAATTTTAAATAAGGCACTATGTACCACCCCATTGTCTTTAATACCTCCCCAGTAATTTGATCACTTCCTGCAGCTTTTCCTTGCTGAAGCAGTTGGATTTCTCTGAAAATATCTTCGTTTGTGAATGAGAAGCTTCTTGTTTCCCTCTGTCTCTCTCCCTCTCTATCTTCTGTTTCGGTTTCCAACTCTTGACAATCATCTACTGAATCTCTAAATTCCCTACTAAATAGGTTTGCTTTCTCAGTATCTGTGTTATGTGTGTAGTACCGATGATTAATTTATATTTCTGTGTCTGTATGTGTGTGCTTGTGAAAGTCAGTGAATCTACTCACCAGGTTGCTGGGGTAAGCTTATTTTACATCTTACTTAACTTTTGTTGCTCATACTGCTTACTTTCATATGATTGTTGACCAGTATAACGGTAATACTATTGACCTGCATTCCTCTCCACAGCCCTCACCCTCCCCTTCTCTTTCGTCCCTACCACCTTCAACAGGACTTGTATTGCAAGAACAGCTCAGTAGCCACCCGCGATCGTTACATTGTTGTCACCTAAATGGCCAGTCATTATTAGCTCATATAGAAGAGGTTCAGGCTATTTTTGAAGTGAACAATGTACATATTATTGGAATCAGTGAAAGCTGGATGCGTACAGACATGCCGTCATCGACAGCTAACCTTGACAGATACTCAATATTACGCCATGACCGCATTGACAAAATAGGCGGTGGACTTCTACTTTATTACAGAAATGACCTGAAATGTAAGATAATTTCCACTTCTGACCCACGACTTACACTGCGACCGGAATTTATGTTTGTAGAATTAGACTGCCATAAAAAGATATTGATAGGGATTGTGTACAAGCCGCTTAAAATAAGACAGACTGATGATTTTGAAGAGGCATTAGCAAATCTTATCTCGGCATACGATGACATTATAATCATGGGCGACTTCAACACTGACCTTTTGAAGCAGACTAGTGACGCGAACAATCTACTGAATTTATTTATCGCTACAAACATGACAATTTTACCCCTCAACGCTACTAATCATGTTCATTACTCTGACCGCACAAGTCATACCTTAATTGATCTTCTTGTGACAAGTCAACCTCAAAAAGTAATTAAGCACGGACAGATCCCTGCTCCTGGCATCTCTTCACATGACCTACTGTACGTGTGTTATTCTACTCGAATACCTAAGTACAAACCACGCTACGTTACAATACGGGACTTACGACATATGGACCGGAATAAACTACGCTACGATGCATATAACTTGCCTTGGGATAGTATACGTAATTTTCAGAACATTAACTCTAAAGTAAACAAATTCAATTCACTGGTACTGGAAATATTTGACAAGCACGCACCAAAGAATCAGGTAAGAATCACCCGCCATTCTTTCGCTTGGCTAACGGCCGAGATAAGATCTGCTATGGCCAGTCGTGACAAACTGTACAGACAATACAGACAGACGCATGACACAGCTGATTTCCAGCGATACAAGATTCTGAGAAACAGAACCAAGCAGTTAATTAGGAATGCTAAATATAAATACTTTCAGGAACTGATGAACAATAACAGCCTGAGACAAAAATGGAATAAATTACGCACGTTAGGTATAGGTAAAGCCGTAGAGCAACATGTGCCAAGCATATCGCTAGATGTTTTAAATGATCATTTCGCACGGCCAAGAATAGCCTCTACCTCCTTCCCAGAAAATTCACTACCCTTGTTACAAGAGCAGCCTATGTATGAGCAATTCTCTTTTAGAAATGTCAGCTCGAATGAAGTTAAACGTGTGATATACGCTATAACATCTAATGCCACAGGTAATTATGACATTCCTATATCGCTTATTAAGGATATCTTAGGAGCTGTTCTGCCAATACTAACTCATATATTTAACTACTGCCTGACAAACGGAGTTTTCCCAGATGTTTGGAAAGATGCACTAATTAGACCCATCCCGAAGAGCTCCAAGTTGGATTCTCCTTCAGATTATCGTCCAGTATCCATTCTACCACCCTTACCCAAGGTGCTTGAACATCTAGTTCATACACAAGTTACTGAATACCTTACCAAGCATTCCCTCTTGAATCCTTTTCAATCCGACTTCAGGAAAGGACATAGCACTGCGACAGCTTTACTACGAGTGACAGATGATATCAGACGTGCAATGGACCAACGAGACGTGACTGTATTGACATTATTAGATCTCAGTAGTGCCTTCGACACTGTTAATCCTCAGTTACTACTGCAGAAACTTCGAGAGCTAAATTTTAACAGTGTATCACTTCGTTTCTTTTTATCTTATCTTGAACATCGCCGGCAAAGCGTAACAGTTGGAAATTTGAGTTCAGGATGGCAAAGGAAGACCCTCGGCGTCCCTCAGGGGTCGGTTCTCGGACCACTGCTATTTATCATCCAAATTAATGGTATATCAAAAGCTCTTAAACTCTGCAAATTGAAAGTGTACGCGGATGATATACAGATTTACTATCATTCAAAACCGAGTGATATTGATACTGCAATTACGAAAATAAATTCTGACCTTCAACATCCTAGTGACTATGCAAATAAAAACAGTTTATTAATGAATCCAAATAAGACTCAAGTTATTATTATCGGTACCAGTAAAAACCTTTATTCCCTCAAGCAACAGAACATCCCCCCAATAATTTTAAACAATAAAATCATATCCTACTCTACTTCAGTGACCAACTTAGGAATTATCATGACTGAGACTCTAAACTGGACTCAACAGGTGATAAGCACATGCAATAAAGTACATAAAAGCTTATATCCCCTGAAACGGTTCGCTAATATATTCTCTGTTCGACTTAAAGTACAAATAATTCGCTCTCTTATACTACCTATATTTGACTACTGTGACACTGTGTTGACTGAAATAACCTGGGACAGTAACAAGTAACTGAACCGGAGCCTGAACAGCTGCATAAGATATATCTTTAATCTGCGATATGATGCTCATATATCACCTTATTATAAGGAGCTGTCGTGGCTTCGAGTGCACCAGCGCCGTGAACTTCACATGCTATCGCTTCTGCACAAAGTTCTTTCCACTAATACTCCCAACTATCTGTCTTCATCTTTTTCTTACCTCTCGTCCTATCATGAACACAATACAAGATCTGGTTCCTCTCTTGCCATACCTATAAACCGCACTGCTGTGTACAACCGCTCCTTCATAATCTCTGGGTCTAGGTCATGGAATTCGCTACCTGCAAACATTAGAGAAAATCCTTCTCATCGCAAGTTTAAAGTGGCTTGCCGGGAGCATTTGCTGGGTAGATCCCGCTGACTTGCTGGGTAGATCCCGCTGACTTGCTGGATAATTGTTGAGTGAATGAAGGAATGAATGGGATGAATGAATGGATTACTGCAGTTACATAATTTAAGTGTACGTTATTTTGTGTATTTTAAAATTAAGGATTCTTTCATTATTATTATTATTATTATTATTATTATTATTATTATTATTATTATTATTATTATTATTTGTTTTATTTGTATTCGAAATTAGAAGTTATGTATATGTATACTCATCTAGTGGTTAAGTGTAAGAGAGGGCCTTGAGCTCTAACTTCGCCACCAATAAAGGCATTATCTATCTATCTATCTAACACTTTCTGTATATGCACCTTGATATTACCAGCCTGTTTCCAAGTGGTCTCTGTATGTATTACGGTTTTATTCACACAGAGGTATTATGCCAAGAATTATAAAGTCAAACAAGTTCACACAAACGAATATATTGACAATCACTTGCCTATTGCTAATATGCTGCAAAATGAAATCAGCATTATTTCTTGAATATATCAGTAATTAAATAATTTTAATAAAACTCTAGGTCGTTCCAGTATTAAAGATAATTTGAATACTACATTGCCTCAAAAATTTGTAATATTATTATGTGAAACAATTTCAGTCATTACGAACAAAAATGACTCACAAGGGAACATCGGCAATTGGTAAGTCGCCGATCGCGATGAAACTCGGAAAACACATGGAGGTACACGTAGAAACGATGTCGGCATCAATTTTGTGTGCCAACATTTATTAGGGCGTTAACTACGGGGCCTAAAAGTTGCGACATTTCAAATTCCGTGCGATCAGCGATGAATACCTGCTGGCCAATGCTAAGCTGGCACACTGCGTACTTGGAGACACACCTCTGCACCTCCTCCCCACCACGCTCAAATTGGTTCGCCACCGCAGCCGGCAAGCGCGGGGTGAAGGGAAACGTATCTCTTCCCCAAACTAAAGAAACTAATGCGAGGGAAGAGGTTTTACACACGAGACGCCATACATGGAGCGGTAAGGTGCTTCCACACGTCTGGCAACGGGCGAAACATGTTGCCTGGGATTACATTGAAGGACATTACAGGTAAAGTGGCTCTACAATAAGTCGCTTTGGTTATATGCGTATGTTGTTACCACTTTCTTCTAGCCCTTGGGTAAACATTTAAGTCATAGCCGACTACAGTTACAAGCAGGAGTCGTGGTTTCCCATTTTCACACTAGGCAAATGCTGGGGCTGTACCTTAATAAAGGCCACGGCCACTTCCCACTCCTAGGCCTTTCCTATCCAATCGTCGCCATAAGACCTCTCTGTGTCGGTGCGACGTAAAGCAACTAGCAAAAAAAAAACCAACAAGCAGGAGTCATGTATGATTACCGGGCGAGTTGGCCGTGCGGTTGGCGGTGCGCAGCTTTGAGCTCGCATCCAGGAGGTAGTGGGTTCGAACCCCACTGTCTGCAGCCCTGAAGATGGTTTTCCGTCGTTTCCCATTTTCACACCACGCAAATGCTAGGGCTGTACCTTAATTAAGGACACGGCCGCTTCCTTCCCATTGCCCATCGTCGCCATAAGACCTATCTGTGTCGGTGCGACGTAAAGCAAATAGCATGTAAATCTAGCAACGTCCAGTGGAGGCCAAGGTGAAAGTGCGGGATCTATCCGTGAATGTTGATGCCAAGTGAACTTTGTCTCGTGTTTCATTTAATTCTTCACGGATAGCTTCGAGTATATATAACAAGATAAGTGATAGAATAAGCATACGTAGAGCCTATTATCGAAATAATGTGAAGGCTAACCAGGGCTGAGTAGCTTGGACTGTAGAGCTGGCTTTCTAAGCCCAGCTCAGATCGGTGGTATTTGAAGGTGCTTAAATACGTCAGGCATGTGTCAGTAGATTTACTGGCACATTAAAGAACTCCAGGATAAAAATTCCGGCATCTAGGCGTCTCCCAGAAACCGTAAAAGTAGTTAGTGGGACGTTAAATCAATAACGTTATAATTTGCGAAGGTGCGGACTGAATTTGGCTTATTAATAAAATGTCTCGTGTATTTGCAGATGCCCAGAAAGTGTTGTGTTCCCACGTATTGTAACAACTAAAGCATTAAAAAAGTTTTGTTACTTAGTTTAGTTTTCCTTCAGACGAAAAATTAAAACAAAAATGGGTTTGTCATTTTAAGTGTAAAGTGTTAAAAGAAAAGATCATGAAGGTAGGAGCCTGGAAATGTAGAGTAGGGTAAACAAGGCGATGGATAATATGCCAAATGTAACCCATTTATTCAAAATTCACCAGGATATGAATGTCGCTGTATATGTTATCAGGTGTTGCTAACAGGAATGACATGTTTAGCAGATGATAAAATATCAAAGTGATCTCCACTAAATGCATATTTATTAAATTATATAGGAACCACTTCTTGGAGTGTACAAATAAATCTATTAAAATGCTTCACAATCTCATAGAGTATCGTGAGGTAAGCAGTGAATGCTCACTCTGTGTCTTGCCTCATATTTTTAAGGGAACAATTCGAACTTTGCACTAAAAAGGCCGGGATGAGTGGTTCAGACGGTTAAGGCGCTGCTCTTCTGACCCCAACTTGGCAGGTACGATCCTGGCTCAGTCCGGTAGTATTTGAAGGTCAGCCTCGTGTCGGTAGATTTACTGGCACGTAAAAGATCTACTGAGGGACTAAATTCTGGCACCTCGGCGTCTCCAGAAACCGTAAACGTTGTTAGTGGGACGTAAGGTAAATAACATTATTATTATTATTATTATTATTATTATTATTATTATTATTATTATTATTATTATTATTATTATTAATATTAAGGAAGAAGAGTTAGGCCCTACTCAAAAAGTTTGGTTTGGAACTGTGAAAAAAAATTATTTACTGTCAAGAAAGTTTCAAAGTTATAACTTTTTTCTTTCTTTTTTTTCTATTTTGTTTTACGTCGCACCGACACAGAATGTCTGATGGCGACGATGGGAGAGGAAAGGCCTAGGAAGTAGAAGGAAGCGGCCGTGGCCTTAATTAAGGTACAGCCCCGGCATTTGCCTGGTGTTAAAATGGGAAACCACGGAAAACCATCTTCAGGGCTGCCGACAGTGGGGCTCGAACCCACTATCTCCCGATTACTGGATACTGGTCGCATTTAAGCGACTACAGCTATCGAGCTCGGTAAGTTATAACTTAGAAAGAAGGTTTAGTCAGTACTTATAGCTTATTATTTGTAACTACAATGTTACTGCACTTCAAGTCCTAGAAAGTGAGATGAAAATTTGGATTAAGGGTGTTCTAGTGTTGCAGTTTTGGTGGTGGAATGGAAAAGTGAGGTTTGGCTGTAGCCAATCAGAAATGTCTGATTCCATCAAGACAGATGTTACTGGGCTAAGTATGGAAGTAATAAACAAGTTAGACTCACTTTTATCATGTGAATTTTTTTGGTGGGCATTTTGAGATGTCAGGGGTAATACGAGTATACTGTACATTTCTGGGTACACACTAAGGACAATATCCAGAAGGATAAGCTGTGACACTTGTTTAGGTCTCCTGAAGAGTAATGAAACAGGTGATCTCTATTTTGCAGAACTTCAGAGAGGTGGGTTAGTGGTGCCATCACATTGTGTTGTGCGTGTCTGCAGAACAGTGGTATACGAATTTCTACTCTCTCCCGAGCTGCTTTAGGAAGAGATGACAATCAACAGTTCTGGTTTGAACGTGGTCATCGTGGGCGTGACAATAATGGTGCGATAGATTGTTTATTGTCTACATTTTCCAATATCGTGTTAAATAAGTGCTGAAAGCAGTTGAAGAACATGAGTTATGTCAGCAATGAGGATAACAACACTAAGCGGAGGAAACTGTCAACGCTCCACAATAATTGAGCTTGTGAGTAGTGTTTTGTTTTTATTCATATAAAATGTGTATTTCTAACTTCAGTGACTGATGTGTGTGTTTCTTAGTACCATTTTACGAAGAGTGTGCATTTATCATAATCATCGTATTGGTCCAAATGTAGTGAATATGGGTGCAGTCATTGAAAATAGGACACGCCCCCTTTTCTCTCGGCCTCCGCTTTCCAGGTAGACACAGCGTTGCCAAGCATACCTTCCGGCTTTCACTGGAGATAGCTTTGATTCAAGTATACAATCCATAGAAATTTAAGACTTCTTTAATTCTAAATTCTCGCCCTCTTACTACGATTAGGTGCCACAGTTTCTCAGGGCTTGGAAAGGCATTTATCCTCTGTTCGATAAAATAATTTTCTTCTACCACTATCCATTATTATTATTGTTATTATTATTATTATTATTATTATTATTATTATTATTATTATTATTATTATTATTATTAGTGGCAGTAGTAGTAGTAGTAGTAGTAGTCGTTGCAAAACACTTATAGTCACATCTGGGAGGTGGGTTCAAATCTTACCGTCGGAAGCCATGAAGATGATTTCCTTGGTTTCACTACTTTCCACGTCCGGCTCCATGGCTAAATGGTTAGCGTGCTGGCCTTTGGTTACAGGGGTCCCGGGTTCGATTCCCGGCAGGGTCGGGAATTTTAACCAGCATTGGTTAATTTCGCTGACACGGGGACTGGGTGTATATGTCGTCTTCATCATCAAATCATCAAATCAAAAGACCTGCACCTGGCGAGCCGAACATGTCCTCGGACACTCCCGGCACTAAAAGTCATACGCCATTTCATTTCGCTACTTTCCACACCAGGTATGTTCTGAAGCTGCCCTTTCTCATCTCATCATTGCCAAAACTCTGTCCATGTTAGTGCGACGTTAAACCACTGGCAAGAAAGAATATCTATGGCTTACTTCTAAAACCTCGTATGTCCCAATGCTCTTCCTACACATTATATTCCTTAAGACTTGTCACGCCTCCCAGTCACATGTGGATATGCAGCCCATCACAACAATTTTCGTTGTGTTCATTTTCCTATGGTTCCGTGTAAAGGAAAATGAACCTTAAGTACATTATACAGTAGGAGTGCGTGAATTCTCTTGCAAACAACATCCCTACAATAAGGTATGGTGAGGTCTATTTTCCTTTACACATCAGCACAGGTAAATGAGCACAGCGAAAATTATTCTAAAGGACTGCATTTAAATATGTGGCTGGGAGGCGTGACAGGTCTTAAGGCCTATAATGGGTAGGAAGGGGACCGGGACATAAGAGGTTTTAGAAGTAAGGCATCAATGTCCTAAAATATACTTGGATAATTTCTAGTTACATTAAGACGGGTAGTATTGGTGCATGACCTACGTATCCTGTTTTTTTATGAATGTGAACTATATTTACTATTATATTGTTTACATTTCTCTTGTTTTATTTAGGAGACTTAAATGCTTGCGGATTGTGTATGACAATCTGTGCTTTTGCGTACCTGTATTATAATGTAGAGATCTACTTGACTGGGGATAGAACTGAGAAGCGAATCGAAAAATGAAATGAAATGGCGTGCCGGGAGTGTCCAAGGACATGTTCGGCTCGCCAGGTGCAGTTCATTTGATTTGACTCCCGCGGGGGACCTGCGCGTCGTGATGAGAATGAAATGATGATAAAGACGACAGACACCCAGCCCCCGTGTCAGACGATGGTTAAAATTACCGACCCTGCCGGGAATCGAACCCGGGACCCCTGTGACCAAAGGCCAGTACGCTAATAATGTAGCCATGGAGCAAGGGGGATAGAGAGAAGGAAGTACACATTGAAGGAAGAGCTGTAACATAGGCAATTTGAATATTGAAGAATGGTTGAACATTATGGCTATGGTGGCACACATTATTTGAAGTTTTTGGTGGAAGCACTGTACATGGTCAGAATAACGCTGAAGTATGAACGTGAATTTTTTCAAACGTCATGTGAAATAACTGACTCGTAATGTAAAGATAAATACATATTGTTAGATCTAATCCAAATGGTAAAGGAAGGAAAATAAGCTCTAATAAATATATCTTAATTTTGTTAAGTGTTTATGAATTTAAGGGGCTGCCTGGCCGAGGTAGTAAAGGCGTGCTCGGTTCGCCCGGAAGGACGTGAGTTCGAATCCCCGTCAGGAAGTCGTATAATTTAAGAAACGAGATTTCCACTTCCGGAGGTGCATATGGCCCTGAGGTTCACTCAGCCTACACCAAAAATGAGTACCAGGTTAATTCCTGGGGGCAAAGGCGGCCGAGCGTAGAGATAACCACTCTACCCCATCACGTGCCGAGGTTAACAATGGTGGAAGCCTTTACCTTCCACTCCTCCAAGGGCCTTCGTGGCCTGTACGGAGGTGACTTTGCTTTGCTTTGTTTATGAATTTAAATTATCTGACTTTGTTATGGCGATGAACTTTTATTGTAATTTTTGCAGCAGTCCGAAGTAGAATACCCTTGGATAAAGTGAAAGTGCACGCTGGATGGAATATTATATAAACATATACTGTATGTTTGTTTAGATATACTGTAATGTACTTCCCCTGGTTACGTCCTACTTTGATGATGGGGAAATATGAAAATGAATTAAGAGCAATAATTTCCACAATATCGTACAACTTCAGCCATGGGCATTAACCATAAATATAAACCAGCTGAAGTCATCGCAAGGGAATGAGGTTCCTACTCTGGCATTCCGACATTTCTTAAACTGTAACATGATTATTTCAGTATCGTTATTTTATTATCGGGACTATATAATTACAGGTAGGGAACGACCAATCAAACTCATCATAATGATGGTGAGGATGAATCGTTCTTAAGGGATTAACTTCAATATTATAAAACCTCGCACTGGGAGGGAAAAGTCTGTATCAAAATTAGCATACTGCAATTAACTTAGGATGCTATATACTACATATACTACATCAGTACTTCTTGCTAGGTCAAAAGAAGCGTGGACCAGTTATCGGTACGAAATTGCCAAAATTATGGATAATTGAAACATGAAATACTCACTGAAGGATATAGAGGAGCTATAAAGAAAATTCTCTCAACGCAGGGGACAGAAATCACTGAAATATTTCAAAGCAAGGGAAAGAAGAAAACATGGTTACACATCATATAACTTCCCACAAAAACTTAGTTAGTTTTGATCCGCCCATTTAAACCCCGGTGTGCTTAGTATTTGCACATTTTGATTCACATTATATTACAGTGTGTGACGTTGAAAATTGTTCAATAACTACTATATATTGCAATACAAAAGTGTCAACTTCGATTTTTATCAATGCTACAAATCTAGCAAACAACTGAATGTCTCTGACATTATAGCTGATTTCCTCTCAATAGATCTAGTTACCGGTACTTAGTTATCCGTCACTTGTTATTTAAATGGAAGAAATGGAAATTGAGTGGTAATAAAAATAAACTGAGGAATAAAATATATGTTTCCTGTAGAATAACACGGATATAGCTAATACATGACATCTTTTAACGATAATATTAGCAGTGGGAATAAGGTTCATGACATTTTATTTAATATATCCAATAGTGAGAAAAAGGATTCACACCATAAAATATCATAGTGCAGCCAGATCTAGGATTTATGTATTAATTATTATTCATTTCCATATCAATATGTCATTTTCCAAGACTTACATTAGCATACGTATATCTTCATTGTAGAACTATGAGACCTTGTCGTGCAACCATATCAGATGGGTATCAGTTGGGAGTAGGGGTGATAGCCTTTTGGAAGTTGAAGGGCGGCAATCAGGATGATTGACTGATATAGCCTTATAATGATATTTAGCATGGTTTGAGTTGATACTGCTACACGGATGATAGCAACAGGAAACTAAAACCGTAACTCTCTCCCGAGGACACGCAGCTCTCTGTATAAATGACCTCAGACCCTGTTTATTATACAAAGGAAATAAGGAAATTAAAAACAAAATGTAGAATTGTAAAGAGGAAAAGGAAAGTGGGTAGGGAGAATAGAGAAACTAGAAAACAGCTAATAAGGGAACTTAATAGAGTGAAGAAGGGAGCAAAAGATAATTACACGAATGGCATACTTCACGAGGGTAAAAAGCATGAAGAGAAACAGAAAAAAGCTGTATTCATATATACTGACTGACAGAGCAAATGCAACATCAAGAAGGAGTGGTCAGAACTTTATTCCAATTGCAGGGTAGACTGACGTCACTGAGGTATGCTCATGATGTGAAATGCGCCGCTGTGCTGCGCACGTAGCGAACGATAAATGGGACACGGCGTTGGCGAATGGCCCACTCCGTACCGTGATTTCTCAGCCGACAGTCATTGTAGAACGTGTTGTCGTGTGCCACAGGACACGTGTATAGCTAAGAATGCCAGGCCGCCGTCAACGGAGGCATTTCCAGCAGACAGACGACTTTACGAGGGGTATGGTGATCGGGCTGAGAAGGGCAGGTTGGTCGCTTCGTCAAATCGCAGCCGATACCCATAGGGATGTGTCCACGGTGCAGCGCCTGTGGCGAAGATGGTTGGCGCAGGGACATGTGGCACGTTCGAGGGGTCCAGGCGCAGCCCGAGTGACGTCAGCACGCGAGGATCGGCGCATCCGCCGCCAAGCGGTGGCAGCCCCACACGCCACGTCAACACGTCAACCGCCATTCTTCAGCATGTGCAAGACACCCTGGCTGTTCCAATATCGACCAGAACAATTTCCCGTCGATTGGTTGAAGGAGGCCTGCACTCCCGGCGTCCGCTCAGAAGACTACCATTGACTCCACAGCATAGACGTGCACGCCTGGCTTGGTGCCCGGCTAGAGCGACTTGGATGAGGGAATGGCGGAACGTCGTGTTCTCCGATGAGTCACGCTTCTGTTCTGTCAGTGATAGTCACCGCAGACGAGTGTGGCGTCGGCGTGGAGAAAGGTCAAATCCGGCGGTAACTGTGGAGCGCCCTACCGCTAGACAACGCGGCATCATGGTTTGGGGCGCTATTGCGTATGATTCCACGTCACCTCTAGTGCGTATTCAAGGCACGTTAAATGCCCACCGCTACGTGCAGCATGTGCTGCGGCCGGTGGCACTCCCGTACCTTCAGGGGCTGCCCAATGCTCTGTTTCAGCAGGATAATGCCCGCCCACACACTGCTCGCATCTCCCAACAGCCTCTACGAGGTGTACAGATGCTTCCGTGGCCAGCGTACTCTCCGGATCTCTCACCAATCGAACACGTGTGGGATCTCATTGGACGCCGTTTGCAAACTCTGCCCCAGCCTCGTACGGACGACCAACTGTGGCAAATGGTTGACAGAGAATGGAGAACCATCCCTCAGGACACCATCCGCACTCTTTTTGACTCTGTACCTCGACGTGTTTCTGCGTGCATCGCCGCTCGCGGTGGTCCTACATCCTAATGAGTCGATGCCGTGCGCATTGTGTAACCTGCATATCGGTTTGAAATAAACATCAATTATTCGTCCGTGCCGTCTCTGTTTTTTCCCCAACTTTCATCCCTTTCGAACCACTCCTTCTTGGTGTTGCATTTGCTCTGTCAGTCAGTGTATTAGGAATCCAAAGGGGAAAGCAATCCAAATTCTCACAATGGTGGGAGAAAGGGGTGAACAGTTTTTAACAGATAATGAGAAAGAAAATCTATTTAGTAGGGAATTCATAGATTCAGTAGAAGATTGTCAGGAGTTGGAAACCGAAACAGAAGATAGAGAAGGAGACACATAAGGAAACAAGAAGCTTCCCATCCACAAATGAAGATATTTTCAGAGAAATCCAACTGCTTCAGCAAGAAAGAGCAGCAGGGAATGATCAAATTATTGGGCAGGTAATCAAGACAATGGGGTGGTACATAGTGCCTTATTTAAAATTTCTCTTTGACTATGTCATAAATAAGAATGTAATACCAGAGGAATTGAAGGAATCTATAATTATAACAAATTTATAAAGGAAAGGGTGATAAAAGGAAACCTGAGAACTACAGACCAATCATTCTGACCAGTATAGTTTGCAAATTGTTGGAGAGTTTAATAGCAAAATACATTAGAGGGGTTTGTGAAGCTAAAAATTGGTTCATGAGGAGCGAGAGTGGATTTAGAAAGTAATTTTCTTGTGAGGCACAACTGGTGGAATTTCAGCATAACATATCAGATCAGTTGGATTCGGTAGACCAGTTGGATTGCATACCCATAAACCTTTTCAAGGCATTTGTCAGAGTGGAACATGGAATATTATTAAAGAAACTGGAGGGAATGGGACTGGACAAAAGGGATGTTGGATAAGAACATTTCTAAATTCAAGGGTTCAAAAAGTCAAAGTCGGAAATCATGTATCACAGGAAGAGAAAGTTTGGAAGGGAATTCCACAGGGTAGTAAAATCGGCCCATTACTATTCTTAATATATGCAAATGATCTAGGGAACTATATAACATCAAAAGTAAGATTGTATGCAGATGATATAATTGTTTATATGGAAATAAATAACATAGAGGATTGTACAGAATTGCAAAGGGAACTTTTCAGTATCCAATATTGGGTCGAAGAAAATAATATGATTAATGTAGGCATATCAATTGTCACACCGTACTAATGAATCGATCCTGCAACAGCTCGGCATCAGAACAAGACTGTCGACCCTTATCAACCAAAAACAACTCGGATATTTTGGTCATATTGCCAGAAGACAGGAGGCAATGGAAATACTTATCATAGAGGGAAAAGTCGAAGGCCGAAGACCTAGAGGACGTGCGCCGTTACGATGGATGGACCAGATCAAGAACTTAACCAGGATGAGCTTACAGCAAGCAAGTCACCATGCCCAAGGCAGAGACTCCTGGAGGAAGATCACCAAAAGGATTGTCGCGTGATGCCACTACACCCTTACGGAGGGTTGGACTAAGAGGGAGAGAGATCAATTGTCACAATATTTACAAGCAGGAACTTTAAAACTGAATTTGAATATACCTTGAATGAGGTAATTGTCCTAAAAGATGGCAAGTGCAGATATTTAGGAGTGAGATTTGAAAGTAATTTGCACTGGAAAGGTCATGTTGATGACATTGTTGGGAAAGCATACAGGTCGTTACATGTCATAATGAGGCTACTTAAAGGATGCAACAAAGAATTAAAAGAGAAACGTTTCTTAAGTATGGTTCGTCCATTATTGGAATATGCAAACAGTGTTTGGGATCCTCACCAGGAATACCTGATCAAATAAACAGAATGTGTGCAGAAGGAAGCAGCAAGGTTTGTAACCGGAGATTTCAGGAGAAAATGTACTGTATCAGAAATGTTCGAGAAACTTGGGTGGGAAGTTTTAAGTAAGAGAAGGGAGAAAGCTAGACTTAAAGGATTACATTGAACCTATACAGGAGAGGAAACATAGGGAGAAATCCGTGAGAGGCTTCAGTTGGAAAATAATTATATCGACAGGGCTGATCACAAGTATAAAATTAGACGCGATTTTAGCAGAAGCGACCGGGGTAAATTTTCATTCATTGGGATGAGCGTGAAGGAGTGGAACAGTTTACCTGGGGAAGTGTTTGATCCTTTTCCAAATTCTGTACAGATATTCAAGAAAAGAATAAACTGCAACAGAGAAAAGAAATGTTAGATGGTATTCGACCTGTTTAGGTTATTGTAATAATGAATTTTTGTGAATAAATTATTTCCATCCCCTGGTCTATGGAGACTGGACAGCTGAAGTAGTGGACTGCCTGTAGGGGTGAAGTACAGTGGGGACTTCGAGGGCCCTGGGACAGCTACGGTAGCTGTGAAGGCCCTTCAGGAACTCTGAAAAGCAGTGGCAAAAGGGGCTCTGGTTAAGGCGCAGCAGGTCGATATGCACATTAGGTACCAAAATGGGCAAGAAAAAGCAATGTACATAGCAATATTGTATAGTGCTTTTGAAGAGAGTTCACATACTGTATATGAGTTGATTATGTGTGTAAGTACAGAAGATATTATAAGTAGAATTTTATCAAGAATATAAATTTATTAAGAATGAGCTGTGTGTTTATTAGAAAAAATGTTAATGTAAATTGTATAATACTGTATTTTAGGAAAAGTATTTTTTTTAATTTTTAACTTAAAATTTAGTGGTTGCGAATAATGTACTTTTGTGTACCATTTGCCACCGAGGTAGGGACCTCATTTGCAAGTAAAATATTTTGATTTGAATTATGTACTCATGATGGCTTCCTCCCAGGTAAAATATTCTGGAGGTAAAATAGTCTCCCATTCGGATCCCCGACTAAGGCTACATGGAGCGGGGGGGGGGGCGAATATCAGGTAGATGAATACCAACATTCTGAGAGTAGGAGCCTGGAATGTTGGAAGTTTGAATCGTTCTGGTAGATTAAAGAATGTAAAGAAAAAGGGAAATGGATAGACTAAAATTACATTAATTTGGTACAAGTGAAGAACGTTGGCAAGATTAACAGCATTTTTGGTCAGGCGACTACAGAATTATCAACACAGTATCTATCCATTTCTTAATCCTCAAATAAACACAATAGATGAAGCGTTCACGGTCGTGAATAATGAGCTCAGTGGGGCTGCTGAAGAAAGGTTAGGAAGAAAGGTAAAATCTAGTATAATTCAGTGGGTAATACGGGATATACTAGGCCTGATTGAAGAACAGCTTATACAACAATGCAGGAATTGAGGAAGCAGAAAGAAATACAGCCGATTAAAGAATGAAGTAGAAAGAAAATGCGGATCAGCTAAGGAAGAATGGTGGAAAGAGCAGAAGGATATTTAAGGTTGTATGGTTGTAGGAATGATAGATACTGCATACAGGAAAATCAAGTAAGCCTCTCGAGAAGAAAAACCTAGGTGTACGAATATTAAGGTCTCAGGTGGAGAACCACTTCTGGGGAAAGAAGGCAAGCCAGAAAGATGCCGGAAAATATTATACAAATGTATTAAGGGAAATAAGTCGTTTATAAGGTTCTGAAAGAAGAAGTTGTTAACGCTGATGAAATGGGAGACCCAAATTTGAGGTCAAATGCGACAGAGCTTTGAGAGAGCTAAATAGGAATGAGGCACCTGGATTTGATAACATGTCCTCAGAATTACCGACCGCTTTAAGAGAAACCAGCATGGGAAGGTTATACAATTTGTTGTGTAAGACATATGATACAGGTGAAGCGCCATCCGATTTTAGACAGCATGTTGTTATAACTATTCCCAAGAACTCAGGTGCCGACAAGTGTGAGAACTACCGCAGCTATAGCTTAGAATCTCACGCCTGCAATATGTTAACACGTATTATTTACAGAAGAATTGGAAGACAAGTTGAAGCTCAGTTGAGAGAATACCAGTTCGCTTTCAGGAAGATGTAGGAACACGTGTAGCAATCCTGACTTTACGTCTGATCTTAGACGATCGAATTAAGAATGGCAAGCCCACGTGAAAGGCATTCGTAGATCTAGAAAAGTATTCGATAATGTTGATTGGACCAAGCTATTTGAGAATCTGAAGGTGATCGGCATCAAATACCGAGAAAGAAGAATTTTCTACAATCTGTATAAAAATTAGCTTACAGTGATAAGAATCGAAGGCTATGAGAAAGCAGCAACAATCCTGAAAGGAGTGAGGCAAGGTTGCAGTTTGTCCCCTCTCCTTTTAAATGTTTATATAGAACAGGCGATAAAGGAAATCAAAGAGGAATTTGTAACAGGAATGGCAATCCAAGGAGAGGAAATAAAAATTCTGATATGCCGATGATATTGCTATTTTATCTGAGTCTGCAGAAGATATCGAGAAATTGCTGAGGAAGGGGAAGGGGTATAAGATGAAAATAAATACAACGAAAACAAAAGTAATGGGGTGCAGTCGAATGGTCAGGTGGTGCAGGAAATATTACATTAGGAAATTAAGTCTTAAAGGAAGTAGATGTATATTGTTACTTGGTTAGTCGAATAACTAACGATTGCAAAATTAAGTAAGGCATAAAATGCAGACTAACACAAGCAAGAAAAGATTTTCTTTAAAAACAAAAAAAGAAATTTGCTCACATCGAACATTGGTATAGGATTTAGAAGTACGTTTTTGAAGACTTTTGTCTGGAGCGTGCGTTGTATGGAAGTGAAACACTGACGATAACTAGCACAGAATGAAAGAGAATGTAGTGTTACAGAAGAATGCTCAAGGTGAGATGGGAAGATTGAATCACAAATGGGGAGATACTGAATCAAATTAGCGAGAGAAGAACGATTTAGCGATATTTGACGAGACGAAAGGATGGAATGATAGGACACATCTTAAGACACCCAGGACATGTCCAGCTACTTTTTGAGGGAAGTCTAGGTGGTAAAAACGGCACAGGTAGACCCAGGTATAGGGATGAAAAACAGATTAGAGTAGATGTAGGCTGCAGTAGTTACGTAGAAATGGAAAGGATAGGGTGGCATGGAGGGCTGCATCAAACCTGTCTATGGACTGATGACTCAAACAACAACACAGACTGTTATGCCTTTCAGTGCTCAGTCTGCAAGCCTCTGTGAATTTACTATATGCTGCTACAATCCTCTGTACGTAACTAGCTCAATAGCCTCTCTTAGTTCTATACCTCTCCTCTTTAAATAACGATTAGAAACTGAGTCTAAACATCGTACTCTCCGTTTCTCTCTGCTTCTCTTACCCTTCATGGCTGGGTCCGTTATTTTTCTAGGTAACCTATCCTCCACCATTTGCCTCACATGAACCCACAACCGAAGTTGCTTTTTAAGTACAGCTTCATCAAACGAGTGCAGTCTTACCTTAGCATATATCTCTTCATTCCGAATGTCCTACTGCCATTGTTCCCACATGTTTGTACCAGAGATCAATCTCGCTACCTTCATATCTGTTACTTCTAAATTATAAATAAAATATCCATAATTCACCCAGCTTTTACACCCATAAAGCAAAGTTGCTCTGAAAACAGATCGGTGTAAAGATTGCTGCACTTTGATTCAGTCTCACGTCCTGGAAGAATAGGCATACCTAATACTTGAAATTATCTAAACCTTCCAGATTTGAATTTACAAAATGACATTCAGTTCTCTTGGAAAGCTTAATTTTCATATCATACTCATAGCACCTATTTTCAAGTTCCAAGACCGCATGCTTTCAGCACAATTCATCATTAAGACCAAATCGTTGGAACAGGCTGAACTGCTTTGTACATTTCTGAACCCTACACCTACCATTTTGTACCTTTCAACACATGATCTATGTCAAGAAATAAAACATTAAAGAGGAAATATTAAAGCCATATCTAATCCCCTCAAATATGTTGAATCCAGAATTTATTCTACCACGAATTGTGACCGCAGCCTAATCGTCAACATAAATGTCGTTGATATTTTTAATAATCTACCCTTAATCCCATAACTCAGTACGGGGAACATTATTTCCCTCGGTACTCCGTCATATACCTTCTATAGATCTACGAAACGTAAACATAACTGTCTGAACCTCTCGTAGAATTTTTCATTTACTTGGAGCATACTGAAAATCTTATCCTGAGAGTCCCTCTGTGCTCTGAATCCACACTGGTTTTCATCCATCTTACTCTCCACCAGTGATTGAACCATTCCCTTCAAAACACCAGTGAGCACCTTGTCTGGTTCACTGATGAATGAAATACCTCGATAGCTGTTGTAATCTTCCCTGTTCCCTTGTTTATAGATTGGTACAATTAATGCTTTCGTCCAATCAGAAGGTACCTTATTAATATTTCATGCAAATCTTCTTACTCCTTGAAGCCATTTCATCGCTGACTTCCCACTATAATTCACAATCCCAGGTCCAGTTTCATCTATTAATTTGCTTTATGACACTGGAATTTCTTTAAGATATTTTCCACTTCCTCAAGCGTAATTTCACCAACGTAATTGTTCTCCTTCCCATGAGTTCGGTTGTTCTCAACGTCATCAGAACGATTTCCTTCCACGTTAAGAAGATTTTCAAAATATTCCTTCCACCTGTCCAGTGATTCTTATGAGTTCACATGAATCACTCAAAACACTATTCGTTTCCTTTCTTCCTCCCTTTCTAGTATTAGTTATTAAATGCCCGGAAAGGTTTCTATGCCGCTTGACCTCAACTTTCCAGGTATTTTCTGAAATCTTCCACCGACTTCTCCTTGGATTCAACAATTATTTGTTTCGCTCTATTTCTTTCATCTACGTACAATTCTGTCTGCATCAGCCCTCGTTTGGAGCCATTTCTGATACACCTTCTTTTTTCGTTCACAAGTTGCCCTGATTTCGTCATTCCACCAAGATGTTCTCTTTTGCTCCTTTTTACACACAGTTTTCCAGGGCATTTCCTTGCTGTTTTTCCATTCTGAACCTGCTTACTGTCCGTCGAGTGGAACTTTTCACTAGTCACTTCCATGTACTTTTGTTTAATTTCCTCGTCCTTTGTATTTTCTACACATTCATCTGTAGACAGAGTTCGCTTTCCCTACCCTAGGCCTAGGGATACTTAGTTCACTACAAATCAGATAGTGGTCTGTATCGTCAATAATCCTCGGAATAGCCGCACATTCCTAACAGATTTCCTGAATTCAAAGTCGGTTATCGATTGCTTACTTCTAAAACCTCGTATGTTCCAATGCTCTTCCTACCCTTAATATTCCTCAAGACTAGTCACGCCTTCCAGCCACATACGAATATGCAGTCGATCAGAATAATTTTGGTTGTGTTCATTTTCCTAAGCTGACGTGTAAAGGAAAATGGACCTTATTAAACCGTATTGTAGGGATATTGTTTGCGTGGCGTATTTACACATTACTTCAGTATAATGTATTTAAGATCCATTTTCCTTTGCACATTCGCATAGGAAAATGAACACAACGAAAATTGTTCTGATGGATTGCATATCATTTGTGGCTGGGAGGCGTGACCACTCTTAAGGAAAATAATGGATAAGAAGAACATTGGGAGATACAGGGTGTTAGAAATAAGCCGTCGATATAGTCTATTATGAATCTTGTGCCCCTATCCTCCCACCTGTAGCAGTGAATAGCCTTATGCCTGAAGAATGTATTCGTAACTGCTAATCCCATACTAGCACATTAGTCCTGTAATCGCTTCCCATTCCCATTATCTTCCCCAAATTTACCCATCACCTTTTCAAATCCTTAAGTTTTACTTCCAACTCTCGCATTGAAATCGTCCTTTAGCACTATCCTATACTGACTGTTGATCATGACTACGATGTCGCTCAGTGTTTCATGAACTTATCAATGTCATCCTTATCTGCACCCTAAAATGGTAAATACACTGAGATAATATTCGTTCTAATTCCTCCAGCAGCTAAATCTACCTGCAGCATTCATTCATTTATGCGCCTAACAGAAACTACTTTGCGTGCAATAGTATTGTGATGAACAGTACTAACCCACATTCTTCCCTTCCCTTTTTAACACCTGTTAAGAATACTTCGCAATCTCGTATTTCTTCCTCGTTATATCCCGTTACCTGAATATCATTAACTCGTCTTTAACACATCCAGATCTATCCTGCTTGTGGACACATGCAGTTCTACTTTCGTTCATAAGCCCCATTATTTGTTGTTTCCAGGGAGTCCCTTCGCTTGTCAAATGGAAGTGGGACTTGGTTACTTTCGTATATCCGAGGCTTGATTAAAATTGCCTGAGCTCGATATATTCTGCGAAGCAGGATGCTAGCCTACTTACACATAGTCACAGTGAGATTCTCTCCTCTAGTGGGTTAGTAACTATTGGTTGACTGTAACGTCCTAGCCGCGTGAGCACAAGGAGGGCCATGACTCAGAAAATGTCCGAGATGCCCACTTATATTCCATAGCAACTGGTCTTCCGACACTCAGGACCAGTTACTAGGCCACTAAGCCGTTTCCCGTAGTTCATGAACTAGGACGTGACCAACCCACACCATGAACCATTCACATACACATACCGCACATAAATATTTACCTCCCAGAAAGAGCAAAGGGAAGGAAATGCACATATATCTTTCTTAACGTGCCCTATAAGCACAGAATTTAAAGTACATAGTATCCAGAGCCATTTGTGGTGAGACAGTGTTTCCTACGACGTGGACTAGAATAAATTTGTTACTTTCGTTGACCTGTCCCTGTCTTATTCTTGGCTTTCACAATAAGAAAGTGACTGAGGTATGAACGATGATAAAAGCGCCTTTCATGGTGATGAATGGTGTGAAGGTATCGCTCAAAGGGTCGGTTGGTGAGGGCATTTCAGTCGGCTTGAAAGAATGAATTGTAATAACGCTTCTGGCTCAGTGAGGAAAGCGATGGGAAACTACGCCACACCTCATTTCTCCTAGTACGACTCTGCAGTGACACCTAGGCTGTTTATGAGAGCTGATGATGGAGTCTTTGGGCAGCCGCCCAACATTTGGGCTGAGGACTTAACATAATTGCAGTAATAATAATGTTATTGGTTTTACATCCCACTAATTACTTTTACGGTCTTTTTTTGTAGTCTACGAGGTGTTTGAATTTAGTACAGCAGGAGTACATTTAAGTGACAGTAAATTTACCGATACGGGACTGACTTTTTTTTTTTTTTTTTTTTTTTTGCTACTTGCTTTACGTCGCACCGACACAGGTAGGTCTTGTGGCGACGATGGGACAGGGAAGGGCTAGGAGTGGGAAGGAAGCAGCCGTGGCCTTAATTAAGGTACAGCCCCAGCATTTGCCTGGTGTGAAAATAGGAAACCATGGAAAACCATTTTCAGGGCTGCCGACAGTGGGGTTCGAACCTACTATCTCCCGAATACTGGATACTGGCCGCACTTAAGCGACTGCAGCTATCGACCTCGGTACTGACGTATTTAAGCACCTTCAAATACAACCAGACAGAGTCAAGATTGAACCTGCCAACTTGGGCTCAGAAAAACCAGCGCCTTAACCGTTTGAGCCACTCAGGTCGGCAACATACATACATACATACATACATATATAACGATTTAAAGATGCATTTTTATACTTCTTACGGTACATGTAGTACCGATATTAAAAAGGATACAATTACCACAGATGAAAAGAATGATGAAGTAAACACAAGCCAGAGCGCCAAATCCCGAAACGCCGCCGTAAGCAAGAATGCCATCGTACATCACAACGTTCCAATCCTCACCAGTCAGGATCTAAAAGAACATAAAGCAGAACATGTCGAGGATAGTGATAGATAACAAACCATTTTCGATATTCAACCCTACAAGTCAATACAGTTATATAACAGTATAACTCATATCTACAAAGTTCTAGGAAGAACAACTATTACCTAGACAAGGAGAGATGGAATGATATAATATACTTCATTAATTCCAAACCTTTTATCACAATGAAATTAGTACTTTCATTCCGGAAACGGATAATTGTATAAGCTGGACATCATAATCAGCGTTCATTAAGTACAAGCTCAAAGTCAATAAAATATCTCAAAATACAATAAAACATAAGTGTACCTGCATAACATTAGCGGGGAGGGAGCAACGTTTTGAAAAACAATTCATATAATGCAGTTTTTATAATGAAAATCCATAGTCTGTTTCCAGTCGTTTGACCTGGTCAGGAATGGAATGAATGAAGCTCCAATCTAGCGGCGAGGATAGGAATTGTGCCGGCTGCCGACGCCTGTCGCACTCCTCTGGGGCAATGATTAATGACTGACAAATGAAATGAAATGATATTGGAGTGTGTTGCTTGAATGAAGAACGACAGGGAAAACCGGAGTACCCGGAGAAAAACCTGTCCCGCCTCCACTTTGTGAAGCACAAATCTCGCATGGAATGACCGGGATTTGAACCACGGAACCCAGAGGTGAGAAGCCGGCGCGCTGCTGTCTGATCCACGGAGACTCACAGTTTTTATAATATAGTGTTAAATTGCAAATAGATAAATAAATGGAAATAATGGAACTCTTGTAAAAATTTTGATGGGTTGAATCATTTATTATTTTCATAAATACCAGTCCATACGCCAAAATTATTTCGTACAGCTAATGTGAAATCTGACGTGATAAGTCGTCCGGCGACGTATAGTATTGTTTACATACATACACTGCCCGTTAAACATAAAATGAACACCATCAAGGGCCATGACATGAGTCAAGATTTTTATGTAAATAGTAATAATAATGGCGTGTGGCCTTCGAAGAGGCTTGGTGCAAGTTTTTCGAGTTGACGCCTTATAGGTGACCTGGGGCCCCACATATGATGAATTCTTATGCTGAAGATGAAGCATACACCCAGCCCCCGAGCCATTGTAACTAACCAATGAAGGTTAAAATCCCCGACCCGACTGGGCATCGAACCCGGGACCCTCTGGACCAAAAGCCTGCACGCTAACCATTTAGCCATGGAGCCGGACTTTATGTAAATGAGAGGTTTACTATAACAGTGCTCCTTAGATTATTAGTATAACATCCTCATATGTGCGGTGTAGTGGCTTCAAGCCTATCAGACGGTACAAGGTCAATCATCTAAAAGTGGATTACCATCATTGAAAACGTCGCTTTCCTTGGTGAAGTTGTCGAAGATTACTCTCTAGTGCGCTCTTGGAGCCGGTAAGAATGCAATATCAGCGTGCAAGGCAACAATACATTCATTTAAATAAGAGTAAAGGGATCATACACTCACCCTGGAAATCTATTCAGTCGGTGAGACACAGTAGAATGTAGGAAATGATTTGAAGACGGACATACTATACAGGGAGATACCTTTAGGCATCTGATAATAACATATACTAGAAAGAAGCATCTTCGCTAACGGATGTTGGTGAATGACCGTTGTTCTTAATCTGCTGCTGTAGTGGAATATTGGTGAACAGTAACACGTTGTCGAATGTCTCTGCAATAATTCATCACCATTTATTACAGTGTAGCAAACATGCTCTTCGCCGTTGACAAGATAAGCTATCAGAATACTGCCAAGCTGCAATGGTGGACTGAAAATAGGAATGATAGAATGTACCGTTTTCTGGAAATCACACTTCAATATAGGTGAGCATTATGGACACACCGTTGCCTGATGACGAACTAGTAAGCAGCGTCATTAGGAACCCATTGTATTTGGACGAGGCATATCGCACCAACATAAAATATGAAGGACTGGGTAGCTATTGAGTATGGTAACAAATCAGTCTTAGCGTACATTCTAAGTACCATTATGAGAGCCCGTAGGTCAGTGACGTTCAACGACCAACGGCCTTCCAGTTGCTGCAGACCAAACCATATCATAGACTACTGTAGAGTGAGACTACTTCTAGGACTTATGTGTCATTTTAAATGGTAGCAACATTTTAACTCTGGAGTTACCCGCTAAATCACTACAGTTGCCATTCATTGAAAATGTGAGTGTCATGTTCAAACGCTTCGAAATGAAAATTAGATTAAATTCAATACTCAGACGAGCATAGCACGTTGTATAAGCCAGAGTTAACACAGCACTTACTGATTTATTCTTCATATATTCCACGGATGACAGTAGAATAATGATTTATTAATGCTTTAAAAACATGTCTACCGAGCTCGATAGCTGCAGTCGCTTAAGTGCGGCCAGTATCCAGTATTCGGGAGATAGTAGGTTCGAACCCCACTGTCGGCAGCCCTGAAAATGGTTTTCCGTGGTTTCCCATTTTCACACCAGGCAAATGCTGGGGCTGTACCTTAATTAAAGCCACGGCCGCTTCCTTCCCACTCCTAGCCCTTCATTGTCCCATCGTCGCCATAAGACCTATCTGTGTCGGTGCGACGTAAAGCAACTAGCAAAAAAAAAACATGTCTAGTGAAACTCAAACGGCTAGTACAGTTGCAATCGCTTGGAGTACTTATCAGATATATTCTTATAGGAAGACTAGCAAGATGCCCGTGCTTCGCTACGGTATTATACAGAAATTTATAATTGAATGGATATCGATTTATATATAATCCGTCAAAATTCGAGATCTGACTCGTTTTCTGAGAGATTACGGCAAGTTCCCTCCCATTTTTCAATATTTCTTTCCAGCAATCGATTTCGTACTTCCCGGGCTAGGACCATGTATTCCACCCGGTCAGTTCGGTCCCTAAATGTTTGCCATCTTTTCCTATAAGCATTTTTTATGTATCAAATTCTTGAGGAGATTCGGCGTGGTGTCTTCTTGGGTGCCTTGGCAGTACTGAACCCGCGGCCGGACTGCTTTTATAGTCATTATCCGTCCAGGCCCGTTTCCAGCGCGGTCCGCACATTTGACGACGGTCCAGAATATTATTATTATTATTATTATTATTATTATTATTATTATTATTATTATTATTATTATTATTATTATTATTATTATTATTATTATTATTATTATCATTATTATTATTATTATTATTATAGATGTTCTTGACCCCAGAGCAAGATGCAAGACCGCTAATTGGCGGTAAATTCCATCTGCTGCCATTGTCATTTTTGACATTGTGACCAGCACCATAGTCGCGCGTAAGAAAGTACGCGAAATTTCTGGCGATACGAATGACATACTTCCGTGCATTATTGACCTTATTATAGAGGTGAACAATTGGACAGTCAATCTCATTCCTATCGTTTATTTCAAATGTTTTTAATTTTTATTTATATGCCAGGAGAATCTACTGTAATCAAAGAACGTTCTCCGAAGGAAAAGATGGCTCTTGAAAACGAACCCAGGAAAGATTAAAAATGATCGGTTTATGCTCAGAATAAGTACATCGAAAATCCACAGCCTGCTTCCAGTCATTCGACAGGGTCAGGAATGGAATGAATAAACAGTAACATCAATTGGTCTAACCTCCTTTTACACCCCACCGTCGTTAGTTTCATCCCCCCCCCCCCCGCCAAAAAGAAAAGAAGGCGTGTTTCTTTATGTTTAAAAAAGAATCCAAACTCCAATGTTCACGTCTATAACCTTCCGTTTTGAGATATAAGTATCCCCATAAAAATAATTCAATTTTTTCACACTTTCACAATCCCCCCCCCCAAGTGAATTTTCCTGCAACAAACTCGTTTCTTTAATAGTTAAATATCTTCTAAATACCAATTATCACGACTCTAACTTCTTCAGTTTTTTATTTATGTGTCCTCATGAAAGGAATTCAACTCCTTTTCACTCCCGCCTCCCAAGATTATTCCCCCCCAAAACGCGTTTTTCTTTGTTTTTAAAGGAGATCCAAATACAAATTTTCACGCCTGTAAGAAATATAGTTTTTATTAGATGTAAGTATTCTCATACAATTAAGTCTATTAATTTTTCAATAATTTCACCACCCCCCCCCCCCATTGGATTTTTGGAGATTACGCGTTTCTTTACTTTTTAAAGCAGATTCAAAATATCAAATTTCACGTCTGTAACATCTTCATTTTTGAGATATCAGTAGCCTAATTAAAAGAAATCAACACTATCTTCAGTCAATTTAACCCCCCCCCCTCCACCCAAGTGGTATTTCCGAAAACTAAAAATACACGATTCTTTATTTTTAATAAGATAAAAAATACAATTTTTCACTTCTGTAACACGTTAACATTTTTGAGATATACTGTAAAAATTCTCATTTTAAAATTTCACCACTATTGGTTCCCCTTATGTGGAGTTTCCAAATACAAATCACCTATGTTTCTTTACATTTACAGGAGATTCCAAATACACAATTTTTACGTCTGCAACATTTTACGTTTCTCAGATATTCTGTAGATATAGTCTTTAAAAAAATTCACCCCAATTTGTTACTCCTGTTCAACCGCCATAAATTGGATTTTCCAAATGCAAAAAAATACGTGTTTCTTTGTTTTTAAAGGAGATATACAAATTTTCAGTTCTATAATATCTTCAGTTTCTGAGATATATGTATCCTCATTAAAGGCATTCAACCTATTATTCACCCTTTTAAACCCATACTACTGGGATTTACAGAAAACAAAAAAAATTAAGTTTTCCTTCATTTTTAAGGGAGGTTCTAAATACCAATTTTTACATCTGTAAACTTTTAAAGTTTTAAGATGTAGACACACTTATTTTTAAAATTCACCCCCCCCCCTTTTTTTCACCCTCCATTATTTGGATTTTCCAAAAACGAAAAAATTCCTACTTGTTTACTTTTAAAGTAGATCCCAAATACCAATTTTCAGGTTTGTAATATCTCCAGGTTCTGAAATATAAGTAGCCTCATTAAAGGCATTGAACCTTTTTTCACCCTTTTCCACCCTTCCTATTGGGATTTTCCGAAAACAAAGAAAAATGTTTCTTTATTTTTAAAGGAGATTCTAAATACCAATTTTTACATCTATAAGCTTTAAAAGTTTTGAGATATAGATTCACTCATTTTAAAATTTCACCCCCTTTTCAGCCCCACCATGAATTGTATTTTCCAAAAGCAAAAAATACGTGTTTCTTTATTTTTAAAGGAGATCCCAAACACCAATTTTCAAGTCTGTAATATCTTCAGTTTCTGAGATATAAGTATTCTCTTTAGAGGCATTCAACCCATTTTTCACCTATTTTCACCCCTCCTATTGGGATTTTTCGAAAACAAAGAAATACGTGCTTCTTTATTTTTAATGAACATTCTAAATACCAACTTTTACATCTGTAAAATTTAAAAGTTTTGAGATATAGATGCACTCATTTCAAAAATTCACCCCCTTTTTCACCCTCCCATTAATTGGATTTTCCAAAAACAAAAAAAATACGTGCTTCTTAATTTTTGAAAGCGAACAAAAGTTCCAATTTTCAGGTCTGTAATGTCTGCGGTTTCTAAGATATAAGTACCGGTATCCTGATTAAAAGGCATTCAACCCCTTTTTCTCCCTCTTTCACCCATCCTATTGGGATTTTCTGAAAATAAAAAAATACGGGTTTCCTTATTTTTAAAGAAGATTCTAAATACCAATTTTCACATCTGTAAACTTTTAAAGTTTTGAGATATAGATACACTCATTTTAAAACTTCACACCCCCTTTTCACCCCCTTATCGGCGGAATATCCAAAAATCCTCTCTTAGCGAGCACCTACATCTTAATATGAATATATCCTCAAAATTTCATTCATTTATGTCCAGTAGTTTTGGCTCGGCGATGATGAATCAGTCAGTCAGTCAGTCAGTCAGGACAAGCTATTTTATATATATAGATAGCATAGTGAGAAAAGATAGTATAAAGGATTAGAAACACTGAAAATTCACACGAGAAAACGAGTAGAAGGACAAGAATTAATCATACGTCTTCTGTACCTAGGAAAGGAGCAGATGTTGATGAGCATAAGATAGGAGATATTATTTGTATATCAGAATTTGATACAACATTGAACGATCCAAGTAGAAAATTGGCTACCAGAAACAGTTCAGCTTAGTAATAATGATTGCTTTGAAAAGACAACGCCCAAGAATGAGTAATTCTTATACATCACTAATAACTTATTTAAAATGCTTGTTGAGGTGTAGTTGAGTCTAGTTTGCAGAATAATTCCATTAATCTTATACGTACTGCACATGAATAGAAATGTTAACTAGTGTGACAGTTACTATGCAATTAGTTCAGAATCTCTCTGCTGCAAATGTTTAACTAAAAATCCCCGCAGGGAAATGGAAAAAAAGAGTTGCTCTGAAGAAAACCTGTTGGTTTTCGAAGACATTTGGAAAACATCAAGCAATACAAATCTGTGTCTAAAATTATCATACGGCAGAAGACTAACAGTGAGTAAAGGAGAACAAGCCCCTAGTTACGTAATTAGTAGATTGGGCAAGTTCATTGAGTCTGTTATTAGAATCGAATTCAGTGAAGAAGTGCTTAAGTCGACAATTAAAGTACAAAATAAGAATTTATATTATATGAAATAAAATTAGCTATCAGAGGAAGAATGAATCATGGATCCAATATAATTTATCTTTTGTACAATGTGCGTCGAAGGTGCATATGGCCCTGAGGTTCACTCAGCCTGCACCAAAAATGAGTACCAGGTTAATTCCTGGGGGCAAAGGTGGCCGGACGTAGAGCTAACCACTCTACCTCATCACGTGCCGAGTTTAGCAATGGTGGAGTCCTTTACCTTCCACTCCTCCAAGGGCCTTCATGGCCTGTACGGAGGTGAATTTGCTTTGCTTTTACAATGTGCGTATAGGACACGTGCAAATTAAAATCGAAGACAAATTTGTAAAATATGCAATTAAAAACGTTGGGAAATGAAGGGGTGGGTCATGAATGAAAATATTAACGATGTATCGATGATATCATAATTTAAGCCGAGTTAAAATAACGTCTCTAGGAGTAACTGAATGGTAGAACGCGGCGCTGAAAACAGAGTTCGGTAGAACATGACAAATGCATTTCAGAAATAATGGGGGGTCGATGACCTCGATGTTAAGCCTCTTTAAACAACAAGCAGCAGCAGCAGCAGCAGCAGCAGCAGAAATAATGGGATTGAATGTTATGATGCAGGAGAAGCTGGCAATATTAGGTAAGAAAACGATATCTTAAAGGGAAAAGATTAATATTTCTTTAATATTTCTTTATATTTGTGTGGTAAAGTGGTAAGTAATTATCAAAAGAAAGAGAAATCGTACGGCTTCAGTATTCAGGAAAGCAACAAACTAAGGTGGCGAATAATGTGATAATGTGAATATTCTGATACGTATATGAATGAAGTAGCGGTGGTGGTGGTGGTGGTGGCGATTTTTGTTTTGCGAAGAAGTACAAAATAACAACCATCCTCATGAATAAAGCAGCACCACAAGCCGCAACTGAGTATGTCTACTGCTCCCGTCCAGTGAATGGGGGTAGATACGCCCAAAGACATTGAAGGAGGTGTAATTGAATATATGAAGATTGGACAAAGTGTGATCTGATAACAATGAGAAAATGAGAGCTTAGACAAAATAAAGATTTTGAAACGTAAATGTAATTGCTTCTAACCTAACCTAGCGCCCACGTGACGTGTGGTACCGGCCACTAAATCAGGTGGGTGAGGGAAACTGCGCTGTCTTCTGATATGAGGACGGCGAAGCGACAGATGGTCAAGAGTAGCTTACCTCTATGCACGTTCAACAACTCTGACCGTGCAGCGATGTCTACACTCTGTCTCACCAAGCTTGAGTATGCAATGTCTGCGAGGAATAGTTTTAGTAACTCACTCCCTATACGAACACCGGTACAAAAATTAACTTATAGTTTATGATACATGTAACAAACCAAACATATAATGCACCTTCTCAGTATTAGCAAAATAATTTGAGTATTCCCTATTCTTCCCACATGAATATACAAATGTGTTATATCTCCCAGACATAGGGAGACAGGTCACTTGACTGGGAAAGACGATCAGTTTCGCTAACATTATTCCTTGAGAATGGTAGCTCTGTCACTGCTGACCAAATGCACATGTGGGCAATTTGTTTCTTTCCTTGTTCTAAATGAATTGTGAGTAACAATAATACCCTACGTTTATCATATATGCTGTTTAATTAGGTGGAAGTGCAAACGTCCAAGCAGTATATGAGTGTGTGAGAAGGTGCCGTAATTGTAAACCAAGTGTGAACCAGGCCAGTCTGTGATTAAACATTTTAAAAAATAGTTAACGAGTGGCGAGAAGACATGTGATAAACGTGTTTTCCAAATTTCGTGAAGGAAATCCTGGAAGTACTCTGGATAAAGTAATACTTGCAGTGGCCGACATAACAGGTATTTCTAAGGCGAGCATTTCCCGTGCTAGGAAAGAACTTAAGGTTGACAGGAAACCGGTTACTCCTAAGGAAACATATAAAGCGGTAAAGCTAAGTGAAAAATACGACAATTTTACTGAAGACGTTAAAAAATTACGACTTATTTTTAAGAAATAAAATACCAACCATGACGATTCATTAGCTATATTTTCGAGTGCAACTCTTCACAGACTTTAAAAAATGATGACCTTCACTTATGTGTCTCGAAATCACCAGTGGGAACTTATTTAAAAATATCAAATAGTGTTGTGGAGAAGAAAGTATTTACGGCAGATTACGAAATTTCGTGAAGAGGGTACATCTATTTATTTCCTTGATGAAACGTGGGTTAATGAAGGGCACCCTACTACGAAAAATTCGAGAGATGAAACCACGAAATCCAAAAAAGAGGGGTTTCATAGGGGATTATCGAGTGGGTTGAAATCTCCCTCCGGCTTATTGTTCTCCGTATAGGAAATGAAAACCATTTTGTGGAAGGGTGCTGTTACTGTTCGAGTCTACCAAGGATTATCATGAGGAAATGGACGGAAACGTATTCGTGAAATGGTTTCTAGACCTTCTTCCCCGGCTAGATAGCTATACCGTGACTATTTCCGACATTGCTCCCTACCACTCTGTTAAAGTCGACAGAATTCAGAACAAGTCTTGGTGGGAGGGTAATATACAGAACTGTCTAAACACGAAATGTAGTGCATTAAAGTTGAATTACTGGCGCTAATACCGCAACACATTCGTGATGTTTGTAACGAGTATTGTGTTGGCAAGGCCACAGCGGAGTCTGGACGACATGTGTTAAGATTATCTCCGTGTCATTGGTCCTTAAACCTCACAGAGCTTGTATGGGGCCATGTTCAGGGACATATGGCTCGAAATAATGTAAATTTTACCAATAAGGAAGTGCAGGAACTATTGATTGAAGGACTTGATACCTCACTGTTGACAGCTGGAAATCATGTGTGCATCACATTATCAGTGTCGAGGAAGCTAACATGTAGATGGTGAACGGCATTACGGAGGAAGTCCTGGAGCGCTTTGTCATCAGTTTGGATGATGAAACAGATACCGATGAGAACACCGACATGGAACGAATAGAACAGCATCAGGCCAGCGGCTAAACTGTGAATCTTATTGCTACTCATTTATGTATGATCAATTTTCTTTCATAAACTTGTTGTAGTATTATGTTTCTCTTCAAACACGTAGTTAATTTTTCAATGATTTTGTATATCTAATTGTGGCTGGTGTGAATTTTGTGTATGGCAAAAGTTAGGTTGGTCTTATCTTCAGTCTATGCTACAAGCCTACAGCGCAAAATCGAAATGTTTTCTACACCTCTAACTCCTCTGTGATACTAAATCTTAATAATGAGAATTATTACTCAGGCGAAACAGTCTAATGAACGAATGGGAAAATGTTTTGGAACATGTAGTACTTCATAATATAAGTGCTTTCGGTTGTTTTCTTCGACTCTCAAACAAGGTAGTTGAAGCTCGTCCACCTACTGTTATGCAACTGTTGAACTCGCACCGCGATAGTGCTGTAAAAGATGGATTGTGAATGCGTTCAGACTGGTGTTATAATATTGTAAACTATAAACAAATGAAAATATATAATTAAAATTGATGCAGATTAATAATGGAATCGGAAAGTGTCCTGTATCCTATGCTGGCACGCTCGACCCGAACGAACTCATTTAGCGACATTTAATTAAATATAATTCAAAGTAGTTTATGTGTAAAATAATTATACCTTGGAAATTAGCAGCCTTTCCTGAAGTTTGTTATACAATTTGTTTTGCAATGATATCGGGGGTAAAATCAGGAGCTCGCGAAAGAGCAAACTGTCTCGCACTCCGAAATGGTGTTTTCAATCGGACATTACTGCGCCAGGTACTAGATAACCATGACAACAGTGAAATTTCTCTGACCCTACCGAATTTTTAGTCGCCGCTATAGTGTAATAATGACTGCGGAAATAGGGACGCAGGAATTTTGGGTGTAGAACACGTCACGTGAGTGCTAGGTGAACGTAATAACAAGTGAATGCGAACAATTTACGTTTCGAATTCTTTATTTTGCATAAGCTCTATTTTCCCGAGAGTTAACATGTAACCATATCACACTATTTCCAATCTTCGTAGATTCGAGTACATCTTCACCAGTGCCTGCGGGCGTATCTACCTCCATAAGGTAGATGGGAGCAGTAGACGCGCTCAGTTGCGACTTGTGGTGCTCGGATGCCTAGGCTTTCGTACCTTGTATCACTCTATTATGCTCATCTTCGGACATTTTGTGCTTGACTTATCCATTCGGAGGTAATCGGATGTAATTTTGGTATTCTGATATACTATTTTAGTTTATTATAGCTGATGATCTCCCTTAGGGGACGAAACATGAACTAGATATATTAAATTATACAGGGAGTTAGGTGTATACCTGCAGATATTTCTTCTAGCAATAGAGAACGATGTGACGAACCACTATATATCAAACTTTTAGTAATCATCGCAAGTGATTTTCGAGATCAAAAAGATACGATGTTTTTAGAATAGGTAGTATGCCTTGTTCTTGTGAATGAATAGCTTCCCTTTGAGAACAGGCGAGTCACGCGCCGTTCGTGCCAAACTGGTTTCTGTTTATGTTTACAAGCAAGTGTGCTACTGTAACAGCTGAACGCTACCAATGCAATGCACGAGATGTTACGTAACATACTTGTCAAACTGGTTTTATGTTTAAGAGCCACTGAGCTACGATAACAGCTGAAGGTGGCTACTACAGTAGTGTATGCCATAGTACGTTACATTCTCGCCAGACTGGGTTCGTTGTTGTCAGTATTTAGTTTCCGTCTTAGGGGCTTCAGACAACCCTGGTCATCGGTTTCAGACCCTGAAGATGTACCGAATTCTCAGCGTTAATACTGGTTCATTTGCTGTTTTGTCATTTAGGGGATTGGGATATCTGTGGTCATCAGCCCCGTGGTCTAGTGAGTATGGAAATGACCTGAAAACCTGTATCGGTGCGGGACCTGTACGACTGATATAATTATTGGTTGGGATAAGCGCGCCGGGACGTGAAATACGGTCCGATCCCCGTTGTGCATTGCGTAAAGGTAGAAGAAAGATGGCAGTTCCTTGCGCCAACGAAAGCAGTCATGGGATGCCCAAATGAGTAGCATCGGAATTGAATTATCGAAACACATCGAACGTTTAGTTTCAAATGAATAATGGACATGTTATGCAACTAAATAAATTAAATGTACCTATATTTCGTGCCTCCTTCCGGGCTGAGTGGCTCAGACGGTTGAGGTGCAGGCCTTTTGACTCCAACTTCTGGCCCAGTCCGGTGATATTTGAAGGTGCTCAAATACACGTCAGCCTCGTGTCGGCAGATTTTCTGGTACATAAAAAGAACTCGTGCGGGACAAAATTCGGGCACCTCAGCGTCTCAGAAAACCGTAGAAGTAGTTTTTTGCTATTTTGCTTTACGTCGCACCGACACAGATAGGTCTTTTTGCAAGGGGCTTTACGTCGCACCGACACAGATAGGTCTTATGGCGACGATGGGATGGGAAAGGCCTAGGAGTTGGAAGGAAGCGGCCGTGGCCTTAATTAAGGTACAGCCCCAGCATTTGCCTGGTATGAAAATGGGAAACCACGGAAAACCATCTTCAGGGCTGCCGACAGTGGGGCTCGAACCCACTATCTCCCGATTACTGGATACTGGCAACACTTAAGCGACTGCAGCTATCGAGCTCGGTGTAGAAGTAGTTAGTGGGACGTAAAGCAATTAACGTTATTATTATTATTATTATTATTATTATTATTATTATCAGGTAATTAAAAGCTGAAATACGTGGAATAAAATAGTAAAGTACGCGTGGTTTAAGAGGAAACAAGATGAAATATATGTCACGTGAGTTAGCATCGGACGCAGTAGTTACCTACAGATTACTATGCGTAAGACGAGAACCAGGTCAAGCTCGTGGGGATGAGTCAGCTGTAATCTCGTATTGTGTATAAACATCAAACATACACATCAACAAATCTAAGAAACATAATCAAGGTTACACGTTAGAGACATGTAGCTATTAACCTGAACGCCAGGCCGACGGTCGCTTTCATGAGTACAGATGAGTTATCAAATTATACACAATCCACAGATATCGAAGGTATCTAAGAACATTCCGCCACAACTATATTACATTTTACTATGATCGTGCTAATAACAAATCGCAGCAGCTATTGGCTTTACGTCGCACCTACACAGATAGGCCTTATGGCGACGATGGGACTGGAAAGGGCTAGGACAGGGAAGGAAGCGGCCGTGGCCTTAATTAAGGTACAGCCCCAGCATTTTCCTGGTGTAAAAATGGAAAACCACGGAAAACCATCTTCTGGGCTGCCGAGAGTGGGGTTCGAGCCCACTATCTCACTAATAATGGACACTGGCCACACTGAAATGAAATGTCGTATGGCTTTTAGTGCCGGGAGTGTCCGAGGACAAGTTCGGCTCGCCAGAAGCAGGTGTTTCAATTTGACACTCGTAGGCAACCTGCGTGTCGTAATGAGGATGGATTGATGATGAGACAACACACACACCCAGCCCCCGTGCCGGCAAAATTAACCTATGTTGGTTAAAATTCGCGACCCCGCTGCGTATCGAACCCGGGACCCCTGTGATCAAGGATCAGCACGCTAACCATTTAGCCAAGGAGCCGGCCTGAAAGCCGGTGATGTTGTGGTACATATGCACCTGTATCCACGACCTGCGCGTCGTGATGAGAATGAACTGATGATGAAGATGGCACATACACCCAGTTCCCGTGCCAGCAAAATTAACCAATTAAGGTTAAATTCCCGACCCTGCCGGGAATCGAACCCGGGACCCCTGTGACCAAAGGCCAGCACGCTAACCATTTAGCCATGGAGCCGGACTTAAGCGATTGCAGCTATCGAGCTCGGCAAATCGCAACAGATTACGCTACTGCGTGTTAAGATGATGTCGGTAGAATAAGACATAAGGCTGCAGTAGAAGAAGAGGAAGAAGAAGGTAACGAGAGCCACATGGTCAAGCAGTACAGAGCCGAATAAAGCGCACATTAGTGACACAGACATAAGAGTGGCGTGGTCGTAGGAACTACAGTCGCATGAGTAACACTCTGTTGTAGAAAAATAACTAACATACAGTACGGGCTCCGTAATTCCAGGTGGACGGTAACAAGACTATCTCGAATAGAAACGTACGGATTTACGAACGTACACGAAAACGCCTGTGAACAAAAAAAATGTACCTATGTTAAACATTACAGTACAACAGTTTAGAAAACAAAAACATACAGATTGCCTTACACTAAATTTTAATTTTTCTTTTGTAAATTAACAAAACACTCTAGGCAACCTTCTTAAGTTAAATGTTAACTTATACTTCCTATTTCAGTAATGATGAATATAAAACAATTATTTTATTGAATATTTATACGTGATGATGATAATGATGATGACGACGACGACGACGACGATGATGATGATGATTGCTGTCTTAATGTCATCGGCCCTTAAAACGCAAAGTGTCCTCTGTTTTAACTCGTAGTGAATAAAAAACAAAATATAAATTGCTCGAAGCATTTCCCGATAGATTCATGAAGGGCGACCCGTATTCTGTTCTGCCACACGATACACTAGCAGCATATCATGGTATTCGTGGTACTCATACACTGGCATTATTCCAATAATACTACTGATGCTACAACTACGAAGTAACTCGCGTACTAGTACGGACGATAAATCGCATCTCTGACAGCTGTTATTCAGGTCAAGGTCAGACAGACCGGTTTCCTAGGTACAGCAGACAACCGAATCGGCACGAGACACGTTTAGTGCTTTTGTCGAACTGCTTACGTGGAATATTCTCCCACAGTGCGATTTCAATATCATGGTCTTTTGGGAGTGCAACTCGCCGTATGCAGAAACATCCCGCGTTGACGTCTATGTAAATAAAGTTTATTACGTCAACGAAAGAATGCATGGGATATGATTTCCAAGTGAGTAGTATCGGAACTGAAATGTCAAAACACATCGAACGTTTTATTTCATACCAGTAAGGGACATGTTATGAACATAAATTAATTAAACGTACCTTCCTTTCGTGCTTCCAACCGAAGAGAACATGTTTAAATGCCTTCTAGCTTACTGCTGATTTTGCAGTGCCTATTAAACGTATCAAAATAAACGTTGCCAGGCTGAGTGGCTCAGACGGTTCAAGCACTGGTTTCATGAACTTAGCAGGCTCGATCCTGGCTCAGTCCGCTGGTATTTGAAGGTACTCAAATACGACCGCTTCTGATCGGTAGATTACAGGCACGTTACAGAATACCTGTGGGCAAAATTCCAACACCGCGCGTCTCCATTGGCACGTAAAGATGTATTATTATTATTATTATTATTATTATTATTATTATTATTATTATTATTATTATTATTATTATTATCATTATTATTATTACTGGGCGAGTTGGCCGTGCGATTAGGAGCGCGCAGCTGTCAGCTTGCATCCGTCGAAAAGCCATTAACAATATTATTATAAAAACTGTGTTAGTCTATTATTACTAACTATTATGAAAATAAAAGTTTATCGCCCCACTCAAACTTCGTAGCTCGTAATCTGTCAGAAAACACTAAAGAAAATAGTGAACTTTTAACAGGTCCGAATTATTATTAATATTATAATTGCAGACATGTCTCCGAAATTACCGAAACAAGTACTTACAAATTGTTTTACGTCGCACCGACACAAATAGGTCTTACGGCAACGATGGGAGAGAAAAGCGATACAAGTGGGAAGGAAGCGTTCGAAGTCTAATAAAGGTACAGTCCCAGCATTTCCCTGATGTGAAAATGGGAAACTACGAAAAACCATCTTCCTGGCTGCCGACAGTGGAGTTCGAACCCACTATCACTAGAATACAAGCTCACAGCTGCGCGCCCCTAACCGCATGATCAACTTACTCTAAGCTCCAATGGCGGTCTGAGTAGCTCGGACGATAGAGGGCTGGTCTTCTGATCCCACCTTGGCAGGTTCGATGGCGGCTCAGTTCGGTGGTATTTGAAGGTGCTGGAATACGCCTGTCTCGTGTCTGTGGATTTACTTGCATTTAAAAAAGTACTGCGGTACAAAATTCTGGCACTTCAGTGTCTCCGAAAACCGTGCAAATTAGTTAGTGAAACGTTAAGATATTAGTAGTAGTAGTAGTAACATTATTATTACGGAAGTTTTAATTAAACGGGTCCGTTACATTACCTATCGGCACTTACTGGCCAGTAATTAGCCTTCTGTCCACCTCTGTGGTATAGTGGTTAGTGTGATTAGTTGCCACCCCCCGGAGGCCCGTGTTCCATTCCCAGCTCCGCTACGAAATTTGAAAAGTGGTACGAGGGCTGGAACGGGGTCCATTAAGCCTCGGGAGGTCAAATGAGTAGAGGTGGTTCGATTCCCACCTCAGCCATCCTGAAAGTGGTTTCCCGTAGTTTCCCACTTCTCCAGGCAAATGCCGGGATGGTACCTAACTTAAGGCCACGGCCGCTTCCCTCCCTCTTCCTTGTCTATCCCTTCCAATCTCCCCATTCCCCCGCAAGGCCCCTGATCAGCATAGAAGGTGAGGCCGCCTGGACGAGGTACTGGTCATTCTCCCCAGTTGTATCCCCCGACCCAATGTCTCACGCTCCAGGACACTGCCCTTGAGGCGGTAGAGGTGAGTCCGGAAACCAACCCTGGAGGGTAAACAGATTAGGAAAAAGAAGAATAAGCCTTCTATTAGAAATGCCCGGCGGCAATTCCACAGTAGACCGAGCTCGATAGCTGCAGTCGCTTAAGTGCGGCCAGTATCCAGTATTCGGTAGATAGCAGGTTCGAACCCCACAGTCGACGGCCCTGAAGACGGTTTTCCGTGGTTTTCCATTTTCACACCAGGCAAATGCTGGGGCTGTACCTTAATTAAGACCACGGCCGCTTCCTTCCCACTCCTAGCCCTTTCCTGTCCCATCGTCGCCATAAGACCTATCTGTCTCGGTGCGACGTAAAGTAACTAGCAAAACAAATCCACAGTAGCTATTTTTCCTTCGAGCAATGTTCACGCATAGTTGCAGCTACGGTTTTTGAAATCTGTCTCATTAATAACAGTATGACTGAATACTTACAGCCTCTTCTTTCAGTGTCCACCGTCCTTTCATTGACCTGAAAAGTTTATGAATAAGCATAGAAAACTCTCATTGTCCATTGTCAGAAATTCATCGTAGACTGTCGCAATAAGAGTACAGAAATGTTGCGCTCATTTTCCATTTACTTATTAACTATTTCCTTTCATTTTGTCAGCTTGGATCACTGAGTAATGCCACTGACGTCTTAAAAATCACACACAACTACACAATACTTGATTCGCATGTATGTGCTGGTTCGAGGCCACTGTAAGAATTCTGTGTACATTTCACACAGAGTACCCTAGACCGCGTTTCGAGTACAGCAAGTGGCTTGGCACGTGAGTCATCCTCTCCTACTTGCCAAGGCTTTAGGGGAAGTGCACAACAACATGCGTTGGCCTGCGATAAGAAACAGGTTCAACAAGCCCTATACTCTGCTACTGTACTTCCACTACGCGTGGAAAGAATGACGTAACAGGCATATCTTGCTACGGCCGTTCAAAACACATTAGGTCCTGAAATATTTGGCTCAGTTATGGGCAAACTAATAGGACAAGGTAAAAAGTACATAGCATATATTGTGAGATGTATTTTGCTTTGCCGTCTAGCTTAATATCTGCACGTATACCCCTAACACCCTGTATATGTATTGAATAGGCGGACAACTTAAATATAATATTTAAGTTAATCTTAATATTCGCTATTTGATGATGACGCTTGTTGTTTAAAGGGGTCTAACATCTAGATCGTCGGTCCCAGAAGATATATAGGGGCACGTGAGGCAATTTTGACTTAACATCTGATATTAGAGGCCGGAATTAAAAAGGACAAGCCCACGTACATCGCGTTCGTAGAGCTAGAAAAGGTATTCGATAACGTTGATGGACCAAGCTATTTCATATCCTGAAGGTGATCGGAATCAGGTACCGACAAAGAAGCATTATCTAAAAGATGCATAAAAATATCAGTCTGATGTGATAAGAGTCGAGGGCTTTGAAAAAGCAGCGGCAATACAGAAAGAAGTGACGCAAGGCTGCAGTTTGCCCCCCTCCATTTCAATGTTTGTACTGAACAGGCGGTAAAGGAAATCAAAGAGGAATTTGGAAAAGGAATAATAATCCAAGGAGAGGAAATAAAATCTCTAAGATTTGCCGATGATTATTTTATCTGAGCCTGCAGAAGATCTGGAGAAATTGCTGAATGGTATGGGAAGAGTCTTAGAGAAGGAGTTGAAGATGAAAATGGAAAAGTCCAAAATAAATGTAATGGAGTGCAGTCGTACAAATGCAGGTGATGCAGGAAATATCACATTAGGAAATGACGTCTTAAGGGGAGTACGTACGTAAATTTTTGCAAAAATTTGCGAATTTCATTTTAATGTATTTTAGTATTCTTTGGTAGAGCCTTCGTGGCTCAGACGGCAGCGCGTCGGCCTCTCACCGCTGGATACCGTGGTTCAAATCCCGGTCACTCCAAGTGAGATTTGTGCTGGATAAAGCGGAGGCGGGACAGGTTTTCCTCCGGGTACTCCGGTTTTCACTGCCATCTTTCATTCCAGCAACACTCTCCATTATCATTTCATAGCATTTATCACTCATTAATAAATCACCTTGGGAGTGGCGACCCCATTGTAATAACAGCCTCTATATGCTTCATTCATTACATCCCTGACCCGGTCAATGACTGGAAAACAGGTTGTAGGTTTTCATTTTCATTTTTCAGTATTCTTTGGTATGTGTACAATGGAGCACCATTTTTTATTTCAGCGAAATCGCGTTACAAGTGCCCATAATTTGGATATTCCCTGGCCCCTCCCATTTACAAATGCGCACGCCCTCCTGTGATTGCAGGCTTGATTTTACTCTGATAACCTTCTAGGAAATGCAAGTACATTATTGAACTGCATAGGCTATGTTGGGAATTCTCATCAGTCGAAATATTATGAAGAAAAGTTGCCCACAACAACAGAAATATCCAAAATAGCACAAACGGCATCAGTATCGAAACTTGCCCAAGATTAGACAGAAAGAGAGAACAAACTAACATGAAGTTTTCCAAGACATAATTATACCGTATGATGTACAAATAATATCTAGGATCTGAACACGTTTAATCCAACTTCATAACATTTTTACAGATAATCTCTTTAATCCAACTTCAAGTTATAGCAATATTAGATTTTTCTTTAAGGTTTTTATGTTAGCTTATTATTTCGGGTTACTGAGTTGCTTGTCGTGGTTTTTGATGCATGTATAATAAAGACAAGGAAACCTACAAATACCATGGACTCCACGAAGAAGTGATGCTTCTGATTAAGCCCATTTACAAGGATCTTGCCCATGCCGAAGTATTGAAGAAATGTTTGCATGGGAAAACCCAAAATGTAAACGATTCTATTTGGAGCCGTGTACCTAAAAATATTTCTGCTGGATATAAAACCTTAAAATTTGGAGTACATGATGCTGTTTTATCATTTAATGTGGGAAATTCAGTCAGAATTAAAGTTCTAGAACAGCTGGGGATCCAACCAGGGTGGAATTCGCTCAGTGCGTTTCAAGATTTTGATGTTCGTCGGATCAAAATAGAGGATAAAAAGCTGTTTATAGTGGAGGCCAAGATAAGGGAGTCAAGAAGAGTTAAAAAAGGAGTCTGGAAGACAAGGAGAATTAGGAATATGCAGCAGGAGGATTCTAGACTACATCTTAAGTAAGATTTATATAGGCTAAACTTTAAAGTTAATTTTCTCTGCCTTTTTAAATATCGGTACGCTCAGTCAAAAAACTACAAAAGGTAGAAATCTGAAATAATTATCATTGATACTTCCATACCTTCTCTCTGTAAAGCTACCAGCTTATTTTGTATGTTAATATATGAGACCAGAAAAAAATTATAATTACTCAAATTTTTTATGAACATTTTTTAAATTTGGAAAAAAATCCCAAAAAATTACCATGCATCTAATCCTAAAACTAAAGATAGCAATGAAAAGAAGAAAGTTCATACAATAACACTATGAAGTTTAAAATCTGTAGGACAAAAGACCTTTTACCTGAGCGTACCTAAAAATGGAGAAATTACCATTGTCAGCATAGGCACTACGTACTCCCCTTAAAGAATGTGGATGAATATTGTTATTTGGGTAGTAAAATAACTAATGATGGCCTACTACTGTCCAGCCCTTGTCTGTAGGAGGTATTGGTACACTTGTAGAACGAATTGCAATTTTATTGCAAGTTTTTAAACTATCGTGAATATTAAATACAATTTTACAGTGACTTGTGCTACTAGTGGGAGATTTGAACGCATAATAATGAGTCAATGTACACAAATATTTGTATCATAATAATATAAAACATCAAAAGAAGTTTCCCAAAGTATAATTTGAACACACAATGCACTAATTCTGGAGAGAAAATATTAAATGAAACAATATAACAATACTACCCTGAAATATATTCATAAATTTAAATCCTTCTAATATTAATCTTACAAATTCAGAATTATTACCTGAAATACTGTCAGCAAACTTTGCCAAAAACTGTCAAAATTGCTTCTCGCTTTCTGTTTCGAGGGATTAAAATCAAATTTTCCACCAAATACTTGCATCCCCAGAAGAGCGAATATTACAATGAAAAGGAACAAGAGAAGTAGAAGTGAAGCAATCGACTGGATGGAGTTCAAAAGGGAAGCAACGAGATTTGACAATGATCTCCAATATCTGAAATAAAGAGCAGAACATATACATCAATTAATCTAACAACATACCTAGAAACTGGGTAAATACTCATGTGGTAACATTTATTACACATTTAAGCCTACCACTCTGATATATTTCTCATAAGTAAAATTCTTTATAGGTGTCATATAGTCTAGTTGAAAGCTGCCGTAGTGTAACCTAGTTCAAGTTTTTCTACATGTTCCACTCATTACTTAATAAGGAAAATACGAGAACGAAGGAGAGATCTGACTCCGTGCTGATTTGAAATTGGTAAATTATCGGAAATGCAGTGATAGAAGTCCGCCGTACATTCATGAAGGCCATTTAATTTATCCAATGCAGAATAATTACACTAACAATCTTTGACTGCTTCCTTCGATAATGATTTCCTGCTTCTGTAACTTCTTTATCTAGAAGTTCCATAAAGAATTGGATTATCAACATTTTTCTCAGCTTAAAACTAATTAATATGCCATATGTATTCATATCGGAAGTCCTGCAAAATAAATAGAGTACTGAAAACGGAAGAAGAAGGGGAACAGGATTTTATGTTTAAAACGTGTACTTGAGCTCATATGACAATTTCAATGGAGCCTCCTAGAGTATTGGATTTTGTAGAACTTACTTTTTCTAATCCGCGGTGAAACTTAGAGTCATAGTAAATATATAACTCAGAAGGAAAAGATTTTTACTGAAATTTTGCACTGAACATAGGCTATCCCGTAACACTAATGAAAACCGCAAAGAAATTGCTCTGCGTGACTATTCATTCGACTGAGAGAAGAAAATACTCTTTTTTTAACATTTGCTTGAATAAAGCAATATCCTTTACATGCAAAATCGATCGCCGCACCTGAATTAGTCGTAAATTTATAGGATCCTCTTATTTCGTCCACTGCCAGACAGAATGGAGCATAAGGTAATGTATTGAATGAGTTCTTAACAAAAAACTTGATTCCACAATTTACATCCACGATTAACTGCAATTTGTATTCATCACCATTCCACATATTTCATGCTATCTAATGATATATCCACAAAATTGTGGGTATATTTGTTTCTTTAGCAATACAAACACGTCCAGCGTTTTACTTTAAATGATTAATTTGTCAAATTTGTTTCTTTATGATAACTTTATGAATCACACTGCAGGAACTGTGGAGACATTTCAGGTTATCAGGGGGATATTACTGTGTTCAATACATTATATTAATATAATATTAATAATTAATAAATATTATTAATATTAATAATATTAATAATTATTAATAATATATAATTAATATTATATAAATATTTAATCATAAAACAACAATGTTCTTATATGTCGCTGTAAACAACTTTAACAACATTCTTCAAAACCTACCTTCTAAAATGTATATTTATCTAAATATTGGAGAGGTATAGTTGAGACCGTTTAGTTACGATGTAGACATTCGAGCCAGCACCCAAAAATTATAATTAGATGATTCAAAAACAGTCGCCACACTTGATAAAAGAATAGTGAATACACACTCAGCGTCGACTAGACGAGCATCAAATTTCCCGAAATTCCCTTACAATTAGTTTGAAAACAGTTCTAAAGCAGTTTTGTCATACAGTTTATCTTATAAACTACGTTAATAATTATATTTGGAAATAAATAGTTAAACTAATTTTGCTGAGAATAATCCTTTACCATTACCATTACCTTATGGTGTATTCTTTATAAGGGAGTTAGTGACGAACTCTTAAGTTTTGATTTTCTATGTTAGTTACAATCATGTGAACTAAACGCGATTACCGAAAAGAATGCTCGAATATTCGACGCTTTGCTGTACTTATGTATTTGTTACAGATTACTTGAGCAACGTTGAGCAAAAATGATATTGCTTTTACATAACACCCAAACATTTAAAATACGGCTTCGAATGGTATACTGAATTAAAGGAGAATATTTTCTACTAACTTAACTATATCTACTTAATGCCCAAAATGGCCACTCATATGGAATGCTTACTGTAAACTCACTTGGTCACCTTGAACACACGGAGAAGTCTCACACATCTCAGTACAGATACCCCAAGGGGAGGCATTACTTTGGTGTGTGTTAAAACAATTTCTCCAATACTTCCAATTACGACGAAACAGTCAAAGCGATTAAAAAGTGAAACAAAATATCCCTGAAAAGAAACACACAGAATTATCTAAAAGTATAACAAAAGAAGCTATCGGTATAAAACACTTAATAATATGCTGTCATGTACATAAACTAAGAACATTGCAAGTTAATTTATTTCCACAGGCAAGAAGAGTTGTCCGCCTCTTTAGTGTATTCATTAGTGTGATTAACTGCCACCCCTGAAGGCTGGGTTCGATTCCCGGCTCTGCCACTCATCCTCGGGAGGTCAAGTGAGTAGAGGGGTTTTTCCGTGGTTTTCCGTGGTTTCCCACTTCTACCGCAGGCAAATACCGGGATGGTACCTAACCTAAGACCACGGTCACTTCCTTTCCTCTTCCTTGTCTATCCCTTCCAAACTCCCCATCCCCACAAGGCCCCTGCTCTGCATAGCAGATGAGGCCGCCTGGGCGAGGTACTAGTCCTCCTCACCAGTTGTATCCACTCGACCCGAAGTCTAACGCTCAAGGACACTGCCCTTGAGGCGGTAAAGGTGGGATTCGTCGCTGAGTCCTAGGCAAAAAGCAACCGTGGAGGGTAAATGGATTAAGAAGAGTAACGAACTGAGCGAAGACGTTCATAGCAGAACCGTTTGATGTCAACATACTCCATGAAGTGAGACACGACTATTTCATAACGCGGACGTTAGGTATTGCGTTAAACAGTTAATACGGTCATCCCATACACCGATACATCCAGTACTACGGTTTCCAAGCTGAGAACAAGATTGTTCAGCAGCCACTGAGATATGAAGTTTGAATCGTTCGCAAAGTCATCTGCAACTCTAAATATGCTGCGGAGGAACCTGTCACTCGTTATAGTACACCCGATTGCGCCCCAAGCATACTCGATAGGAATAAATCGGGGAACCGTTTGGAAAATCCAAATAGCAACACACAACGACTGTGTATATGAAGAAAATTTAAATACGCTTTAAAAATTACAAATCCCACGGAAATATCTAATAAAATTCAGAGGGAGTTTCCAATTAACAGGTGGAAAAGAGCAATTTGAAGCTAATTCCAACATAATAATAAGAATAACGATAATAAAGTATTAAATCCATAAATGTTCTTACCTGAAATCCTAAGCTGTACATTTTGATTAACATCTCCATTGAAAAGAGAGCAACAAAGAAGAGATTAGTCCAGTCTGGAACAAAGAGAAAAATGTTATATTAAAAATACCTTGCATGAAGTAAGTTATAATTTACCAATTTATGCTGCCTAAACGAATTTATTCTTGAAATCTGAACTAAACTGCAATATAATGAGATACATCTTAAGACATTCCAGTTCAAATTACTGTAATGAAAGGTTGAAGTGGACCGACTGTCTATGCACAGTGAGTTGGAGCCCCCGGGTTCGATTTTGCCTGGATCTGAGGCCTGCTTAGAAATCCACTCGGCCTACGTGAGATCAACCGAGGAACTATCTCTCAGTTAGATAGGACCCTGGTCTGGAAAGCCAAAAGTAACGGCTGAGAAGCGTCACCTCGTAATTTGCAGGCCTTCGGGGTAGCAGTCATTTGGTAGGCCAAGGTCCGTCAGGGCTGTAGAGGTTTGTTTGTTAGGTTAAAGTAGTTTGCCATCAAAAATTACTAAAATCTTAGATCAGCGAATTACCTCTGAAGTTGAATGACGATGAATTAAAACGGCTACACGGGCAATAATGGAGTATTGTATGGATGGTCAGGAAGAAGGAACACCTATAAACCTCGCGTAGACACTGATATCCTTAATTATAAGGAACGTTATAGGTCTGAAAAGCAAAACGTGCGTTTTACGAGTTCACATAGAAAAAATCATAACAATGATTAAAGATTCGTGAAAATTTCAACATATTACTTAGAGTAATTTTATGTTGACACCAACTAGCGTAATTCGGCAAATGCAGAGCAAGTTCTTCCGAATTCAATTCCATTCAAAACATTATCGAACGAGTTAGCTGCAGGATTTGGATTAGCGAACCTGGTTTTCAGAGTGGCGTGGCTGAAGGCGTAGGTGTTAATCAAAGTACAGAAGGCCTAGCCCGTACAATTTACGAAGTTCCGATTGCTATTTAAGCAAACGTTACTTACTGGATAAAGTTTTCAATGACATTCTAGGCTCTACAGGCTGCCCAAAATTCAGTGACAGGAAAGGTACGATTTCCCTCATGCTATAGGGGCTGTTGTACACATGCTCTTACAAAAAAGCAGCATCATCTTGGTGATTAGGAAATGACTACCAAGCATAAATGTGCAAGCCACATGCAACGCGAGTGAAGAGTTTACTAGTGTGGACGTCACTTGGCCTGGTTTAGTGCACGATTCCCGGGCGAAACTCTAATGTTTGCAGAGTAATGACAAGCAATTGTGCAGATGTTCTTTTTGTCGGGGATTCAGGTTATGGTATTGCATCATGGCGTATGACCCTGGACCGAAACCCTGAAACTCCAGAACAAACATCCTATAAGTCTTAATAGAATTTTAATTACAACTGGATTCACTAATCGTCAGAATTCACCGATAATTATTGATTTATGTTCATACTATTTGTTTTACCACCAAATTCATGATTTATAATAATTGCCACTTCACTGTTCTGTTATCGTAATTTACGCCGGTTTATCATGCCGTCTTCGTATGTCCTTAAATATGCGTTGGCCACACGAACGGTCCACACCAAGGGATCTTCGTGTGTATCTTCTTCGGAATGGACCACTGCGATCGAGACAGAGGCGTAACGAATGTGGTACGGGCTGACCTGGCAAAATAAAAAAAATCGGGCCCCCTCAAATACAATATAAAATCTATGAACAACTCACTATACATTTAAAACCTCTCTTGAGTGATATAACCCAACTGACTATACATGGGAAGTAAGAGGTTTCCTTGTCGGTGCTCCTGAAACATCTTGTCTGTGGACCAGGAAGATTATGACTTGACTGGACTTGTGTGACTCGGAATATAAGAGCATTTAATGAGAACACTGAAGGATTCTGTTCACATATTGAACAACCATTTATATAAAAATAGATGAGTTCAACATTTGTCTTACAATTAATTGCTCAATGTATTTGGTTTGTCATTGTTGACCTCCATTGTCACCTTGTCTGTAGGGCAGACGCCGTTCTTTACGGACGAAAAATAAATCGAAAATACAATGGAAAATCATCTTGATGTATTCTAAGATATCCTCCTTCCATTACAACCAAGCTCCTTTCTCAGAATTGATAGGCAAATATCTTGTTCGTCCAACGCTTAACTGTACAGGAAGGCCATACGTGAAGAACGTGGCTCTTCTATATTATTAAATAAAATATATTACGTCAAATTGAGGAAGAAGTCGTAGATGGTGGGGTTATAAATGAGATATCTCCCAGCTACTTACAAGAAAAAGACTTTTTCATACCTACCGCATTTACATGAAGGATTTGATGAATAATTACCTTGAAAATCATCAAGCCACTTAGGTTGTTGGTAGTGTTCCGTTGCTAACACTACGGTGTTTAAGAACACTAGCATAATAATAAGCCAGTAAAATGCTTGAGATTTAACAGCCTTTCTACAACCCCGTCGTAACCTCCGATTAATTCTAAGGAAAGAGAAATAATAATATCAATGAGATTCTTGACAAACAAGTAGAAATATGTGAATAAATTTCAATGTCCATACACAGTCTACACATTCTTTATATATTTCCATGCTCGAAATAAATGTATAAATAATCACTTGAATAACTAATCCGAGATACAATATCATGTATTAAAATCATATCATAACCTATTCTGCAACATTTGCTAGATACTTTAGTCACCAGTCTTATACTTTCCACTTTCTACATGAATCTGCTCTTTTAATTTCAATAATTGTAATAATAATATATTAAATGTCTATTCAATTGGTATACACTTTAAGGTAAGCCAAAATGTCTGAATTTATGCATTTCTAAATAACATCCGACCGCACTGGAATTCAAACTTGAAAACCTGACCGTGAGTTGAGAAGAGACAGGAGAGATCGGAGCAGGTAGACGTTTATAAGTATTCGGGCAGAAAAATCCGAGAGAATTAGCAAAGTTACTCCAGCGAGCTTTCAGTCACGATGTATAGGAGAAAGTTAATTCTAGTTATGAACTGACCCTGATTCAGAGTTGTCGTCATTGTTGTTACTGCATCAAATAAGAAGTTTGTGATATTCTGGTCGACTTACCGGTGTACTGAGAATGCGAGAAATCTGTCTGTACTCCATTGCTGTGTTATCTGTTGTAGTAAGTGCATTTGTAATTCATTAGGGATAGGATTTGGAAAAAGGGATCATGGTCGGCATGTTAGGTACCATCCTGGCATTCATCTGAAGTGGAAGAGTCTACCGTCGGAAGAACAATGGAGGATGGATGAAAGAAGGATTTTAACCTAGTTGTGCACTCTTTTTCACCTAAAATTGAGTGGACCCTATTCAAGTAACTTAAACCGGTCATAATGTTCAGACAGACCCAAGAATTGAACCATGTTCGCAGTTCAAACTAATTCCGCCGAATGCGAGTCACCGGAGGTGAGAAACATGAAAGTAAGAAGAACAATCAACGATCGAGGGTATCCATAATGACATTAGGGACGGAATGAATCTGTACCAGTAGGAGGGTAATTGTAACATCGTGAGTGGATGAGAATCAAAACAACTAATGAACTCGTCTCTAGAAGATGAGTTATGCAATAGCAGACCGTAAAGACGTTGAATAAACTCTCCTTTTAACTATTTAAATGAGATTCCCAGGCAAACTAGAATGGGTGATCATGAAAGCACTTCTTACAGTACAAGCACTGAACAGCACAATAGTATGGAATGCCATATGACTGGAGAAATGAACAAATTTATGAACACACAGAAAGTAATTAACCGATGGAAATTAATATTTATTTAAACGTTTTCTAATGTAACAAACCTACTGCATTAATGATCAGTTGAAGATGTATGTCTTCTGAAAAGTATTCAGTATCCGACTGTTGTTTTACAAATTATTGTGTACCTCAGATTTACAATCCAAGAAATGCATTGTATCTAGTTGCAACTTTATTATGAATATATTTAGATTTACCTGTCAAAGTCTTTTTTCTTTTTCCTCCACCATGATTCTTGCTCCACTTCCCCCTCTTCGCCTTCCAACTGATCTGGATTTTCCGTTTCATTTGCAGTTTTAGCTGAAAATAGAATGAAGTCATTTCTTAATTTACGTTAGAATACACCAACGATATAATAAGATGCCATAGTTGTGAAATAGCCATAAACATTTAGTGTATAATCTACTAACAAATGTATGATAAGAATTTTGGAGGAAAATTTGCAAAAACTTCTTCTTTGTCTACCGCTTTTCCCCACATCTGTGAGGTCGCGGGTGCGAACTGCGTCGTACATGTAGATTTGGCCCTGTTTTACGGCCTGACGCCAACCCTATATGGAGGTTTGTGTGGGGGTTGGTAGTGTAGTGTGTTGTCTGAATATCAAGAGGAAAGTGTTGGGACAAACACAAACACATAGTCCCGGGGCCAGAAGAATTAATCATAGGCGATTAAAATCACCAACCCAGCCGGGAATAGAACCCGGGACTCTCTGAACCGGAGGCATCAACATTGACCATTCATCAGATGAGTCGGACGAAAGTTTGCAAAAACATTAACGTTAAAATTTGCATGTAATATTAAAGTATGATAGAAAGGGCCGAATCTTGATAGTAAGGGCCCCTTAACGTCCGCATTACTTTCAAAATGAATTACTGGAAGGTAAATGAAATGGCGTATGGCTATTAGTGCCAGGAGATCCCAGGACGGGTTCGGCTCGCCAGGTGCAGGTCTTTCGATTTGACACTCGTAGGCGACCTGCTCGTCGTGATGAGGATGAAATGATGATGAAGACAACAAATACACCCAGCCCCCGTGCCAGGAAAATTAACCAATGATGGTTAAAATTCCCGACCCTGCCGGGAATCGAACCTGGGATCCCTGTGACCAAAGGCCAGCACGCTAACCATTTAGCCATGGAACCGGACAACTAGTAGGTTCTTTATAAATACTACAACTTGCTTTACGTCGCACCGACACAGACAGGTATTACGGCGCCGTCGCGTGTTATCTTTGACATAATCATCGTCGAACTTGTAAATGATATACAGTATTTTAGAACTTAGAAAATTTCCAGTGCTTCGAGACGAACTTTACATTTCACAGTACTACTTCAGGACTTTTAATATTTTTGAGATTCGCGAACTTAGTATTTTTCGTGCCAGAATGTGAATGACTTTATTTAGCTTATCCTTGTATTGAAATTCAAACATGACTTATTTCAAACTGTGATAGTGAATAACCGAGTGAATATTAAGGTTATTTTATAACAATTTAGTGGAATACCAACTCTGTTTAATGGAAATAATCCATATTAATTCCTGAATTCTTGTGCAACGAATAGTTAGGGACATTTAAACTACATCAGACTTGTGTTGTGAGTGAACTAAATTTACATTTGGTAATACGATAATCATTTGAACTCGTACTTTATTAGAAACTAGACATTCGTCATACGTAGAGCTTTAAAGACAGTGATGTAAATTACGTGTGCAAACAGTAGGATCTGTGTTTGATCAACTGTGTCTTGAACTGTGCTGCTAATTAATCAAACCATAATTATTTTGAAATGTGCTTCTACGCCATAATTATTTTGAACTGTGCTTCTAATTAATCAAGCTATAATTACTTTTGAACTGTGTTTCTAATTTTGAAAATATGCACGATAAAATGTGGTTCGAACTGCGTTTCTAATTACTTTATACTAGTGATTTTACATTTTTCACTTAATCAAATCGTGTTCATCCCACACTCGTAACTTATACAGTCAATTGAACTGTCTCGTGTTCGCGAAACTCATTAGTTACGCCATAAATCCTGACAGAGTGTCCAATTCACCATATCAACCTGACGTTCGGCACGACGTGGGAATTAATGTGGTACGGCGTGAGAATTAACATGGTACATCGCGGGAGATGGTACGTGGTACTATGGTGGACATCACGACATTAGTTGCAGTTCATCCATCGAGTTGATTCCCAACTGAGCTTTTATTTTCTCATTTCGAGTACCCTCCTACCACTGTTCGCACCTGTTTTAACAAGAAATAATTTTCACTACTCTCATGTTCGTTACTTCCAACGTATGAATCGCATTTTCCAGTTCCAGTTTCAAGATTATTCAGGTGATACGAGTGCATTTACCAACAAACTTTTTTCTCAAAAACTGAACTTTAAGAATGTGATTAGTTCATCTTCAACGAACTATCATTATCAATTAGAAGTCAGATAATTCACGGATTTTTTAAAAGTGTTAAACAGCACTCGTAAATTATAGAGTAGTACTACTTTGCGAGAAGAGTAACTTTACGTTTCCTTCTTCATTCCCAAGTGTCAACTTTAGAAAGACTGTAGGAATTTCAAGTGTTCATTTTAGAAAGACTTTAGGAATTCTAAGTGATAACATTCTAGAAAGACTTTACGAATTCTAAGTGATAATATTCTAGAAAGACAGGAGAATTACTTTTCCGAAGTGAAGTGATATTTATTTTGCGAACTCTATGAACTTAATGAAAAGGATGATTAGTTTCGAACTTCATTTGATGCAAACACTCACTAAAATTCATAATATTGCTGGAATCGGGCAAAATTAAATCCAACAGAAGAAATTTAAATTTAATTTCTATTTTCAAATACGAAATAATGAAGGGATTGTTCATGCTATCAACAAGGTGAATAAACTTAACATTTAAAAGCAACATCTACTATTTCGCACTGCGAATACCTTTTTCTGTACCGGTTCCTAAGAACTGAACACTCCCTTAGATAAGTCTCATGCCCCTTTTTCTATAACTTTTCCTGGCACAATACATGCATACATACATACATACATACAAACATACATACATACATACATACATACATACATACATACATACATACATACATACATACATACATACATACATACATACATACATACATACATTGAGGACAGCAATGGAAAACAACCGCATTCTTCCTTTCCCTAGAACGCTTCTTCAATCACGCCTAGGCCATGTATGAGAGCTCAGGTGGATCTGTTGAGGATAAAACCAGCCTTCGGGCTGAATACCCAACAAAAATTCATACATACATCTTCATTAGAGACTGATGTGCCTTTCTTCGTTTAGTCTGCAAGCCTCTGTGAATTAACGAAGAGACTCCAGTGTCCTCATTTTTGCAACTAGTTTTGCGGCCTCGATTAGTTCCAAACCTCTTATCAGTAAATAATTGAAAACTGAGCATACCATGGTTGCCTCTGTCTCCCTCTACTTCTCTTACCCCCACGGCTGAGTCCATTATTCTCCTTGGTAACCTAAACTCCTTCACATGACCCCACTCCCGAGGCCGCTTTGTACCAGAGCTTCATCCACCTAGTTGATTCCCAACTTAGCCTTTATTTTCTCATCTCGAGTACCCTCCTGCCACTGTTCCCAACTGTTTTAACCAGCAATTGCTTTCACTACTCTCATGTTCGTTACTTCCAACGTATGAACATGATATCCTGCGTCCAGCCAGTCTTCACTCCCGTACAGTAAGTTCGGTCTGAAAACAGACCGATATAAAGATAGTTTTGTCCGAGAGCTGGCATATTTCTTTCTGAACCGTTGATTGCAACTGCGAGCTTACTGCATTAGCTTTGCTGCATCTTGATTCAATTTCACTGAGTATACTACCATCCTGGAAGAATACACATATTAAGTACTTGAAATAATACACGTGTTCCAAGTTCGTATTCCCTACCTGGCTTTCAGCCATATTAGATTTCTTCCCTACTGGTATCACTTTAGTCTTAGGAAGGCTAATTTTCATATATTACTCGCTGCTTCTCTTTCCATGCTCCTAGATATTTATATTGCAGGCTTTCAGCACAATCTACCATTAAGACTGTGTTGAAATATTCTAGTTACTCAAATAAATTACGAATGTTCTTCTGAATGAAATACATCACTTACATCAATACCTAAGGTTTAAGAAATGGTCCAAAGGACGGCACCTGGATGATGACAGTCCTTCTATCTATAATTACTTTGTGGATGGATTACTTGAACATTCTTCAGAACAGTATTTTAAGCTTTAGGAAGAAATGACATGAAATTAGTCCAGCAAGTACAAATACCAAAACATAGTGGCATTTATCCCATCTTCTACAGAATTGCTCGTCGCGTCCACGGTAACCCAAACGACGTAGGTGTTCCCTTATCAGTTCTGACCTTCAGATAAGAGCTGAATCCCCCTTCACTGAACTTGTGGCGGAGAGCAAAACCACATTACTTATTCGCACAAAACAACAGGGCTCCCTTCACACACACACAGGTTTTGACCGGCCGTCAATTGACCGGCCGGTCTGAGTTTCATTTTCACACTTGCCGGTTGAAACCGGACGTTCAGTCATATGCCAGCTCTTGTAGAGTATGAATCATAGTCGTGTTATTGCCATGTGGCTTTAGCATTAACGTAACAAAAAAAGGAATAGAATTCGTTGCGTTCATCCAATAAATGAAAAGAGGGACGAATCAGGTCTGTTTTATACGCTATTCGAAGATCTAAGTAAAGATGCAAAAACGCTCTTTAACTATTTTCGTATGTCCATTTCTGATATTGGTGCCGTTAATTGGTAAATGTCAAAGGTTTAAGACCTAAAAGTGTCTCTGTTTGTTTAAAATGCAATCATGAAAGGTGTTTCTGTAGTCAAGTCATCACTTGCAATAAAATTACTTACCAAACGTGTTTTTTTCATTATCACTCAGTTCTCTAAAATGTGCTTCAGACCTTCACATACTTCTTTCCACACCTTCCTTATACCATCCCGATCTTTGTATATATCACTTGACTTATGCCACAGTACAGGTCTGGCCTCAACCAACGATATCAATAGTTATACCTATATCAATTTCGACGTCCTCCATATTTATACTCAACTGTACTTTCTGAGAGCAGACGGACGATTGATGACGGTTGTGCGTGAAAACACTCATACAGTCACGTGCACCACTCTAGGCCTAGGGATCATCCATTGAGCGTGTCCGGCTGCTACCTGGCGCATTACCGGACACCGGCATGTGTGAAAGCCATAATGCTTTTACAGAATCCACTACTTAGTCTGGCATGAACCGGCCGGTCAAAACCGATGTGTGTGAAGGGAGCCTAACGGGAGTGGCACTCGGGTTTTATGAAAATGAACTCTGAATTCCCCGTACGGTTTCAAGGACCTAGAAGTATTGAAACCTAAGATCTATTGAGAACAAAACGAAACACAGTCAACTAAGAAGTGTTAACAGCCACACTTGCTACATAAATGTTGGTGATTTTCAAAAAAAAATATTAGTATATGATCTCGAAATGTATTTCGAAAGATTCACGGCGTTACTCTTGAGTTCTTCTCAATTTACCTTATTCGACTTTTACAGTTTTAAATTAACTTTCGTCCGCCTCTGTAGTGTAGTGGTTAGTGCGATTAGCTGCAACCCCCGAGGGCTAGGGTTCGATTCCCGGCTCTGCCACGAAATTTCAAAAGTGGTACAAGGGCTGGAATGGGGTCTACTCAGCCTCGTGACGTCAACTGAGTAGAGAAGGGTTCTATTCCCGCCTCAGCCATCCTTGAAGTGGTTTTCCGTGGTTTCCCACTTCTCCTCCAGGCAAATGCCAGGATGGTACATATCTTAAGGCCGCGGCCGCTTCCTTTCCTGTCCCTTGCCCACCCCTTCCAATCTTCCAATCCTCCACAAGGCCCCTGGTCAGCATTGCAGGTGAGGGAGCCTGGGCGAGGTACTGGTCCTCCTCCCCAGTTTTAACCCCCGACCAAATGTCTCATGCTCCAAAGCACTGCCCTTGAGGTGGTAGGGGTGGGATCCCTCGCTGAGTCCGAGGGAAAAACCAACCCTACAGGGTACAGAGATTATTAGAGAGGAAGAAGGAAAGAAATTAACTTTCTTTACTAAAGAAATAAACAGAACGGATGGCATGTACAGGAGGATAATAATTGAATAAATATCCACACGTCTAATTGAACATTTATAAGTAGTCGGAGGAGAACATTACAATAAATGATGCAATGTTCTACTTTTTTGTGTACTTACATTTCTGTTCTTGGTTATGAAGATGCTCTTCTCCTTCTGGTTCAATATCTTCCGCCTGCGTTATCCAGTCAAGGTATCCTCTCAAATCTTCTTCTATCTGTTGTTTTTCTCTCAACTTGTGGAAATCACCGCGGGCTTTCGCCTTCTCTCTTTCCTTAGAGAATTCTCTGTTGGAGGAAATTCTTCATTAGTGTTACATTTAAATATACATTTATTAAAATGGTTTTACCACTGCAGTGTGTGCTGGTGTTAAGATAATTTATACTTAAAAATACCTCACAGTATGAAAGAAACAAAAGGTTGGTAAAGAATGGCCAATTCCCTTTCTGAAAGACTGAAGGGTAACATACAACAAATCCACATGCGTACGATCGAGCTCTGCCCAGGAATATGTTCTGGCAATTCCCTCATATTACCTGTAGTTATTAGTGAGTATACCTTCGCATCGTCACTGCGGGAGAAATACCCCGTATCTGACAATGCTCTTTCTATCCATTATCTCCCTAAGACTGGTCACGCCTATCAGCCACATAAGGATATGCAGTCTATCACAACAATTTTTCGTTGTGTTCATTTTCCTATGCTATCTTTCGGCAACATGGCTAAATGTTTAACCTGCTGGCCTTTGGTTACAGGGATCCCGGGTTCGATTCCGGGCAGGATCGGGAATTTTAATCATTATTTGTTAATTCTGCTGGCACGGGGGCTGGGTGTATGTGTCGTCTTCATCTTCATTTCATTCCCCTTCTCACGACGCGCAGGTCGCCTACGGGCATCAAATCAAAAACCTGCACCTGCCGAGCCGTACATGCCCTCGAACACTCTTGGCACTAAAAGCCATACGCCATTCCATTTCCTATGCCATCGCGTAAAGGAAAAGAAACCTTTAAATAAATTATACTGTAGGAGTGCTTGAATACGTCAAGCCTACAGTACGGTACAACAAGGTTCATTTTCCGTTACACGTCAGCGTAAGAAAATAAACACAACGAAAATTGTTCTCATACACTGCATATCCGTATGTGGCTCAGGAGCGTGACTAGTATTAAGGAAAATAAGGGTTATAGAGTGCATTTTCAGGTACGCTGTGTTGCTCCCGCAGCAATGATCTCTTACCTTAATTTTCCTGTTGTAGCAATATTGCGTGTTTTTAAATATAACTGTGAAATTGATATTCATTACCCACAAAATTAGTGTCATTGATGACGTTCTCTCCTTATATTAAAACTAGCAATTACCCGCGACTTCGCTCGCGTGGACTTCGTAATTTGTTAAAAGTAATCGTTCCTAGGTACTGCACTAAGGCATCATCTGAAAATCCCAAAAGTATAAAAAATTACCGAAGAATTGGATTTAATTTTCCCCAGAAATTCTTTGTACACTGCGCTTATGTTATTGCCTTTTGGAGATAAGATGACCATGCGACATAGAACTGTACATGAGGGAAAAAATGCATGTTTATTTATTTTTAAAAGAGATTCCAAATAACAATTTTCACGTTTGCAACATCTTCAGTTTTTGAGATATAAGTATCTTCATTAAAAAATCGACTGTTTCTTCGCTTCATTTCAAGCCCGTTAAGTGTCTTTTCCGAAAATAAAAACACATTCCCGTATTTTAAAGGACTTTTCAAAAACCAAGTTTCACGTTTGTAACATGTTAAGTTTTCGACAATAGTGCAGATATAATAATTTTACAATTTCACACGCTTTTTAAGCTTTTTCACCCCTTAAAAGGATTTTTCGAAGACAAAAATGTGTGTTTCCTTTTTTTAAAAGGAGGTAACCTCATAATAAAGAATTCTACTTCTATTATTCTTCCCACCTCTCTCCCACCTTAAGTGGACTTTCCAAAAACCATAAATATGTGTTTCTTTATTTTTAAAGGAGATTCAGAATACTAACTTTCACGTCTGTAACATCTTCAGTTTCTGAGCTATGAGATCCTCACACAAATAATTTAACTATATTTTAAATTCCTTCACTCCCCTTAAGTGAGCTTTCTGAAAACTAAAGAATACGTGTGTCTTTACTTTGAAAGTAGATTCCAAATATCAATTTTCACTCTGTAACGTTCGGTTTTTTGAGATATAAGTATCGCCATAAAAGGAATTAAATATTTTTCACTTCCTTTCATCCCCCCTTAAGTGAATTTTCCGAAAACAAAATAATACAGTTTCTTTATTTATAAAGGAGTTTCCAAATACTATTTACCACAAATGTAACATATTTAGTTTTTGAGACTTATGTTTCTTCATAAAATGAATTTAACTCCTTTTTCCCTTTCTGCACAACCCCTCCTCCAAATGCGTGTTTATTTATAAAGGGGCTTCCAAATATCAATTATTACGACTGCGACGTCTTCAGTTTTGAGATATATGTATCATCATAAAAGGTATTCAACCCCTTTTCCAACCCCTTAATGGGATTTTCCGAAAACAAAAAATACGTGTTTCTTTATTTTTAGAGGAAATTCCAAATACCAATTTTTACGTCTGTAAACTTTTAAGCTTTTGAGTTATAGATATACTCATTTAAATAATTCAGCCCCCTCTTCACCCCCTTGTAGACGGAATATCCAAAAATCCTCGCTTAGTGAGCACCTACACCCTAATATGAATGTATCCCCAAAATTTCATTTCTTTATGTCCAGAATTTTTGGCTCGGCCATGATGAATCTGTCAGTCAGTCAGTCAGTCAGTCAGTCAGTCAGTCAGTCAGTCAGTCAGTCAGTCAGTCAGTCAGTCAGTCAGTCAGGCATGTTATTTAATATATAGGCCTATATAGATAGTTGGTAACATAGAGATAGGTCACTGTGTAGCATTAAAAGTTCAAGTTAGAGAATGTGTTTATAATGTATGACCATATATTATATATCTTGAATGAGAAATATAATAGGGGACATGTTGTAACTTCCAGAAATATGGGAAGGGGAGCTGTCGTCTTTGGCAACTGGGTTTATGTTGTTCCCATTGCTCCATTTTAGGGACTTTGGATAATGTGGTCGACAACTCTATGTACTTAACGAGAGTAAAATATCTAGTTAATAACCGATGCAGTATACCGGTGGTATTTCTACATATTCATAAGACTTTACTTACTGTTCCGTTCTTTGGACACTGTTAAAATTTGATAAAACGGATCAAGAATACATATCGATGGCCTAGTTCTAATACCACGTATCTGACAATGCTGTTCCTATCCATTACCTTCCGTAAAACTGGTCACGCCTCCCAGCCACAAATGGATATACCTACAGTCCATCACTTCCAGCTTTCACAGTCCAACTTTCGTTGTGTTCATTTTCTTATGCATACGTGTAAAGGAAAGTTAACCTTAAATACATTATTCTGTAGGAGTGTGAAAATACGTGATACAAACAACATTCTTACAGTACGGTACAGTAAGGTTCATTTTCCACTATAGGGCAGCACAGGAAAATGAACACAACGGAAATTGTTGTGATGGACTGCATATCCATATGTGGCTGGGAAGCGTGACCAGTCTTAAGGGAAATAATGGACAGGAACAGCATTTACAGCTACGTGGTATTAGAAGTAGGCCGTCGATATCGTCGCTGCTGTGCCAACACAGCGAATGTGACAATGCTCTTCCTATCCATTATTTCCCTTAAGAATAGTCACACCTCCAAGCCACACCATATTGATGTCCAGTCCATCAAGACAATTTTCGTTGAGTTCATTTTCCTATGCACGTGTGTAAAGGAAAATGAACCTTACTGTACCGAATTGTAGGAATGTATGTTTGCATGGCATAATTATTCACTCCTAGAGTATGACGTATTTAAGTTTAATTTTCCTTTACACATGAGCATCGGAAAATGAACTCAACGGAAATTGTTCTTCTGGACTGTATATCAATATGTGACTAGGAGGCGTGACCAGTCTTAAGGGAAATAATGGTTAGGAAGAGTCTTGTCCCATTCATGGTTTTGGCACATCAGTGAGCATACGCTTTCTTGACAGCGAATTTAGAAATCTGAAATTGCCGGGCTGAGTGGCTCGGACGGTTGAGGCGCTGGCTTTCTGACTCTAACTTGGCAGGTTCGATGCTGGCTCAGTCCGGCGGTATTTGAAGGTGCTCGTGTTGGTATATTTTCTGGCACGTAAAAGAACTCCTGCGGGACTAAATTTCGACACCTCGGCGCCTCCGAAAACCGTAAAAATAGTTAGTGGTACGTAAAACCATTATTATTATTATTATTATTATTATTATTATTATTATTATTATTATTATTATTATTATTATTATTGAATGGGATGATCTACGATATTATCCCTCCGTATCAATCAGCCCTTGAGGAAAGTAGGACTAGGATGTATATTTACTTCTCCTCGTCAATACTCGCCATTATTCCCGCAGGATGCTACAGAATATAATAATGATGAAAGATGGGTAATATTCAGATCCAATGTACACTAGTATAAAATAAAAGCTCAAGGCTGTAATTCCGATAGACTATTACCCAGAAGCTGGTATTATGGCCATGTTGCATTTGTTTTCAGGTGGATAAACGGCAAACTTGTACAAACAACCTCAGACCCTCTGTTTGTGGGGAAGAAATACCAAATTCTTATGAAATCACACGTCAATGAGTAACTGATATCACCAAACTACTAGACAACTTACCCGCTGAGGACACCAAGAATTAGGTTCATGACGAAAAAGGCTCCAAGTATGACCATGGAGATGAAATATATCCACTGCCAGCTGTTGCCCATTGCATCTTCAATCTAAAAGTAATAAGAATTAGACCAGAATGTTGAAACAAATTGTAATCGATTGTAATGATTGAATAAATTATATAAATACATTATCGTCACTTGAAAACAATGCCGTCTACCTGACAATGTTCTTCCTATCCATTACTTCTCTCCTGACTGGTCACGCCTTCCAGCCACATATTGATATGCAGTCCATTAGAGTAATGTTCGTTGTGTTCATTTTCCTATGCTGATGTGTAAAGGAAAATGAACCTTACCGTACCGCATTGTAGGAATGTATGCTTACATGATGTATTTACGCATTCCTGCAGTATAATTTAATTTAATTTAATTTTCCTTTACACATTAGCAGGGGAAAATGAACAAAGCAAAATTTGTTCTAATAGACTGCGTATGTGCCTAGGTTGTGCGACCAGTCTTAAGGAACATAATGAGTAGGAAGGGTACTGTCAGATACCCGGTATTGCACGCGCAGCGACGTTATGGCTATGCAGTCTATCAGAACTATGTTCGTTCTGTTCATTTTCCTACAGTTACGAGTAAAAGGAAAATGAACCTTATCGTGCCGTATTGTAGGGATACACGTTTGCATGACGTATTTAAGCACTCCTAAGCGTACTGTATATAAGGTTCATTGTCCTTTATACACATGCATACAAAATTGAACACTGTTCTGATGGACTGCATATCCATATGTGACTGGGAGGCTTGACTCGTGTTAAGGAAAAAATTGGATAACAAGAGCATTATCAGATACGTCGTATTAGAATTAGGCCATCGATAAGGTAGTGCCTGAACTCTGCGTGAATTGAAATGTAATGTTGATGTTTGGGTCATCAGTTCATAGATTAGATTGATACAACTCTCCATGCCACTCTTTCATGTGGTAACCTTTTCATTTCTACGTATTTGCTACATTCCGCACCTATTCTCTCCCTCAGAAATTGACTGAGTTAGTCCACAAGATGAAGCCAATTAATCTATCTCTCCTTCTGGTGAAAATTACACCACATCGTTCTCCTTTCACCAGCACGATTCAGAAACGTTTGTTTGTGATCCGATCCGACTGTTCCAAATTCAACATTTTAAACTCTAATATTCTATTTCTTTTAACACTATTTACTCTCCACGTTTCACTTCTCTACAATACACAAAAGCCTTCAAAACACCTTTCTAACATGCACATACCGTCGCTCCCATTCCAAAACCACGAATGTGACAGTGGTCTTCCTATCCTTTATTTCCCTTACTGCAGTAAAGAAAATGAATCTTACTGTTCAGTACTGTAGGAATGTATATTTGGATGACATATTTTCCCGCTCCCAGAGTATGATGTATTTAAGGTTCATTTACATTTACACGTGAGCATAGGAAAATGAACTCAACGAAAATTGTTCTGATGGAATATATATCAATATGTGGCTGGGAGACGTGACCAGTCTTAGAGGAAATAAAGAATGGGAAGAACACCGTCAAATTCAAGGTTTTGACATAGAAGCGACGATATATTTTGAAGAGAGCAATTCCTTTTTCGTTAGAATAACGTTCCTCACTTGTGTGAGTCTGTCATATCTGTCCTCATTACATCCATCCATACATACATCACCATTGTGGATTTTTATGCCTTTCAGCGTTCAATCTACAAGTTTCTGTGAATAAAGTAAACGCATCCACAATCCTCTATTCATTACTAGCTCTGTAGCCTCGTTTAGTTCCAAATTTCTTATATTTAAATCATTAAAAAGTGAGTCCGATCGCTGTTGCCTTGCTCTCCTACTGCTTCTCTTGCCATTTATGGTTGATTCCATTAATCCCCTAGAAAACATATCCTCCTACTTTCGCCTCGAATGATCCCACCACCGAAGCTGGTTTATACCCGCAGCTTCCTCCTTACTTCAGTAAAAGTTAGCAAGTTAAATATCATCCATGACATCACTTCCACAGCTATTTATACAAACGTTACCGCAAATATGAATATCAGTCATATTTCGGAGGTTAATTATATCTGGGACAAATGAAAGGCCCGAAATGATCACAGAAACATAGAATTAAATGTAGATCAAACCTGTTATGGCAATAGCTCAGGAGAAATATTTTCTATTGGATGAAATATTCTACTACAAGGCACAGTAACGGAAACAGTTCGGTTGTCTTCAAACCAACTAAAGTGACTAAATCATCAAAGGAGACGGTTTAGCACGAGAAACATGTAAACAGTTCAGGACCTCTATGGGGGTATACCGTACGTATATTCTCCTGTGCTCAAATTATGCTCGAAGAGCTAAAATGTTCAAAAATGATCAAGAAAGCAGACACATTTGATGATTTTAAACAATACGTATAATCTACCACCGACTATTATAAAATTCAGTTATTGAAAAAACGACTTGTGATATCAACAATAAAATGAATGAAGATACAGGCCTATTTCAAAAAGCAACGCGTAGATGTTAAACTGTCATTTCATTGTTTTGCTTAACATGGTACATATTAAATCACCAAAGGAGGTTTTACACGAAAAACATGTAAATAGTTCAGGACTTCCAGGGGGGCTATACCGTACGTTTATTCTCCTGTGCTCAAATTATGCTCGAAGAGCTAAGATGTTCATTCAGAAATGCTCAAGGAAGCAGACACATTTGGTGATTTTAAACAATACGTACAAATCTGCCATTGACTATTATAGAATTATAAATGAAAACAATGTTACTTACATCATATAATACGTCCGTCCAACCTTCCAGTGTAACGCACTGAAACACAGTCAACATGGCAAGCCCAAAATTATCGAAGTTGGTAATGCCATGGTTAGGACCATCCCAGCTGTTCTCTTTGCACACCATATTTGAGGCAATTTCACTACACTGGAAGCCACTTTCACCAGCTTTACCACAAGGATGTGGATCAGGCATCATTTTGCCTGTAACAGGAAATTCTTTTATCATGCCATTCTTTTTGACTTACTTCTTTGATGTTCGGCGGAAAATGGTGCTCAAAATTTCCAGATGGTTACCAAAAGTTTACTTTGCTTCCCGTATTATGACTGTGTAATAAAACCCAAATATTTTATTACAATAATTGTCACCATTTTAATATAAAATAATGTATAAAGTAGAAACTCTGTTTCTCATCAGATATCCGATTAACAGACACTATTGACAAGGAAATAAAATACACAAATGCAAACAGGAAGTTCATGAGAACAGTTAGTCACTATATGATAAATTTTAAAGGATAACTAAGTTTTACCAACCTCAAAGCAAAAGCGTAGAAATGCCATACTTAGAAAAGCGAGGCAATGTTAACATAATAATATGTTCTTCTGAGGAAGCAAAGGAAATGTCTTTGCGTAAGATTCCAAAAGTTTACTATTTTCTATTTGTACAACAAGAAACCAAAAGTATTAAGAAATATGATACTCTGAGTTGTGAAGAACTCAATAAATGTTACCAGTGAGTAGTATGAAGAGTCTATCATCGCAGTAACTTTGAATTATGTAAACCCTAAATTAGTGATGAAATATGTTCAGACTGAAGAATTTTTTACTTTGTGGCGTTATATTAACTGATAAAATATATTGAAAGGAATGAAACGGGAAATCTTTTCACACTGCAGTTAGTGCAATATGTATACACAGTATTTATACGGTACTGACCATTGTAAATGTGTTTTCCTTAAAAATGCTTTGTTGTATTCCTTTTGCCGATAGCTTAGATATTCTCACTTTTCTATTACTTCTTGCTACTCCTGACTGAGAGATAATACACAATGCAGGTCACTTTTATGATCCACCTACAGTATATTGTTCCTGTAATGTTAACTTTTGTATAAGTTAGGTTAGATTAGGTTAGATTTAGTTTATCTGTTAGGAGTTGGACTATTAGGCCCTCTCTTCCCTCTAATCAGAGTGTATGAATAACTTTTCTGCATCAAAGAATATTAAATCACTTCTAGTATAGAAAGAGAAAACAGGCAATTTAATGTTCAATGCTGAAGTTTCTATGTCCAGTTTCTGTTAAATGAAAATTAAGTTTGCTTCATAATGTTAATATAACATATGTCGATTCCATTAAAATCATGCCTTGTGCTTACAGGCTGTCGGTAAATATAATATGAAACTTGTGTGCTGTTTTACTTTATGAAGTGGCTAATATTAAGCTATAAATAATCCAACAATGCCAGATGCTATCTACAAATAATAAACTCGTGCTTAATGTTCTTCCAACGCCATGTAGAAGATAAACTAAAATATTTGTACTCATAAAATGAGAAAATAAAGTACAGGAAAAACACTGATAAGGAACGTAGTTCCAAACTGGTAAAACCATATAGTTATGAGAAACCAAAGATTAATCGTAGCAGAACTATTAATAGGCAGATGGTAATCGCGACAAATAATAGAATAGTGATATGCAGTTCGAAATTCGTTGGTAAAATTATATTAATGGCCTTGGAAAAGTAAATAATATAACATTATTACAGCTTGCTTCAAGATATTTATACTAGACAAAGTTCATCACTTACTTCCAGTAAAGGCAATTCAAAATGGTGCAAATAAATCGATACAAGATTTTGATGAATCTATATGTAATTATGTAGGCTACTTCGTTTTACATTCCACTGACTATTTTGCTAATTTCTGAAATGCCTCTGATGGTTCTTAATCGAAATGTATTTCACGTGAGAGTAAACATCGTTGTTGCGCCTATAAAAGCCGCTACGTAAAATGTTTCAGCTTAGAACTTTGGCCTATACAATTTTGCCAATTAAAGTTGGGTGAGGTTATTCAAATATTTCTCGCTCTTGATGATATATGTTCTTCGGGTCAGTATTTCCGCCAAAACATTATCACATGGTGACTTTTCAAGGTGCCACGACGATATATATTTACAATGTGTTTTACGTGGCACCGACACAATGTAAAAATATAAGAAATAGTCCACTGTGTTTTATATATCTGAACAGTATATAGCTTATTGGATGTCATCAATCAATCAATCAATCAATCAATCAATCAATCAATCAATCAATCAATCAATCAATCAATCAATCAATCAATCAATCAATCAATCAATACTGATCTGCATTTAGGGCAGTCGCCCAGGTGACAGATTCCCTATCTGTTGTTTCCTAGCATTTTCTTAAATGATTTCAAAGAAATTGGAAATTTATTGAACACCTCCCTTGGTAAGTTATTCCAATCCCTAACTTCCCTTTCTATAAACGAATATTTGCCCCAATTTGTCCTCTTTAATTCTAACTTTATCTTCATATTGTGATCTTTCCTACTTTTAAAGACACCACTCAAAACTTATTCGTCTACTAATGTCATTCCACGCCATCTCTCCGCTGACGGCTCGGAACATAACACTTAGTCGAGCAGCTCGTCTTCTTTCTCCCATGTCTTCCCAGCCCAAACTTTGCACCAATTTTGTAACGCTACTCTTTCGTCGGAAATCACCCATCCTCCTGATTAATGAGCTCCAATCGTTAAACTCAACTATCTGCGTTATCATTACTTCGTCAGTATATGAGTGAGTCTCTACAAAACCTTTACTTATACTCAGGGAAGAATTTTGTGTAATTTCATTTTACTGTGGTTGAATTCAAGAATTAATTGCTAGTCATGTCTCATTTCTTTGCTTTGTGGGCCGCATTCTCACAAAAGCAATCTAAGGAAAAGAATACTGTACTTCAGAAAGCTGCGCAGTGTAATCTCTACTTGTATTTGCCTTAAAATGAAGTATAACAATTAAATCAATTAACGAACCTGTGGTATTATCATAGCATGTGCTGTGCAGTTTTCCTGAGAATAACTCCAAACCTATTATAGCATAAATAATTATAACAAAGAGAACGAGGAGAGCTATATGTAATAAAGGCACCATGGCACGGAGGATTGAATTTAACACGACCTGCAAACCTGAAACACACAAAAAGAACTTCTCATAAATCAACATAGGAAATCAGTGTAAAATTTGATCTCGGGCATGAAACAAAAGTACGGAACTTATGAGATGGGATTTCACATGACGAAATCGTGTTACAATCCAAAATCGCATGCAGGATTTTTGAGATTATTGCTGTAACTACAAAGGACAACTTGATGAACAATATAAATATTTAATAATAACCGAGGAACATGTACTTACTTGGGACGCCCGATACCAAGCGTAGAGGCCTTAGTACTCGGAATGCACGTAATGCCTTCACATCGAAGCCTTCTTTCATTAAATTGGACAGTGCTATACTTATTATTCTGAAAAGAAAACAAGACGTTATGGTGTAGTTGGACTCAGACCCTAACATGAGTACCCAATTACCAGTGAATAAGACAAATTGGGACTTTTCGTAGAATATGGATACTCTCTATAAATGGAAAACATAATGAGACATTAAAGAAAAAACAAGGCAGGAAATAAACTACAATATACCCAAAATCTATGCACTCTACTTCAAATTATGTTTAAGCTTTTTGTGGACGCGTTGTGCAGATTGAGTCAGTACTCCAACACCGTTAAGTTATTTCTGAAAGCAACAAGATCATGACAATAAACACAAAAATACAGAGCAGTGGCACACGTAAGCCATTAACGGCGTCAGCCTGCCGAGACGACTGCTGCCCAGTCTGATGGCCTGCACATAGTGGAGTTCGACGAGATCAGAGAGATGACATCCTTAGCTGTATTGCTAGGCTCTGTCACCGGTTCCGTTGTGTCTCGTATCAGACAGTCCCTTTGTTGTTCACATGAAGCTGAGTGAACCATGTTCCGATCTTCAGTCCAGGATGAAAATCATCGAACTGACCGGAATCCCTCCAAGTCAAAGGCTCATACAGAGGGTTTTTCAACTTAATGCCTTAGCTCACAGTTGTTCATACGACCCCTACAGTGTTGCTTAAAGGTGCTGAAGTACGGCTGTATCAGCACAACACGTCCACAAACTATGCTAAGAGTATTTCAACAGACACTTTCTTTTATCTTGGTGCTAGTTTGCGTTTTATCAGTTTATACGGTAGTTTGCTTGAAAAATGTAAAATAGATCATTTCAAGGACAAAATTATCAGGAGTGAATTACTTTCATGGAACCAGATTTCACTGGTCAACAAAATGGAATATTTTTCATCATCAGAAATTTTTAAAAGTCTGTAGATCAGTTTTCTATGCTGATTATGAAGATAGTTTTCATTTTAGCACGTACAATCTTTACAGTACAGTATATAATAAGTTATTGCGGCAAGTTTTATTGATCTGTCTGTTAGGTCATCAGCCCAGAGGCTAGTTGGATCCTCAAAAACACTACGAGTTATGCGGTTATAAAGAAAATGCATGAACCAATGGTAGCACCTAAATGAGGCGTACTAGGCAAGATGAGGACTGAGGTAGTTTGCCATTGCTTTCCGCAGTGGATCAGAAAGTGCTATTTCAACACGACTGACTCTATGAGCAACACTTCTCATAATACTCAGATGCACTGAACGTATTACTCAGCACAACCCCAACAATTTCCATATTGTCACAGCCATGGATGAGACTGGGATTTAGATGTAAGCTACACCGTGCTGTGGTCTGTGTCAAGAGATGGATGCAAAAGTACTGTGTCCATCAAGAAATGACAGCAGACAGGATTTTATTGATATCGGTAAACAATATTTTCTTCAGCTTATCCCAGTTATTTTTGGGGTTGCTGGATCCACGCAGACTCATTTTGGTTTTGGCCGGGGATTTAAGACCGGATGTCCTTCTTGACGCTACGTGATTCTTAAGATGTAAATCTCAACAGAGGATCTTTTGGGATTCGAGCCTCAGCCTCTCGGGTGGAAAGCCACCAGTTAAGCCATTGAGCTAGTCCCCCCAGCCCCCACGCATTGTATTGATATCTGTAAATGTAGGATATAATAGATGATGAAAAACATACCCTGTATGATTAAAATGTAGTTAACTTTCTCTTCCTATGGTACCAGGTTTCTGAAAACTCCTGATACAACATCCAGCAGTAGTCTGCCATCATTAAATCATTACAAAAACCTTGGTAACGCAGCTCCATTTATGTCTTCCTGGAAACGTTCACCTTGCTCATCGCTTTCTCAACCAAGGTTTTTGGGGAGGAAGTCGAGATGCGAATGCATAAAATAAACCGTTAATGACATGCAACACTCAAGCTCCTTGGATGGGCGTATAAGTTTGCAGATACCACATTTAAAATCGGATCTTTCTTCGTACAGAATAAATTGCTGCAAGGCCATTTGAAAGGTTTCCAAGCTGCTTGCTCTTTGTCGTTCGGAGTATTAAATGAAGCTTCATGTTTAAGTATTTCTTGAATTTAAGGCTCAATAATTCTCCAATCCCCGGTTTTCGTTGTTTTCGACCACCATGTATAATTGCACTTTATTTTTAGTAATAATAGTCTCAATAAATAATAGAACTCAAATGACATGAAATACAGATTAGAATCTACTGTACAGTCTGATTTAATATTTGCACTGTTGAGAAGAATAACAAGAAGTATTACTTACCCTATTACTACTATTGTAAAATCTAACAAGTTCCATCCATTGCGCAGATATGCTCCAGGATGAGCCACCAAGCCATACGCTACAATCTTCATCACGCATTCAATGGTAAAGATACCTAAAAAAACATTCTCGATTTTTTCCTGAAATCATAAAAAGAGAAATGGTATCACCAAAATGGATTCAGTAAATCATCATATAAGTGTATTCTAGCATTGCACTACGATTTCAAAATGACCTAATAATAACATAAAATATCGAGTATATTAAAATACTTTCTCCTAAATGCTGCATCGGGTTGTACCATATACAGCTGGTAAGCAACTACTTCTTACAAATATTTGTTGAGATGTCTGAGTGTATGGTGCTTCTATTAGAAATCCACATTCGGAATTTCTTAGTACATCACGGAAGACACCTGCTATCATGAAAGTTCCACCTATTGAGGTTAAATTCTGCCGTCTCTTTTACTTCAATTTTGATATACGTTTGCATTCAGATATTTGATCTTTTAACAGCAGAATATGACGCTATCTTCACAACCATTTATTTCGGTATATCGTCGTTGCCGGGACAAAACCTCCTATGTGATAATATTTTTGGAGATATACTGACCCTCAGCACATACATTATGAAGAGCGAGAATGCCTTGACCATATTCACACAATATTGCACCTTAGATGACAGAACCATAACGGCCAATGGGAGGTTTTGTTCCGGCAGCGACGATATTTTTCTTATAACCCAGGAGAGATACGTTTCCGAATATCGGTTCCCTATCAAAGCTTCACCTATTGGGACCTGTCTAGAAACCATAAGAGTTTGTAAGGGTAGCTGTTTACCAAACTGCGTGCTTATGCTTGTGTCAGTCACCGAACACACCAACGTTACAGGAGCCTATATCAGCACAACCTGAAACTAAGAGCTGATCATATAAATCTCTAGCAGAGAGTGAACTACAATTTCTGTCTCTCCGCTGCTTCGACATACGCTCCCTGGAAATAAAGGAATGGCAAGTTGTCACTTGCTATTTGGTGTGGACATCAGCCGCACATGTTCCTGTTCCGATTCCTGGACAAGCTGCCAAGCATTATTTTGTCTCCTGTGCTCAAGGTTGTGGGGTACAACTCGGACACAATTCGTTGACATGCAAGTGTGCTTCTATGTGGTGAGTATGTAACAGTTAATTTATTGGAGCGTTAAAAAGCACTATTTTAGGAATTATTTCCAGCATCTAGTCCTTTCTTAAGGGGCTGCGGTAGGTTGTAACCATGCAATTTATACAGATTACATTGCATCATTTCTTAACAACCACTTAAGGTACGCTTCTAATAAAACAGGATAATCTTATGATGGTTCCTTAATACATTAACACAGGGATTTCTTAAAGTAGCATTCCATTTCGACGGCTTACTTCTAAAACCTAGCATCTCCCAGTGTTCTTCCTATCAATTATTTTCCTTAAGAGTGGTCACGCCTCCCAGCCACAAATGGATATGCAATCCATCAGAACAATTTTCGTTGTGTTCATTTTCCTATGCGAATGTGTAACGGAAAATGGATCTTAAATACATTATGCTGAAGGAATGTGTAAATACGCCACGCAAACAGTATCCCTACAATACGGTTTAATAAGGTCCATTTTCCTTTACACGTCAGCTTAGGAAAATGAACACCGAGCTCGATAGCTGCAGTCGCTTAATTGCGGCCAGTGTCCAGTATTCGGGAGATAGTAGGTTCGAACCCCACTATCGGCAGCCCTGAAAATGGTTTTCCGTGGTTTCCCATTTTCACACCAGGCAAATGCCGGGGCTGTACCTTAATTAAGGCCACGGCCGCATCCTTCCAACTCCTAGGCCTTTCCTATCCCATCGTCGCCATAAGACCTATCTGTGTCGGTGCGACGTAAAGCCCATAGCACAAAAAAAGAAGAGTTTCAGTTCATTCCAACATCAAGTTTACTCCAAAAAATAAGGTGTTTTAAGAAAGTGGTTCGGACAGACAATCCGCGGGGCAATTTCCGGGCAACTTAACATTTTTATATTTCTTCAGTATGACCAGATTTGGGGGCAAAAGATCTTAGGTCGACGCCCCGAAAAAATAGCAAAAAAAAAACCCACCGGATTTGAGAGTACTTTAAACTATATACATAAAATTCGGTATCGTATACTGTAACAAGTCAAGATTATAAATCCCAAAAATGATGTTTCCTTCCAGACTTTAGAGAAATGACTTACAAAACAAATCAGTGTGCTTGTCTTGCGAATGCAATGTAACTTACTAACTACAAAAGTTTTCATTCCGTATCCCTAAGGGATACGGCGGGCCTCTTTAAGGGTAATGCCCTCTCCCAGAGCAGGGAGATTTGGAGTGGGGAGGGTGATGTATGGAGGAGGTGAGTGGGTTGGTGGCTCTGGCCTATGCTAGGAACTGTCCCCGTGGTGCAGGAGAATGGATAATCGCGGAAAATCATTCTCAGCACAGTCGGCGATGGGGACCAGACCCTCTCTGTCTGCCGAATACAGAGGTGTAGAGCCACTGTAGAGCCGTCAACGTTTTTTTTTGCTAGGGGCTTTACGTCGCACCGACACAGATAGGTCTTATGGCGACGATGGGATAGGAAAGGCTTAGGAGTTGGAAGGAAGCGGCCGTGGCCTTAATTAAGGTACAGCCCCAGCATTTGCCTGGTGTGAAAATGGGAAACCACGGAAAACCATTTTCAGGGCTGCCGATAGTGGGATTCGAACCTACTGTCTCCCGGATGCAAGCTCACAGCCGCGCGCCTCTACGCGCACGGCCAACTCGCCCGGTCCGTCAACGGTTATCTCAAATCTCCATTTTCAGTATCTCGAAGTAATTCAAATTTCCCGGCCGTTTGTGCTATTCTTCACGTGTATTTATTTCTCTGTTGCTCGAAATTCGGTTACAAGAATTTCTCGATTTCTCGAAGCAAAAATTTCTTCCTTTGAAGAAAAAAATACTCCGTAACTCGAATTTTTTGCAACATTATCTGTGCAATACGGTTCTTTTATGGTTTGTAAGGAACAGTTAACACGTAAAGAAAGGGTTACGTTGATGCTGGAAAGAAGGAAAGAGCGTATGGCTCGGTTTGTCGCTCATAAGCGACCTGCGCGTCGTGGTGAGGATGAAATGATGATGAAGACGACACATACACCCAGCCCCCGTGCCAATGAAATTAACCAATTATGGTTAATATTCCCAATCCTGCAGGGAAACGAACCCGGGACCCCTGTGACCAAAGGCCAGCACGATAACCATTTAGCCATGGAGCCGGACCGTTGATGCTGGAAGCTAACATGACGGGAACCGGAAAACTAAAAGTTCTAGTAATCGGAAATTCGGCGAAGCCTCGCTGTTTTTCGCGTGTGAATTCATCACCGGTCACGTACGAAAGCAACCTCCGAAGTTCGCGGATGACGAACTCCATTTACGAATCACGGCTGCGTGATATTGACGAGAAGTTTCAGCGTGAAGGGAGGAAAGGTTAACAGTAACAAACAGAAGAGAATAACGGATTTTTGTTCCAAAGGTGATAACGGATGTAAGTTTCTTGTTTCACTACTGTATGTACAGACATTATCCTGCCTTCTAAAATGTTACTATAACAAGGGTTATAATTAAAGTGTTGGAGTAAAATAAAGTTTGTTTGTATAATTTTAAGTACTGTTAAAAATAGTGTATTCAGTATAAGCCCGCAGATACACATGATCCGATTATGTGGTATATATGCTCAAAAACGATATTCTCTACATCTCGAAATTTCGATAACTCGAAGTAAAATTTAGCTCCCGAGGTGATTCGAGATATCAAGGTTCCACTGTATATGACTTACGAATATCTTACAGATTGGAATGTTGTTTTTCACGAAATTAATGAATTAGTACCAGAATCGGAGGAAGAATTTCACTTGTACCTTCTACTGCTTCGTAATCTCGAGGTACGGCTGCCATAGCTGCTGCGCAACCCGCCAATTCGTGCCACAACTTGCCCCCATTTAGCAATGGCCACCATCGCTGCAGGAGACTTGTCACGCCTCCCAGCCACATATGGTTATGCAGTCCACCAGAACAATTTTTGTTGTGTTCATTTTCCTATGCTAACGTGTAAAGGGAAATAAATAAATTATACTGCTGGAGTTCCTATACATGTTATGAAAACATACAATCCTACAGTACGGTATGGTAAGGCTCATTTTTCCTTTACACATTAGCATAGGAAAATGGAAAATTTAAAAATGAAAATTGTTCTGATGGACTGCATAATCACACGGGCTGAGAGGCGTGACCAGTCTTTACGGGAAATAATGGATAGGAAGTGCATTGTCAGACACGCGGTATTGGTCCTGCAGCGAAGATATGGTTTCAAATTTGTACATAACGTCAGCTGCAGTTAATATTGCCACGCCTATACTTCTTTTCCTCAAATCGTATATTTAAGGCTGCCTTCACACGTACCACTTCTCAACCACAAAACGGTGGTTCTTGAGTGGTTCAGCTGTGGCTACAATAAACCACTCTCAAAGTGGTTCTTTGTGGTTGTTTGAAGTTCGCATCGGCCACAATCTTTCCAACCATTTTACAGTCGTAAAACGTGCACAGTACTGAAGTGGGAGCATTGCTGTGGCTTTTGTTACGTCGACGAAGACGAAATAGAATTTATTGGATTCATCCTATTATAGAAAAGAGGAGCGAAATTCAGTTTCACTTACTGTATCATTGTTGGAGAATGTACGATGACAAGTTTTTTAATTATTTTAGAATGACCAAAGATACATTCGATTACTTGTTATTCCAATTAAAAGACAATTTACACCGGCAGAACCCACCTAGGAGGGAAAGTACATCGTCGGAAGAACGTCTCGCAGTCACAATCACAGGTGTGCGTCGAGCTACAGCGCTGTTACTGGCGTGTGGTTGGCGTGTCGCACGTGTGAATAGCGTTCGATCACTGTCAGCGACATTTCATTAGGTGATATCGTCCACAGACTGCGACAGTGGTTGAACTTGAATGAAGCGTGTGGTACGTGTGAAAGCAATACTGCTTTTTCCATAAGAGCTTGAGGCCGCCCACATCCAGCCACTGTGGTGTGGTTTTGGTGTGGTTGCAAAGTGGTACGTGTGAAGGCGGCCTTAAGAACTTCTAGGTTGCAAAGCTGTATTAGATAGTATACACCAAATTAAAGAAAACAATTCAACGATCACGTTTCAGCAAAAACTCGAAAACGAAAAAGGATCGTCATTTTCCACCTTAAGACCTATGTTAGTTTTAGTGATGTTAATGATGTCTGTTACATTTATCAGTCTGCACAGGGAGCCTCAATTAGCACCACTAAAAGGTACGCGGTTATTGAGAAACTGCAAAATCCGTTGGTGGCGCCGAAATGAGGCGTACTAGACAAGATGAGGAGTTATGTTGTTTGCCCACAGCCATTCCGATACAGTTATTTAATATCTTTCATTGAAGGGATGCTGATGAAAAACTAAGATGATCATGTATACTCCGGAAAATCGACTTCCAATTGCCAATTACTCTAAAAATATGGATATATTTACAAGAGAGCAATTGAAAACTTCGATAAGTCATCCCTTGAGTTGGATAATAGTATATTACTCTTGCATGTTCCACAAGCTGTAAAGTGATTTTACTCTCGATATTGTAAGTTTCAAACTAGTTGAAATATGACATTGCAGTTATTAACGCTCCCAGTTTCGTAGGATAATTGGCACTTGTCAGGTTGACTGTGCTGTACTTACTGTGAAGCCTACTGGTGAAGTCGAAGTCGGTACTTCCAGACACGTGAGCCTGTTCTCTACTTATTGTAGCTGATGATACTGCTGAATTCGAAGTCGGTATTACCAAACCCGTAATCATGTACTGCTTGCCTTTATTTTGGATGTCTAATACTTGATTGTTTTTTTTTTTTTTTTTTGCTAGGGGCTTTACGTCGCACCGACACAGATAGGTCTTATGGCGACGATGGGATAGGAAAGGCCTAGGAGTTGGAAGGAAGCGGCCGTGGCCTTAATTAAGGTACAGCCCCAGCAACATACTTGATTGTAGGCCGTGCCTACTGTCAAAGTGGACTCTTATAGTGAGACACTTTTTCCGGGAATCAAGAGGGAAGTAAACAAAGAAGATTGATCACAACTCAGCTGCTCTTTCTCTCGTATCTATTTCTCGTTGGCATGGGGACAACATGCTGGAGCACTATCAGAAGATACGTTTGTTCAAGGGATGAACCACTGAGCTCAAACAAGGAAGGGTTGAACTGAAGCCGCTGATCGAAGCCTTAGACGCTATCTTCACCTCAACCAGTCTAACTGCTAACTTCAAAGGTGCAGTCGATTAGACGTCGTATTTCTGTTCCCATGATACCCTTTGAGATCCATGACATTCGTGGGTGTTATAAACGTGACAACAAAGTGCCGTTTGTTTCCGGCATGTTCAAAACTACTGCCGGCTAAATGCTGACACCGCAGGATATCTTAATACATACTAAAGATAAACAAATTATGATTACTCTCAGAAGGTTTTAAGCAAGCCTCGGAACTGTGGAAGTAACGGAGTCCCACTTCCATTTGACAGGCGAGGGACTCCTTGAAAACGACTCGACGAACGAAATGGAATTCTATGGGAAGCTATTGATATAAATGGGGCTTATGGAAGAAAGAAAGCTGAACTGGCTGAGTCAGCAAGGAGGATGAATCTGTATGTGTTAAAAGTTAATGATATTCGGGTAAGGGGAGATAACGAGGAAGAGATTTAAAAATATCCTTAACAGTTGTTGAAAAGGGAAGGGCAGAGTGTAGGGTAGGAATGTTCATCAGGAATACTATTGCACGAAACACAGTATCAGTTAGGCACGTAAATGAGCGAATGATGTGAGTAGATTTGGCTGTTCGGGGATTTAGGACGATACTTTTCTCACTGTTTTCACTATGTGAGGGTGCAGATGATGTTGAAGTTGAAGAGTTTTATGAAGCACTGAGTGACATCGTTGTCAGAGGCAAGAGCAAGGATAGGATAGTGATAATGGGCGATTTCAATACGAGAGTTGGAAATAGAAATGAAGGGTATGAGAAGTTGATGGGTAATTGTGGTGAAGATATGAAAGCTAATAAGAATGGGAAACGTTCACTTGACGTTTGTGTTTCTATGAGATTAGCAGTTACGAATACGTTGTTCAAGCATAAGGCTATTGAGCACTACACATTGGAGGGTAGAGACACCAGATCTGAAATAAACTACAGTATGTTATAACCGACTTTGAATACAGGAAATCTGTTAGGAATGTGCAGGTATTCCGGGGATTTTTTATGAGACAGACCACTGCCTTATCTGTAGTGAAAAGTATCTGTAGTACTAAGATAAAGTGAAATCTGTCTACAAACGAGTAAGGGTGGACAGGTGAAAGGAATTTTTTGAAAATCTTCTCAACGTAGAAGGAAATCTTTCTGGTGACGTAGTGGACAACCGAGCTCATGGGGAGGAGGACAATGTTGTTGGTGAAATTCCGCCTCAGGAAGTGGAAAGGATGACAAATAAATTGCATTGTCATAAAGCAACAGACGTAGAAAAATTTAGACCTAAACTGGTGAAATATAGTGGGAAGGCAGGGATAAAATAGCTTCACACAGTAATAAGATTAGGATGGAATGTTAGTAATGTATATTCTGCCTGGGCAAAACCAATAATTGTAGCTGTCTACAAGCAAAGGAACAGGAAAGACTGGAATAACTATCGAGGTACTTCCTTGATCAGTGTATCAGGCAAGGTGTTCACTGGGATTTTGTAAAGGAGGATGCTATCAATAGATGATAGTGAGTTAGATGAAAACCGGTGTGGTATCAGACCATAGAGGGGCTGTCAGGATCAGATTTTCGGTATGCGCCAGGTAATTGAAAAATCCTACGAGAGGAATGAAGAGTTATGTTTATGTTTCGTAGATCTAGAGAAGGCGTATGAGAGAGTACCGAGGGAAAGAATGTTAGCTATACTATAGGCTATGGAATTGGTGGTAGATTATTAAAAGCAACCAAAGAAATGTTTGTTGATAATATTTGGATGCAGTGAGAATTGAAACAAAATGTGTTCTTGTTTCAAAGTACTTACAGGGGTTATACATAGTTCACAGTTCATAGTTTATATTATTCATCTACTGAAGGGTATAAAGTGGTAAGGAGGGATTCAGTTAGGTGGAAATGTAGCAAGCAGTTCAGCCTCTGCGGACGTCTTAGCCTCAATGGCAGATTATGCTTAAAGCCTGCAGTTTAATATCTTGGAACCAGAAAATAGGTGGAATGAGTATGATATGAGAATTAGACTTAGCAAGACTAAAGTACTGTCAGCAAGTAAGAAACCAAAGAGACCTGAATGTCAGGTTGGGAATACAAAGCCGGAACCGGTAGATCATTTCAAGTACTTAGGATCTGTATTCTCCCAGGAAGGTAGTATAGTAAGTGAGATTGAATCAAAGTGAAGCAAAGCAAATTCAGTGAGCTCGCAGTTGCTATCAGTAGTATTCTGTAAGAAAGAAGTCAGCTCCGGGACAAAACTATCTTTATGTCGGTCTGTTTTCAGACCAACTCTGTGTTATGGGAGTGAAAACTGGTTAGACTGTGGATATCTTATTGATAAGTTAGAAGTAACAGACATGAAAGTAGCGAGAATTATCACTGGTTCAAACAGTTGGGAACGATGGCATGAGGGTACTGGGAATGATGAGCTAAAGACTGAGTTAGGAATGAAGTGTATTGATGAAGCTGTTGGTATAAGCCGGCTTCGGTGGTGGGGTAATGTGAGACGAATGTGGAGAAAATAGGTTACCTAAGAGAATAATGGACTCGGTTAAGGAGGGTAAAAGCAATCGAGGGAGACCAAGACGACGAGAGTTAGACTCAGTTTCCAGTGATTTAAAGATACGTGGTGTAGAACTAATGGACGCCACAGAGCTCGTCAAAAATAGGGGATTGAGGCGAAGTTTAGTAAAATCGGAGAAGCTTGCGGACTGAACGCTGAAAGGCAGAATATTCTATAATGAAGATTTATGTATGTACGTATTATTATTATTATTATTATTATTATTATTATTAGTTTCTCCCATGCCAACTGAGACTTCCATTCAGGACATAGGCTAGATCAGTGATATTAAAATAGTGCCTGTGGACAGAGTGGACGTTGGTAGGTACTTAAACGTCACTTACAAATAGAATGATCGCATGCTGTCAGAACTAAAGTTCACCTGTAGTCATTTCGTTTAGAGGTCATCCATCATTACTCCCAAATGCAGTTCTACAAATTATAAGCAATGCCTCAAAAAATGTCAAGATGAAAGTAAGATCGTAGGGTAAGTGATATGACCGTCATTAACAACTGTACTGTATACGCTGTGTAAGGATCTACAAGTCTTTTAAATATGTGTAGTCCTAATTCTTTTCAGCAGCGAATAACTTCAATATTATTATATTGCTTTATCGCCATACTGAGCCATTCTACAGTTTTCACCTGGATCAGTTATATCTATTCGACTCCTTTTTCAATGAAAAAGAAGAGATTAAAATAATTATGCTCAATACTTCAGTCAAGGATGAAAATCAAGAAAAAAATTACTTAAAAATAGACAGGTACGAGGTATGATGTGGTAGTTAATGGGTATGTACAATGATGATGATGATGATGATGCTTTTGTTTAAAGGGGCCTACCAACTAGATCATCGGACCCGGGTGTATACAAGAATATAGTACAAAGAGAGAAAGTTGACGAGAATCGTTGTTTATTGTGTCGAGAGACAATGGAACTGGCACATCAGTTGAGATTCAGCGGGGAGACAGATTCACTTAGAGTGAGTCTAAAGCAGAAAAATAAAAGAGAAAAAGGATTCCGAAAAATCGTCAAATTATTAAACAAAGATGATATTGCAGCGGTAAAGACGGAAAAATTATTGTGTATTATAAAGGTATGTGGCAAAGAAAAGTAATATAACATAAAATAAGCATTGATGTAAATAATGCTTTTTTTGCTAGTTGCTTTACGTCGCACCGACACAGATAGGTCTTACGGCGACGATGGGACAGGAAAGGGCTAGGAGTGGGAAGGAAGCGGCCGTGGCCTTAATTAAGGTACAGACCCAGCATTTGCCTGGTGTGAAGATGGGAAACCACGGAAAACCATTTTCAGGGCTGCCGACAGTGGGGTTCGAACCCACTATCTCCCGAATACTGGATACTGGCCGCACTTAAGCGACTGCAGCTGTCGAGCTCGGTGATGTAAATAATGAAGAGTAATATACAGTACATACAGAATTTGTCCTACTCTAACAAGAAACTGGTATTATGTTGTACGGGTATAAGACACTTCTTAGATCTAATTATAATGGATAATATAGAGGTAGGCAAACTAATTTTAATAAGAAATATGTAAATGAACGTATCAGAGCAATTTATATTATGATAAATTAAAACACTCCCCTCAGTTAATGATGAAAAAAACGAGGAGAAAAAAACATTATATTCTAACCGTACATCAATTAATAAATATTGAACCTAGGACGACTTCTAATCGGAAACGTATCGCTATCTCTACAGCTGGAAAGTTGGAACGAAATGTAATGTGTCCAAGTAGTGTGCAGCAAGATGTATGCGTGACTTTAGATTCCCATCTGAACATTCTCGGCATACATTAACAACTCTTAGTATAAATACAGAATGAATTATTCAGTTACTTAAATAGTGAAGGCAATCCAGCTATTGAAGAAAGTTAAACGTTTAATCTCAATACAACAACTGTTGTATTTCAGCAACTTACCAAAAAACTGTCTAGTAATCGAGAAATACGGAATTGAAGGCAACTGTGGGATAGGCCTATATGTAGTAATTTTTCACATTTAATTCATCCCCGAACACCAGAGAATCGAATTAGGATTGAGGTAACAGAAGTTCTTGGAAATAATTCGGAGTTTACTGTGATGTGTCACCTTAAGGATGCACCGAAAAATAGTACAAGCTAATTGAATTAAATGTATCTTACTTCAGACTGGTGGCAGTCACGTCATGAGATGTAAAACCAATGTTTCCCGAGTATAAATTTGATTTAATGTAAAGAGAAAACTATGGCTGTATGTTATTTTTGTAACCGGGCGAGTGACAAGTAGGATGTATTTTATCTCTATTTTCCATCAATATGTTATGAACGAAACTATACGTTACTATTACAGTAGCGCATCGATTATCCGAAACAATTGAGGACTTTGGGTGGGGGGGGGGGGGAGATCTAATAAATGGTTTTTCGGACAACCGTTCATTTATGAAAAAAATGATGTTAAATCAAAACTTTATATATCGTCGCTGCTGTGCCAAAACCTCCATTGTGGCAAGGCTCTTCCTATCCATTATTTCCCTTAAGAGTGGTCACGCCTTCCAGTCACATACTGATATGCAGTCCATTAGAACAATTTTCGTTGAGTTAATTTTCTTATGCGCGTACGTAAAGGAAAATGATCGTTACTGTGCCTTACTGTCAGAATGTATGCGTTCATGACGTATATACGCACTCCTACAGTATAATGCACTTAAGGTTCATTTTCTTTACATAGTAAAAAGCAAAGCAAAGTCACCTCCGTACAGGCCATGAAGGCCCTTGGAGGAGTGGAAGGTAAAGGCTTCCACCATTGTTAACCTCGGCACGTGATGGGGTTGAGTGGTTAGCTCTACGCCCGGCCACCTTTGCCCCCAGGAATTAACCTGGCACTCATTTTTGGTGTAGGCTGAGTGAACCTCAGGTCCATATGCACCTCCGCAAGTGGAAATCTCGTTTCTTAAATTTTACGACTTCCTGACGGGGATTCGAACCTACGTCCTTCCGGGCGAACCGAGCACGCCTTTAACGCTTCGGCCAGGCAGCCTCTTTTCTTTACATAGTAGCATAGGAAAATGAACACAACGAAAATTGTTCTGAGGGAATGCATGTCCATGTGTTTCGAGGACGCGTGATAAGTCTTAAGGAACATAATGGATAGAAAGTGTACTGTCAGATACGCGGTACTGCTCGGGCAGCGGCGACATAATAATGTTTGAGTACCCTATTCTGATTAATTTGTATAAAAAGAAGTACACTTAAGTGCGATAATATGACATCGATAATTTTGTCGCCAAAATACAACTGTTGATGAAATGAAGCAAAATAAGCATTGCTTTTGCACCTTTTGCACAATTTTGTGATTTTACTAATTTTTTCATATTTTCCCTTTTACTCTATGCTTCAGTCCGCCTCTGTGGTGTAGTGGTTAGTGTGATTAGCTGCCACCCCCGGAGGCCCGCATTCGATTCCCGGCTCTGCCACGTAATTTGAAAAGTGGTACGAGGGCTGGAACGGGGTCCACTCAGCCTCGGGAGGTAAACTGAGTAGAGGTGGGTTCGATTCCAACCTCAGCCATCCTTGAAGTGGTTTCCCCCTTCTCCTCCAGGCAAATGCCGGGATGGTACCTAACTTAAGGCCACGGCCGCTTCCTTCCTTCTTCCTTGTCTATCCCTTCCAATCTTCCCATCCCCCCCCCCCGCAAGGCCCCTGTTCAGCATAGCACGTGAGGCCGCCTGGGCGAGTTACTGGTCATCCTCCCCAGTTTCATCTCCCGACCCAGAGTCTGAAACTCCAGGACACTGAGGCGGTAGTGGTGGGATCCCTCGCTGTGTCCGAGGGAGAAAACTATCCTGGAGGGTAAACGGATAAAGAAGACGAAGATTTCATGCTTCAGCGCCTTTTCCCCCTATTTTATCTGTGTTCCTAAAAGATTAAAAATATGTATTTTTCTTCTCTGAAAAGATTTTGTTTAATCATAAGTGTACAATAGTCAATAAATAAAGATTAAAATATAATTTATGAAAACCACCATTCTTTCATATCCCAGCAAGAATGGTCAACCTGCAATTGTGAAATGAAATTAAAATTTAAACAGTGATGCTGCAACAGTTAAATCTATATTCAGTTATTGCTGGTATGAATTTAACTGTACACCTACCGACTGTGTACTCTCTTGTTGGCAGTTTTACCGGTCCGGACCAGAACATATTTTCATACAACACAAAATCATGCCGAAGGTTATGAAGAAGTTTTATGCCTTTCAAAAGAATTCAATATGCATCAAAATTGATGCTATTATTCTTCGATTTGCCGTCTGCGAAGTAATTATTACAATCGATGACAAGCATCAAAGATACACAATAAACCAGCACATCCAGTACAGCAAACATTTAAAGAACATTGAACTTCGCAAGTCGAAAATTAAGCAAACTACTCTGATACACGCCTTCGCTTCAGAATCTGAAAAGCGGTAGTCATCGCATGAGTTCAGTGGGGATCATGCCATTGCATTTATTCAGTCAGGAATTCCAGTCCCCACAGTAAACAAGCATGAATTCAAATCATTCCTTGAGAAGTACACGCAAAGATCAATACCTGATGAGAGCACTCTGAGAAAACGTTACATACAGCCAATTTATGAGAACGTCTTCGAGAAAATAAAAGAGATGGTCGGCAATCATGAAGTGGGGTTCATTTTAGCTGAAACAACTGATGAAGAGATGCAAAGATATATTTTGAATAAGTTGTTATTTTGTTTATCTGGTGAAACTTAAACTCTCCAAACTGTACCAGCTCTAAAAGACGAATGCCTGCACAATAATGCAATCATTCAATGACTCATGTGTAAACCTGTGGCGGAGGCATACACTAGTAGGCTTGTGGTGACTGAGCAAGCATGCTATATGCTTTCGGATTTCAAAAAATTGAAGGGTATATACCCCAACGTCATCCATGTGAAATGTATTGTTCGCTGACTACACTGTGTTTGTGAAAGTATCGGGGAGAATTGGCATGATAAATGACTTTCTTGCTGCTCTGAAGAATATTCTCGTAAAGGCTCCCAGTCGTTTTGTACCAAGAAGTGACTGGGCTCCACATTCCACAGATTCCCGTCACCACAACGTGGGTACTTGGTTAAGATGCGCAGTTTTCTTGTGGGAAAAACTTTGATAAAATCAAATGCTTCATATGTGCCCTAGACCCAACGGACGCAGCAGCCATCCAGCAGGCGCAACAGTTACTCAACAAAGACCTAGAGTTGGAACTTTTTGCAGTGCATGGCTCAAGCATTTGCCTGATGTGATTCCGAGTTTGGAAGAAGTTAATGAGTGTTAAGGATAACCTTGATGGATGTGATAAATACAAATTCGAATTAAATTTGAAAAACAATTCAGATGTTGAAATCTTTGCAAGTTTCAATGAACTCCCTTTACGAGTGAATATGATGATGCTGGATTTAGAATGTTAAACTAGTAGTATCTCTTGTAATATTTTCTTCCCATGTAATTGCTTGTTGTACTCTTGTTGTTGCTTTTACTTTTGTTGTTGTTGTTGGGTAATTATGTTTTAACTTTACTTTATTGTTGCACTACTGTAAGTGACCACTATCACCGGGATATTTCCCAATTGCGACGTATTTTAATAATAATGATGATGATAGTAATAATAATAAAATATGCTCCAATGGTTTGTGCAGATGTCGAGTGGAGTTTCTCTCTATATAAAGATCTTCTGAGCCCAAAGCACCAGCAGCTTACTGCCAAAAACTTTAAAATATGTGTAATCCAATATAACAATTAATTATTAGAACACAGTCAGTGGGATAAATAACATTCATGTAACTGGTTTAAACCTTACTAAAGCGATTTCTTTAACACCCTTTTGCACCTTTTTGAATGTGTTTTGAGAAACTACCCTTTCCCCACTTTTTCTCGCCAAATTTCCACTTACAATCCTTTCCCTAACTCTCATTGTAACATGGCTAGTAATACGTAGAACATTTTAATAGTATGTTAACACGTATTCTTAAGCTATTTCACTATTGCTATTTTCCCCAATTTATTAGAGTCAATATTTGATGTGGATTTAGCCCAGATACGGCCGGATGCCCTTCCTGGGGCCCATTCTCTGTGCAGGGATGTGTTGACTGTTGCCTGATTTGTGCTAGTTTGTATTGTGATGTGTTGTGTGTAGATAAGAATGTGTACCAAGACGAATACAAATGAGCAGTCTCAGATACAGACGAATTAACCACAAGCACTTAAAATCCCTGGGTGGGAGTCGAACCCGAGGTCTTCTGAACCGAAGAACAGTATGCTGATCATTCAGCCAAGGATCTGCACTATGGTTGACATAATCCAACAACCCAAATCATGACGTAACGTACAGTAAATGTTAACATTACTGACATGGATCATTTACTACGGCCTTTCCCCGATCAAGACATTACAGTTTTCGTTGTTCACTTTCACTATACACTACTGACTTGGAGGGTCTCGATTCAATGGATGACTCATTCACTATGCGCGAAACGGGGATTACTTACTCTTGCAAATACAGCTGAGAAACGGTTGACTGAATAGATAACGGCCCTGAATAAGGCAATCTTACATCGACAAGGAGGAGTATCTGTTACTCCGATCAAGTGATTCCTAATCCTGTCCACGAGGCGAGTGGACGTCAATCAATGGACGCAGACCATAGAAGGGCGTGTAGTATCATTGAATTACCTGACACAGTTTACATATTCACATAAAATCAGGAACTAATATTAAGTAGCCCTTTTATCTCCACGTTGAAAGTCACGAAGCATATTTCAATTACCACGATTTGAAAGAGTAAAAGGGAAAGGAAGGGAATAGTCAAGAGAAGGAAGCACGAGTCTCTCTGGTTCTATTAGGCGACCATAGACATATCGTCATATGTCTCCCTCTAGACAGCAATTTGCGTGCGTAATAGAGTCACGATGCCTTTCATATATTACTGAAAGAAACCAATTTCTCTCCAATATCCCACGACGCGACGCCTCTTCTCCGAGAGTTTCATTTTATGCTTTGACTTTGACAGCAACGAACCACGCGATACATATTGACACTGTATTATAGGACGTGGTGGATATATGGAAATTTCTTTATCGACGCTGATTGCAATCAAACAGGGAAAACGTGCAATTTTCTGGATTGCATATATTATGATAATGTGTTAAATACTAGAGAAATCAAGTTAAAATTAAATTACAGATTATACGGAAGGAGCATCCTAGTGAGTGTGTGGAATATTATGGAATCGAGACATTCGGTAAGAAATACAGGAAATGATACTGAAAGTAATTGTTGAGGGTACTAGGTATATGACTGTGTAGAGCGGAAGGCTTAACATTATAAATAAAAGCAGTGGAGACGGTTGGGTGCATCTCTTTCAACGAAGAAGTCAAGAATGGAACTTGGACTGATTAAATGTTCAAGAGACTGTTGGAGAACACTTGGAGGAGAGATCTTAGAATGGTAGGGATATGTTCAGAAAATGTCACAAGAGAGATGGTTCAAGAAGACGATCGGCTGGATCCCAACTGTGTGTAGGAAGAAGAGGAGTCCACAACTTATTGGAGAGAAGGCATAATGGAAGCGATGGGACCCAAAAGACTCTATGAGAATTCGTGGACTTGTCTTTGAAAGTGGAAGTGTCTTTTTTTATCTGAGGCTATGATAAAAGAAGGGTAATAAACACGGATCCTTCACTCTGCACATAGCTCTACCCGCAGAAGGTTTGTTTGGAGGCTATAACATACAATATTGTCTAGGAAGAGTCCGTATAACTTGGGGTTATCAGTCGGTCAACATCTGATAAATTTACGTATTAATTTGAGTGACTGATCAATTTAGAGAAAGTAAACTTCTCCACAGACCGAAGTAAAGTAGATAAAATTTTAACAACGATCGATTGTCAATAAACTGCAATAAAAAAGGTGAAAGAACGCTATAGTTACAATAATTGACGAAAATATTATACGGCTGTGAGCTTGCATCCGAGAGATAGTAAGTTCGGATCCCACTGTCGGCAGCCCTCAAGATGGTTTTCCGTGGTTTCCAATTTTCACACCAGTCAAATGCTGGGGCTGTACCATAATTAAGGCCACGGCCGCTTCCTTTCAACTCCTAGGCCTTTCCTATCCCATCGTCGCCATAAGACCTATCTGTGTCGGTGCGACATAAAGCTAATAGCAAGAAAAAAAAGAAAGAAAATATTATAAGTACCAGGAGGAAGAGACATGTATTAAAAGATATCGAGTGAAACATTATGTTAAGGAGAAAGGGAGGATACTTGTTTCAATTGACAAGTCACCAACAGCGTAGCGATGTTGAAACACCGGGTAACCTGAGATCAACGAAGTTAAGAAGCATTGGGAGTGATCAGCTCTTGAGCGGTTACGTGCTGTTGGTAGAGAAGGAGCGACGAAAACGAACTGGTCATCCTACCGCAAGTAAAATCTGGCTTAGGATGCCTGATCGTAGGTCCTTGGCCCGGTTAGGTTTACTAAGAAAGCTGCCAACATCCAGGTTTGGGCAAGGCAGATAGTTATACAATGATCTTCATATCTAGGGAAATTAATTGTAAAAATAGTTATTAAGCAATTCATTAAAATATTACTTACAACTGTTGAAAGTGTACTTAAGTACCTACATGCCAACAAGACTTTAAATACTCATAATTACCGGAAACACTTAATACATTTAGGCGTTAATGATCTTATATTATACATCATAATAATAGTAATGATGATAATAATCAAAGAAGACCTCCTACGACCATATGACTAGCACAGACGAGATCTTTTCAGAACAAGCATCCTGACTTTTGGATCTTCCGGGGAAGTGAAGTGGACATCTGGTGCAAAGTGGTCGGATGAACACCGTGCTCGACACAGAGAGCTAATGAAAACCTGCTGGATCAATCTAAAACTGAGTAAACACCAGAATGTGTAAAGAAATTTATCGTGGTTCGTAGTTGGCCTATTAGCGAATAATAAATAAATAAATAAATAAATAAATAAATAAATAAATAAATAAATAAATAAATTGTTTGATCGATTAATTAATTAAATGAAAAACATAATATACATTTATTTATTGTATTTCAATAATTTATTACTGTTATTATTACTGGTATTAATACTTTGGTTTCGTGGATCAGAGAAGGAAAGAAACGTGAGATTTAAATAGCTGGACAAAGCATATACGAAATATTTCATTTTGAAAAGTTATAGAGGGTGTTACGAAAATAATATACGTGTTGTCCAAACTATCGATCGCTGCATCTCGGCTCGACTATTGGAGAAACGAATACATAGTCTATCAATCAATTTATACTGATGTGCATTTAGTGGAATTAACCAATTAAGGTTAAAATCCCCGACACGGCCGGGAATCGAACCCGGGACCCTCTGAACTGAAGGCCAGTACACTCACCATTCAGCCAATGAGTCGGACGTCTCTCCGCTGACAGCTCGGAACATACCACTCAGTCTAGCAACTCGTCTCCTTTCTCCCAAGTCTTCCCAGCCCAAACATTGCAACATTTTGCAACGCTACTCTTTTGTCGGAAATCACCCAGAACAAATCGAGCTGCTTTTCTTTGGATTTTGTCCAGTTCTTGAATCAAGTAAACCTGGTGAGGGTCCCATACGCTGGAACCATACTCTAGTTGGGGTCTTACCAGAGACTCATAAGCCATTTCATTTACATCCTTACTGCAACCCCTGAACACCCTCATAACAATATACAGAGATCTGTATTCTTTATTTACAATCCCATTTATGTGATTACCCCAATGAAGATCTTTTCTTTCTTATATTAACACCCAGATACTTACAATCATTCCCAAAAGGAACTTTCACCCCCATCAACGCAGTAATTAAAACTAAGAGGACTTTTCCTATTTGTGAAACTCACAACCTGACTTTTAACTCCGTTTATCATCATACCATTGCCTACTGTCCATCTCACAACATTATCGAGGTCATTTTGCAGCCGCTCACAATCTTGTAACTTATTTATTACTCTGTACAAAATAACATCATCTGCAAACAGACTTATCTCTGATTCCACTTCTTTACACATATCATTTATATAATAAAACATAAAGGTCCAATAATACTGCCTTGAGGAATTCCCCTTTAAATTATTACAGGGTCAGATAAAGCTTCGCCTACTCTAATTCCCTGAGATCTATTTTCTAGAAATATAGGAACCCATTCAGTCACTGTTCGACTAATCCAACTTCACTCATTTTTGCCAGTAGTCTCCCGTAATCCACCCTATCAAATGCTGCTTCAGACAGGTCAATCGCGATACAGTCCATTTGACCACCAGAATCCAAAATATCTGCTATACCTTACTGGAATCCTACAAGTTGAACTTCAGTGGAATAACCTTTCTTAAAAATGAATTGCATTCTATCGAATCACTTATTAATTTCGCAAACATGTCTAATGTAATCAGAAAGAATACCTTCCCAAAGCTTACATACAACGCATGTCAAATTTACTGGCCTGTACTTTTCAGCTTTATGTCTATCACCCATTCCTTTATACACAGAGGCTACTATAGCATAGCTCCTTCAACCAAACAATAATCAAATAAGTACTTCAGATATGGTACTACATCCCAACCCATTGTCATTAGTATATCCCCAGAAATCTTATCAATTCCAGCCGCTTTTCTAGTTTTCAACTTTTGTATCTTATTGTAAATATCATTGTTACCATATGCAAATTTTAATACTTCTTTAGCCTTAGTCTTCTCCTCTATCTGGACATTTTCCTTGTAACCAACAACCTTTACATACTGCTGAATGAATACTTCTGCCTTTTGAAGATCCTCACATTCACACTCTCCTTGTTCATTCATTATTCCTGGAATGTCCTTCTTGTAACCTGTTTCTGCCTTAAAGTACCTATACTTACCTTTCAATTTTTCACTAAAATATGCATGACTGCCAGTTATGCTTGCCATCACGTTATCCTTAGCTGCCTTCTTTGCTATATTCAATTTCCTAGTAAGTTCCTTCAATTTGTCTTTACTTCCACGGCCATTTCTAACTTTATTTCTTTCCAATCTGCACCTCCTTCTTAGTCTCTTTATTTCTCTATCATAATTAGGTGGGTCTTTACCATTCCTTGTCACCTTTAAAGGTACAAACCTGTTTTCACATTCCTCAAAAATTTCTTTAAACCCATCCCAGAGTCTGTTTACATTCTTATTTACCGTTTTCCACCGATCATATTTACATTTTTAAAAACTGCCTCATGCCTGCTTTATCAGCCGTATGGTACTGCCTAATAGTCCTACTTTTATAACCTTCCTTTCTATCACATTTATTTTTAACTACGACAAAAACTGCTTCGTGATCACTAATACCATATAATACTTCGGTTTCTCTGCAGAGTTCATCTGGTCTTATCAGCACCACGTTAAGTATATTTTTCCCTCTAGTTTGTTCCGTCACTTTCTGAATTAGCTGCCCTTCCCAAATTGGTTTATTTGCCATTCGTTGGTCATGTTTTGTCGTTCACATTTCCTTCCCAATTGACATTTGGTAAATTCAGATTTCCCACTACAATCATATTCCTTCCCATGTCGTTTCCCACATAGCCATGCCAGCGCTACCCTTTCCCGGTCTGTACACTCCAAAGACATCAAGTTGCCTGTTATCTTTGAAATGACCCTTACACCTAGAATTTCATGTTCCTCATCATTAACTTTTTCGTAGCTTACAAGTTAGTCTTTCACCAGAATGAATACTCCCCCTCCCACCATTCCTATCCTATCTCTACGATACACACTCCAATTCCGTGAGAAAATGTCTGCATCCATTATATAATTTCTCAGCCATGATTCAACTCCTATTATATTATCTGGAATATATATATGATATTATTTAATTCTATTCCTTTCTTTACAATACTTCTACAGTTCAACACTAACATTTTTATGTCATCCCTACTTGACTTCCAGATCTCTGTACCCTCATCACCCCTCCCTAGAAAACACCGTTTCCCTGAATGTACCTCCCTATTACCCTTCTAAACAAATTTCCTAACTTATACGTACCACTGCGGTTTAAGTGAAGGCCATCTGAGCACAGATCCCTATCTCCTACATACCCATTAGGATCTAGAAATTTCACTCCCAGTTTCCCACATACCCACTCCATTGTCTCATTTAAATCCCCATTCACCCACCAGTCAGTATCCCTCCTACACAGTTTATATTAATAGCCGCTAGATGTCAGTTGTCTTCTGTTATGCTAGGTAACCGTCATATGTTTAAAATGGCTACTCCGCACCAGAAATCATTTTGTGTTCTCGAATTTGCGAAGTGAAATTCCGTGATAACAGTGGAAAGACGTTTCAGGTTGAAGTACCAAATTGATCCTCCGAATGGGTGGAACATTCGCAGATGGTATCGACAGTTTGTAGATACAGGATGTGTATGTAAAGGAAAGAGTCCTGGCCGCCCTCTTGTTCCTGAAGAAAATGTTGCACGAATTGAAACTGCTTTCCAACGTCGTCCTTCAAAATCAGCTCGTCGTGCCAGTCGGGAGTTACAACTGCCTACAACAACAATTTGGCGTGTTCTGAGACGTCGGTTGGTTATGAAGCCGTACAAGTTACAGCTGTTACAAGCTCTGCGTCCTTATGACAAACGCAAACGTGTGGCATTTTGCAACGATATTCTTGATGCTATTGACAATGATAACACGTTCGCACAACGCATCGTGTTCAGTGATGAAGCGACTTTGCATGTTAGTGGTCAGGTGAACAAACACAATGTTCGAATTTGGGGCCTACAAAACCCACACGCAGTCATTGAACATGTACGAGATTCGCCCAAAGTCAATGTGTTTTGTGCGATATCCCGATCATCTGTTTTCGGCTCATTTTTCTTTGATGGAAACACGGTTAACGGTCAGCAGTATCTCGCTGTGTTACAAAACTGGTTGTTTCCGAGGCCCCACGAAGACAACTTCATTTTTCAACACTGGAGTCGCCAAGTGCGTGAGTATCTGAATGAAACTTTACTGAACCGCTGGATTGGTCGTCAAGGAGCTGGCGACTTAGCATGTCTCAGCTGGGCTCCACGGTCACCGGATTTGACACCCTGTGACTTCTTACGGTGGGGTTTCGTTAAAGACAACGTTTATGTAGCACTACTCCCACAGAACCTGCAAGAGTTGAAGAACTGGATCGGTACTGCCATAACATCAGTGACGAAGGACATGCTTGCCCGAGTATGGGAGGAATATGAGTATCGAATTGATATTGTTCGTGTCTCTAATGGAGGACATATTGAACATCTGTAATCTGAACTTGAGAGTTTCATAAATATGTGTGTAAAGTTTCATATTCGTATGTCTTACAGTTTAATAAATATACGCACTCGAAATACGTATTCAAAAACTTTATTTTCCTTTCTGATCTTTGGTAGATATTTTTTTCAAGCAGTATTATCAATAACAATAAATAAATTTATAACAAAGAATAACAATTAAGTTTAGAAGCTTACCGGTAACTTGCTATACAACTGGGGAGAAAACAGGTTCCCATTTTCCATACAAGACTCTTAAGTCTTAACCCGACCAATAGGACTTACAAGTATCTTTAATCTTTGGTATAATGAAGAGAAAAATTAGGCTTTAGCCTTTACAACAGAAATTTCTCCGCAGAGGGAATATGGAACCTTACTTTGTTTAAAGAGTGAAAGAACCAGAAGCTTCCACAAGAGAGGAATCGAACTCGCAATTACAGAGTTACATGTCAGAGTGATCTCGAACGCTGAACTACAATTTACAGTTTACAACAGCCTAATGGGCCACGAATTCGCATCAGAATATTGAATTTGCATTTACGAATTCACATTAGAATCCCTCTTGTAATTCCTAAAACCTAATCAGCTTTTAAACACGCTACCCTTATCCACTCGGGAACCACACCAAACAACGGTTTGAAAGATCCAGAACACAGGAGCCGTAGCTGACACTATACGGCCATGAAATGAAAAAGAAAGGTTCATTGAGAGGCCGAGAAAAAATGAAAGGGATGCTGAACACATCAAGCAATCACGTGGCATGACTTGTCAATGAAACCTAATCGGGCAGAAGGCCCGGTGACACAGAGAATAAGCCATACTACCAGGTGACTAAGACCACATCGAAGTTAAAGTTCCAAAAACAGGATAGAAATTTAGAGTGAGAAAACTTAGCCACCAGAAAGAAAAGTGAATAAGGGAAGCGAGGATACACACTCGTACCTCCTTAAATTACGGTTAAGGTCTCGCAGCTGTGAGCTTGCATTCGGGATACAGTGGCTTCGAACCCCACTCTCGGTAGCCCTGAAGATGTTTTTCCGCGGTTTCCCGTTTTCACACCAGATAAGTGCTGGGCCTATACTTTAATTAAGTCCACAGCTGCTTCCTCCCCAGGCCTAGCCTTTACCTAACTCATCGTCGTCATAAGACTCCTCTGTGAAGGTGCGACGTAAAGCAGATTGTAAAATGAAATTAAATTACACAGTCCCCGTAAGGGTTTACACCATTTCCGTAGGCAGCCTAGAAAACTTCCATAAAACTTAGAACCCTAGATTAAAATTTAGGGTACTCGCAGCACGTCCTAACTGTTACATGCTAAAGGGGAACGCTGGTATCTTCCCTTCGCCACACGTAGATAAAGTTACATATTAGAAAATATTCTGCCTTACCTAGCTGCCACTACTTTGCCGCTAACCCAGCCGCGTCCACCGTCTCCTACGAGTAGAATTCACTTTATATTGCTATCCCGAAGTTCAGATCAGGACAGTCATATCAAGCTCAAACTCGCTCTATATCTGATAGGTAAAAAATGACGTAAATAGGCAGTAATCTGATTGTAGATAATGATATCACTAGACAGTAAGCTGATTTGTTGATAGTGACAATAGTGGCAAGTTAGAAACAAAAGACACGCAGGCGCCCAGGCTCGGCCACCTAATATAGAAACTATTCCCAACCAAGTAAACACAACAGTAGTGACATCTTGTGATACAGCAGTAAATTACGTGGGAATAGTAGAGTTCCGCTTGTCTCCGTGAGATTTCACTACTTTCAGGCTTTAAAGGTTATTCCTGTAACTTGGGAGAGGCCGTGGTACCGTTACATTTATTATTATTATTGTAAAATATACTGTACTTCAATTTAAGTGTGTTGCCTTCCTGTACCCTGTTGGTTCAATTGACAAGTCATTTATTTGCATTGTTGGTTATTTTAACAATCTCTTTCGCAACTTTTTTATTCAATTTCCCTCTAATCAATATATTTACTTATTTTAACCTGCTCACCAGTCTAAACAATATCCGAAATTAATCACGTGTTGACCATCTGAGAGCTAATATTAATTTATTAACTCAAGGGACAAATATTTAACATTAAAAACTTGAAATGTGACTCCCTTCTAGCCCGTCTTAGTGGAATCGGTTAACGCACCATCTGACGAGCGGAGAAGTCGAGTTCAGGTAATAATAAAGTGTAGTGGTGGGGAGGAGGATGGAGGAGCACTATTTCAACTCCTTCACCTTGTACACATTGCAGTTACCCTTTAAGGACATTCCTGAGATTCCAAACATTTAATCAGGTTTCTACACGGCAGAAAGGTAGACCATTCAAGAGGATTCACAAGAATTCGGTCTTCCACTCCATAAATTACCACAAATAGCCATTCAATTTCAAAGAGTTCGGATGTAAATGTTTCGTGAGTACACTATCTTAATATAACCAGGTAATTCACCAGTCTACATAGCTGTTCAGGCTCGTGTTCCGACGTTCGTGTCGTAGGTGCGTAATTTTTCTTAATTTGCATCATTACTGCTAAAATGTAGAACGAACAGAAATTAAAAATAGTCCAGGATAGGAAAAGTCTAATACCGAGCCTTTTATTTGCCACTGAGACTGGTGATTTCTTTCTTTTAAATTCGTATTGGGAGCTTTGGACTTATTAAATCCTCAGACGTTCCTTACTTGTATAAGTAGGAAGTCTATCCTCCGGAAGATATGATTATCCGCAGAAAGTATTAGGAATTGAAATAAGCATATAACCCGCCTCTTTATTGAAGAGTGGGAATATCGTAGATCACGGCCACACACAGTATATCAATTCACAGCGTCGATATTCAGGCTTCGAACGGCGCAACTTCTCAGTCATATTTTGTAGCTACGAAGTTTGAGTCCCTAAAAGCTACAACTTGTGTAGTGACAGATTTTTAGACAGTTAATTAGTAGTTTAATGCTCTTCTTAAGACATTGATATTTTGTTTACATTTTATAATGCTTATATCTCTCAAGTAAATACATATTCACCTAACGTGACATGGCTGTTCTCCTAAGAGTTGACAGTTCTGGGAGAAAGAAGTACATGACCAGCGGAAATCAACATTAGATACGATCGTGTGAACATAGTTGGACCGTATAATTAATACCAAGTGTATGCGTAAGTTTTTGCCGGTTTTTATGGTAAACAAAACACGTAATTTTCAAGAGAAATTCATTTTTTGCTTATTCGAAATATTGGCCATCGGCTTCTACACACTTTCAAGAAAGTTATGAATACCATGCCAGAAAAACCGCTTGTCTTTTGCGGCAAACCATTCGTCGAACCATTTTCCAACTTCCTTGAAAGTGCTGCTCTGTGAGAGCGTGCGCTATTGATGCGAAGAGGTGATAGATGGCGCCAGATCGGAGAAGTACGGCGGGTGCGGTAGGATGTCCCATCCAAGCGATTTCAAGATGTCTTTCGCCGGTTTTGTTGTGTGAGACGGCACATTGTTGTATGACAAAATCACTTTGCCATGTCTTCTGGCCCATTCCGGTCATCTTTCGATCAAGGCATGATTTAAATTAATCATTTGTTGGCGATAGTGTTGTGCATTACCGGTTTCGCCGGGCTTCAAGTGTCTTCGAACTTTTGTGGTCTAGCCGAGAGCACACTGTACTTCACATGGAAATCACCACGTTTAAATTTCCGAAACCATGTCTCACATGTTCTAATCGATGGAGCGTGTTCATCATCTACCAGCAAACGATGACTTTCCACAGCCACAGCCTACAGTATTGCTTTTGAATAAATAAGAAAAGCAATGCGTGCCGCAAATGTTCTTTTTCAGGCACAATCGTCGACGTGATCACTGAACGATACAACTCAGACGCTAGTATTTGGCGGACTCAACTTGTGTGTGTTGGTAGGTTAATGTCAGACGAACAAACTGACGTATATATCAAATTCATACGCTGCGTACTGTTCGCTGGCGCTATTACTTAGTCAAACCGGAAAAGACTTACGCATACACCTGGTAGCCCTTTCATTTCTACTAATACAGTATGCGGCAAAACAAACAGTAATGAAAACATAAACATGCTCTGAACATCAAGATACGTCATTATAGCATGCAAGGTGACGACAGTAACAAGGTGTGTTGGTACACCACGTATTCAAAATGTGCACCCCCACGTCTCACACATTGTTCATAACGGTCCCGTAGACTGTCGAACATATTGATGAACGCTGGTTGCCGCAAGAACACAGAAAATGACTATCTTCTCTAGAAATTCGGGAACATTCCTAAGTGGGCCATCTGACTGGAAAAAGTATTGTTTCAGCATGCTCCGAATTACGAGAGAAAGTACAGTCAAGTTTTGTGTTCTGGTGGCACCCTGCATATGTGTTATGATAGCAGTGTAGATGGAGAGAAAGATGAACAGCCTATGAAGGGATAGATAATGAGATAATAACATTTCCGACTGTATCGTTTCCAAAAATGTGTATACCAAATTTTCGAAAGACAAGCACATTATTTTTTTTGGTCGGTTGTTAACTGGATATGAGTAGAATTTCGATTCGTGAATAGCCCTTATTGATTCTATTCCGTTGGCATAGCTCATCACCTATTGCATGGTCCACCATTCAAACTTACATAATTATTGAAAATCCTATCTACGTTCAGAAATGTGTTATCATTCCATTAAGTATGTAGAAATTGTGTCTTTCCACCAACAGAGTTATTTTCTGTATTTTCACCTCTTCTGACATCTACTACAGTTTAACATCACTCTTCATGTCAAATACAGCGTATGCTTAGAAACAAGCACGAAATTTCAAAACCAAGTTTCGCTTTGTCATATCGCTGCGCGAGCAATACCGCTTATCTGACAATACGCTGCCTACCAATGATGTTCCTTATTAATGGTCACGCCCCCCAGCCACATATGGATATGCAGTCCATTAGAAAAATGTTCGTTGTGCTCGTTTTCCCATGTTATTGTATAAAGGAAAATGAACCTTAAATGTTGTACATTATGCAGTAGGAGTGCGTAAATACATCGTGCAAGCCTGCATTCCTATAGTACGGTACGTTAAGATAAATGTACTTTTAGATCACAAGCATAGGAGAATGAATACAACGAAAACTGTTTTGATGGACTGCATATCCATACGCTGGGAGGCGTGACCAGTCTTACGGAAAATAAGGGATAGGAAAAGCATCGATTATCAGATACGCGGTATTGTTCGCGCAGCAACGATATATTTTACTCTTCACTATCTTGGAACTTAAACCTTGCTGGAGGCGCTGTAGTTTGTGTTAGCAATCACGTGGGGGAAGAGTGACTTATGCACCATTTCCTCCCCCTCCCAATTTATATATCATTTTACCGGAATTCCAGTGTAGAAAGATATTAACTGTTTCTGTGTCTTCATTTTGGGCTGCACGACATCTAATTTATAGAAAAATGTGTATGGGGACGATATGATAACAAATATTACTGTGGTTTCTGCTTAGTGGAAATGAAAACACTTTAGTCAAGGTTTTGGATAAGGTGTCTTAGGATTATAAATGAAGTATCACCCCGGTATTTGAATTCATGAATAAAAAGAGTGCCAGCATATACGGGGAAAAGGTTACACTCTGTACGGACGCTGTCAATTTCATGTTTCGAACTTGAGTCCACAGAATCTCATGCCTATCATAAGGCGTGAGATGAGAGTGCTCGGCCACGAAGATGGGTGACGGAGTACGTACTGGATGTTGGAGTGTAGTTCTTATTATATGGGGGACCTAATGGCTGTTAAAATACAGGCTATCAAGTTCAGATCGGAAGGGGAATGTACTCTGATGAGCAACTGAATCAGAGATACCTGACTAGTCACCCTGATGACATAGCAGTGCAGCATGACAGATACTTCACAACATACCGAAAGCAAGGGTAGTCATGCTGTTCCCTGACCATTGCATAACCTCCAGTAATGCACAGCCTCCCGTAACGCACAGAGATTGTTTGGAGCACGATCACCGGCGTGCTCTACAGCATCCTACTAAATAGATATACTCAATAGGAAGGAGGTCATATGTCCAAAGGGACCAGTCAGGCATCCTCATATTCATGGAGTGTTCGTCGACCCCATAAATCAAAATTCGGGAGTGACTGGACGGTGCATTGTCGTACTGGAGGTACAGATCTCCTGCAGTGTGCTGAACATTATCTGACAGCAATTTCTTCTATTGGTCTCAGTAAGGGACGTCGTCAGATGCGCCAGGGTTCCCATTTCACCCTAAGTGAACAGTCCCCATACGATGATAAAACCACCTCCACCCTGCTGACATTGGCGACGCACTCGTACCCAGCCATCGGCGTGTACAAACTGGTACCTAGCGATCTTTCTCTATGCAATGAGAGTTCAGTAGTGGTGTTCCTGTGCCTTGTGACGTGCGGTCAGCAGTGATATCCAATTAGGACGGTTGCTTCTCTAACTCATTGCGAGGAGGTGGACCTTGCTTACACTTCGCTCTCATCCGGCATTGAATTCGCTATCCGCTGGTGACTCCTATCAACAGTACGCTATACTCCACGGCAGTTGACCCTGACGGTGGTGATTTTGCCCGAATATACGTACTCATGGTACAGACTGGATACAGTGGCCCATTTAAGTTCCATTGACTGTACGACTTCAGAGATGGAATATCCCATACGTATGGAACCGAGAATCAGACGACCGGAGACCTCGTGCCTTTAGACCCTGTGTTCAACTGTTGCTCACGCGGCCTGTACGGGATCTAACGACATCAGAAACATATGCCACGCCGAACTATTACATTTGCCGGGTTCACCACAGCGTCATTTTCCCAAAATTGCAGCTATCTCTAATGCAATTGCTCGTCAGTGTAAAGGCTGTTGACACAAAAGAAACACGATATTAGAGAAAAATCAATGGCTGAGCAGAAAGGAGTATGAAAGATAAAGTATAAACACGCGTAACCTATGAAAAAAGGATGAAAAATGAGGTTTGGAATTGTATCAAGAATGATATAGAACGACTGTGGTGTATGAAGGGAATAAAATATCACGTGTGAATGATAAGATAATGGGATGTCACAACAGAAAGCGGACAAACTGAGATCAGCGTACAGTCTCGGATTATTTTAAAGTCGGAGGATATTGAACTAATAATAGTCCTACAAAGAAGATACTGACGCTGTGCGAGCAATACCGCGTATCTGACAGTAATCTTCCTACCCATTATGTTACTTAAGAATGGCCATGCTTCCCAGCCACATATGTATATCTTCCCTTTAGAAACAATACCACTTATCTGACAATGCTCTTCGTATCCATCATATTCCTTAAGACTGGTCACGCCTCTCAGCCACATACGGATATGCAGTCCATCAGAGCATTTTCGTTGTGATCATTTTCCTATGCTGACGTATAACGGAAAATGAACCTTAAATGCATTTTACTGTAGGAGTGCGCAAATACTACATGCCAACATACGGTATGGCATGGTACGGTAAGGTTCATTTTCCTTTAAATGACGGTACAGGAAAATGAACATAACGAAAATTGTTCTCCTGGACTACATATCCATATATGGCTGGAAAGCGTGACCAGTCTTAACATAATGGATTGGAAGAACATTGTCAGATACGCGGTATTGTTTCTTAAAGGACAATATGCTGTCCATTAGAACAATTTTAATTGTGTTCATTCTCCTATGCTAATACGTAAAGGAAAGTGGACCTTAAATACATTTTACTGTAAGAGTTCGTAAATACGTCATGCAAACATACATTCCTACAATGCAGTGCAATAAGGTTAAGTTTCCTTTACACTTCGACATAGGAAAATGAACACAACCAAAATTATTCTGATAGACTGCATAAGCGGTGTTGCTCGCACAGCAACGATATACTAGCAATGGACGTTTAGGACATTATTTTAAATAATTATTTTTGAAATAACTGCATCATCCGTCACCGACATGCGAAAAAACAAGTTGGCAAGTGGTGTCTCGCGAAACGGCCGATAATGGTACGCTTTTTCATACAGATTTGTGCACGCACTGTAGGCCGTTATAGGGCTCTGCGGCTGCAGATAGCTCTGTAATCTGATACTGTGATACATGCCTTTTTCTGAAGTTATCGACGTCTCTCAGATCTATTTATCTAGAATAACTTCCCAAGTCATAGGCTGCCACAAGTCAAAGTATAACAAACATTTATTTTTCTATTTTCTTTCTTCTGTTTAAGAGGGTTCGTCAAGGTCACTTCAGCCATGTCCGCTAAGATGGTTGCTCAAAATAGAAATTGAGCCTTTTAAAGCCATTAAGGTGATATGGCGCATGAACTGTTGTTTGTAGCCTGATTGTTTGTGGAACTTCAAACACAGAAGGGAAATGGTTCCTCTAGCTCTTATCGGCATTTCTTTGACGTTTATTTCAGTCAGACCGAGCTCGATAGCTGCAGTCGCTGAAGTGCGGCCAGTATCCAGTAATTGGGAGATGGTGGGTTCGAGCCCCACTGTCGGCAGCACTGAGGATGGTTTTCCGTGCTTTCCCATTTTCACACCAGGCAAATGCAGGGGATGTACCTTAATTAAGGCCACGGCCGCTTCCTTCCAATTCCTAGGCCTTTCCTATCCCATCGTCGCCATAAGACCTATCTGTGTCGGTGCGACGTAAAGCCAAATAGTAAAAAGAAATAAAAATATATTTCTCTCAGCAGACTCTTTATAACAAGGAACTATAGGAGAGAATACCTGTCTCTTCTCACAGTCGTATTCAGTTGCCTGTTCAGAATGGGTCTCGAAACCCACGGTGGGATCTACAGTATAATGGTTGCAGTCTTGGTTCTTGGTGCGACTGCAATCATTTCGAGACCGGGTGCTTCTAGTAACCGCGTATACAATTAAACTTTTCTGTCAAGGGGAGAAATCAGTCATATACCTTATTCTGTTGTGTCTTGTACTACGTAGGTTTTCGCCGTATGAGCAGGATCCCAAGACGTGCGCAAGGGTTTGTCTCGCTGAAGCAATGCCTGCATTGGATACAGTCTTGAGATCTGCCTGGCAAGGCTCTTACCACACACATATGCATGCCTGCATTTAAATCGCTTATCTCCATTCAGCGCTCCTCAAACCGTCATGTTCACTGCTCCCGTTATTCACCTGATATTGGATTACTTCTTATTCTTTCTGAAGTAAAGCACACAAGTTGTCGTATTCGCTCTTTCAGAGTTCATCACAAACTTTTCTTGTTTTATACTGCGGTTCCTCATCGGAACAGAACTCATCTTTTGCAAGCACTGTTTGACTTAGTCGATTAAGTCTCTTGCGTGATCAATATATCTGTTGTTGGCAGTCTGAACTTTTCGGCGAGAGCTCATACTTTAAAGGAATTCCTGTCACGTGGTTCGGAACAGGCCTATACTTTTATATACTTTTCTCAGCGTCGAGCATACTGCCAAGAGTATCTGATGCGAGCTGTAAATATTTCCTTTAAGGGACTTGTTATCAGAACATACGCATCGAAGAGAAACTTAATCAGGATTTTAGGAAGTGGTTCAGTTCCGAAGTCGTTGTAGGACAAGTACATTCGGAAAGTACGGCAAATTTCTTATATGACTAAAATAATTGCGATATGGTTAAGGTATCAAGCTTTGTTCTTAGATAGGTCGTTAATCTTCAAGGATCAAATATTGCAGAATCATGAAACACTCCGAGGTATCTTATTGTTTCATTGATCGCTATAGTTGTTATTTCATCATTTGATAGTATTTCTAATGCCTCAAGGGAAAGGATACCTTTGGTGACAGAAGCACATTTAGCTTTAATGAGGTTAATTATCAGACCAAATTATTGAAATATTCTTATAGCCATTTCTGTGAAATGCGCTGCCGCTGCTGCATCTTTTCCTATTATGATGGTCAGGGTTACCATACGTCCTCTTTTGCCCATATATACTTCTTTTATCGTTTGTTAGAAGGGCGTCAGGCTGGGTAATCTCTTAAGATTGAAAATTCTGAGTTTTGCAAGTTTTCTACACAAACTTAAAATTTGAGATATTAAAAGTAGTATTGTTCGCTCAAGTAAATTTAGCACGTCTGAAGCTGACTGACAGATCACAGATATCAGCGTACTCCTCTGAAGCAGAGCTCAGTGAAAGCACAGAGAGGCTAGGAGAGGTTCATAGTGACAGAATGGTCAGAGAAGTAAAGGGAGATTTACAGTCAGTTGCTTAAAATAAGTCCATTACTGTTACGGATTTACATTTTTAATAGATGGCTTACTTCTAAAACCTCGTATGTCCCAATGCTCTTCCAATCCATTATATTCTTTAAGACTTGTCACGTCTCCCAGCCACATGTGGATATGCAGCCCATGAGAACAATTTTCGTTGTGTTCACCTTCCTATGGTTATGTGTAAAGGAAAATGAACCTTAAGTACATTGTACTGTAGGAGTGCGTATATTCACTTGCAAGAAACATCCCTACAATACGTTATAGTAAGGTATGTTTTCCTTTACACGTCAACACAGGAAAATGAACACAATGAAAATTATTCTGATGGACTGCATTTAAACATGTGGCTGGGAGGCGTGACCAGTCTTAAGGACTATAATGGATAGGAAGGGGACTGGGGCATACGAGGTTTTAGAAGTAAGGCTTCGTAATACTCAATGGAAGATGGAATACCTTCGAATTTTTTCCTTTAAACATAAACGAGAAAGTGGAAAAAATGTCCAAGTTCATTCAAGAATGTTGTGAAGATGAATGTGCAAACTTAAGCCAACAATCGTTACAGATTTATTTATCATGTCTGGATTTTTAGAATTTGTATGTTCAATAGCTTTCACGTGTATGAGTATGAATGGTCCAATCATATCAGAACAATTTGAACTTTATATCCAGTACATTATTTCAAAGGACGTCAGTATTCATTACTAAAATATTTTAAACCGGGCGAGTTGGCCGTGCGGTTGGTAGCGCGCAGCTGTGAGCTCGCATTCGGGAGATAGTGGGTTCGAACCCCACTGTCGGCAGTCCTGAAGATGGTTTTCCGTGATTTCCCACTTTCATACCAGGCAAATGCTGGATCTGTACCTTAATTAAGGCCACGGCCGCTTCCTTCCCATTCCTAGTCCTTTCCTGTCCCATCGTCGCCATAAGATCTATCTGCGTCGGTGCGACGTAAAGCAAATAGCAAAACAAATATTTTAATGATTCCCGCCATCTTCAACGATTTTCGGAGGAAAATAAATTAACATAATGTATTGTTCCAAACAAGCACATGAAAAAGAGGCTCTCCAGTTCAGTACAGGTGACACTGCTATTAAACACCTTGAATTACTATACCTGGTCCAGTTTTCTTTTGTTATTGCAGCTAGTAACGGCAACATTGAAAAGGTGTTTTCTTCAATGCAGGCCGTTATCCAAAGAAGGATTCTACTGAGAATATTTTAATTTTTCAGTACAGTTCCAAAGATATATATTGTCAACAGTTTTGTCTGTATATGAAAGAAATGTCAAAACTGTTGATTAAAATAGCATTATTTTATAAATTTAATTCAGAAAATCGAAACAATAAATGGTTGTACACTATATTTTGAGATGCATTTCGCCGTTGCCGGGACAAAACCTCCTATGTGATAATATTTTGGAGATATACTGACCTGCAGCACATACATTGTGAAGAGCGAGAATGCCTTTACAATATGCACACAATATTGCACCTGAGATAAAAATACTTCACCAGCCAAAGTTCTAAGCTAAAATATTTCACACAGGAGGTTTTGTCCCGGCAGCGACGATTTGCTACCAGTTTAACTAAATTGTTTGCTATTAATGTAAAGTTATGTTTAAGTATCCATGTACCTGCATTTTCATACAATAATGTGATAGTTACTTTAATGTATTACAAATATTAAAAAGGTTCTATTTTTAATGTCACACAATTTAGTAACCCTGTTGATAGTTGTCATTGGCAAGAGCCATCACGGAGACTTAGGCACACCCGGGTACGAGCGAATAGCCGTACTTTTTTGATTCTGGTTTAGAAATACTATCGCTGCGCGTGCAATAGCAAGTATCTGACAATGCTCAACCAATCAGTCAATCAATCACTACTGATCAACATTTACGGCAGTCACCCAGGTGGCAGATTCCCTATCTGTTGTTTTCCTAGCTTTTTCTTAAATGATTACAAAGAAATTGGAAATTTTTTGAACTTCTCCCGTGGTAAGTATTTCCAATCCCTAACTCCTCTTCCTATAATTAAATATTTGCCCCCAATTTGTCCTCTTAAATTCCAACTTTATCTTCATATTGTAATCTTTCCTACTTTTAAAGACACCTATCAAACTTATTCGTCCACTAATATCGTTCCACGCTACCTCTCCACTGGCAGCCTGAAACATACCACTTAGTCGAGCGGATCGTCTCCTTGCTCCAAAGTCTTCCCACCCTAAACTTTGCAATACATTTGTAACGCTAAACTTTTGTCGGAAATCATCCCGAGCGAATCGAGCTGATTTTCTTTGGATTTTTCCACTTCTTGAATCAAGTAATCGTGGTGAGTGTCCCCTACACTGGAACCATACTCTACTTGGGGACTTACCTGAGACTTATATGCCCTCTCCTTAACATCCTTACTACAACCCCTAAATACCCTAATAACCATGTGCAGAGCCTTGTATCGTTTATTTACAATCCCATTTATGTGATTACCCCCATGAAGATCTTTCCTTATATTAACACCAAGGTACTTACAGTGTTCCCCAAAAGGAACTTTCACCCCATCAACGCAGTAATTAAAAGTGAGAGGTCTTTTCCTATTTGTGAAACTCACAACCTGACGTTTAACTGCGTTTATCATCGTACCATTGCCTGCTGTCCATCTCACAACATTATTGAGGTCATTTTGTAGTTTTTCACCATCTTGTAACTTATTTAGTAATCTATACAGAATGACATCATCCGCAAGAACCTGATTCCACTTTCTTCACTCATATCATTTATATGTATACTAGCAGTTACCCGTGACTTTGCTCCCGTGGATTTCCTAATTTGATAAAAGTAATCGTTCCTCGCTACTGCACTAAGACATTTTTATGAAAATTTCGAAGGTCACTCACCCAAAAATTTAGTTTCATTTACCCCAATACATCTTCGTAAACAACGTTTCTGGCATTGCCTTTTGCGGCTAAGATGACCAAGCTACTGCCAGAGCTAACTTCGGACCATGCCACATAGAACTGTCTATGTGAGTAACAGCCCACTCTCAAGTCGAAAAAAATGCTCTTTATTTTTAAAGGAGATTCAAAATACCAATTATCATATCTGTAACATTCTATTTTGATATATAAGTATCTCCATAAAAAGAATTCTACCCCTTTTCCTCATAAAAAAAGAATTCAATGTTTATTTTGCGTCTTTTCAACCCCCCCCCCCAAGAAACGGATTTTCTGAAAACAAAAATGGTGTTTCTTTATTTTTAAAGGAGATTCCAAACCAATTATCACGTCTGTGTCATATATATAAGTATCCCCATAAAAATTATTCAACCGAGCTCGATAGCTGCAGTCGCTTAAGTGCGGTCAGTATCCAGTATTCGGGAGATAGTGGGTTCGAACCCCACTGTCGGCAGCCCTGAAGATGGCTTTCCGTGGTTTCCCATTTTCACACTAGGCAAATGCTGGGGCTGTACCTTAATTAAGGCCACGGCCGCTTCCTTCCTTCCCACTCCTAGCCCTTTCCGGTCCCATCGTCGCCATAAGACTTATCTGTGTCGGTGCGACGTAAAGCCAATAGCAAAAAAAAAAAAAATTCAACCCCTTTTTCACTTCTTCCCCCTGCCCTCTCCCCCCACCCCCGCTTAAGTGGATCCTCCGAAAACAATAATATACATGGTTCTTTATTTTAAAAGGAGGTTACAAATACCTATTTACACTACTGTAACACTTTCAGTTTTTGAGACATAAGCGTACATATCCTCATGAAAAGAATTTATCTTCTTTTTCAGCCCCATTCATAAAGTAAGACGTCTTCTGACATCATTAAATAGCATAAATTACGCTGATTCAAATGAGTCCTTACTCGTAAATTTTACAAGCTTTTATCGACAATATTATTATTATTATTATTATTATTATTATTATTATTATTATTATTATTATTAACAAGTGAACACAATGAGCTGGCACCAGTGAATATACAGGGAAATCGCTGAGAATTTTCAACTCTTGTATTAAAACACTGTAAATAAACTTCGCCTTCTGACCTAAATGTTTCCCGCGCTTCGCGTGGCTGTTCTCTTCACTCTCTGCGAAAAGGGAATGCGATTTCAAGGTCTCCCTGTACATAGCTCTCCTTTTCTCTGTTCGCGTAACCGGAGCCCCTCCCTTCGAGCTGGCGCAGCGGCATCCGTATCCCGGTCTGGGTGAAAAATACTCATTACGACCAAATAAGTCGTAGAATGACGCGGAAAACGGCATATATTATTTTCTGGGCCTCGTGACATGCCTATGAGCACGGCAGTGAACGGTTACAGTATATCCTCAGAAATCTTATCAATACCAGCTGCTTTTCTAGTCTTCAAATTTTGTATCTTATTGTTTACTAGCAAGATACCCGTACTTCGGTACGGTATTATAATGAAATTTATAATTGAATGCTTAACGTTTTATATATAATCCGCCGAAATTCGCGATCTGACTCGTTTTCTGAGAGAATCCGCCAAAATTCGTGATCTGACTAGTTTTCTGAGATATGACGGCAAAGTTCCTCCCATTCTTCAATCTCTTTCCAGCAATCGATTTCGTATTTCCCGCGCTAGGTCTGGGCATTCCACCCGGTCAGTTGGGTCCCTAAATCTTTGCCATCTTTTCCTATAAGCATTTTTATATGGATCAAATCCTTGAGGAGACCCGGCGTGGTGTCGTCTTGGGTGCCTTGGCGGTACTGAACCAGCGGCCGGACTGCAATCGTAGTCATTTCCCGGCCAGGACCCGTTTCCAGCGCGGTCCGCACATTTTGACGACGGTCCAGAACATTATTATTATTATTATTATTATTATTATTATTATTATTATTATTATTATTATTTATGTTCTGGACCCCACAGTAAGATGCAAGACCGCTACTTGGCAGTAAATTACATCTGCTGCCATTGTCATTGCTGACAATGTGACCAGCACCATCGTCGCGCGTAGGCAAGTGCGCGAGACTTCTGTCGATACGAATGATATACTTCCGTGCATTATTGACCTTCTTATAGAGGTGAACAATTGCACGGTCAATATCATTCCTATCGTTTATTTCAAATGTGTTTAATTTTTTATTTATATGCCAGGAGAATCTACTGTGATGTAACTTTATGTTCTCCAAAGGAAAATATGGCTCTTGAAAACGAACCCAGGTAAGATTAAAAATGATCAGTTTATTATCAGAAAGTACATAATGAACACTAAAATCAATTGCTCTCAAACTCCTGTTTCACCCCACCCCCCACCCCAAAAAACGAAGGCGTGTTTCCTTATGTTTAAAGGAGATTCCAAATACCAATGTTCACGATTATTACCTTCAATTCTGAGATATAAGTATCCCAATAAAAAGAATTAACTTTCTTCACTTTCTTTCACACTCAACACCCTCCCCCCCCCCCCCCCCCCCGCTTAAGTGACTTTTCCGGCAAAAAACTTGTTCCTTAGTAGTGAAGGATCTTCTAATACCAATTATCACGACTCTTAACATCTTCAGTTATTGAGATATGTGTCCTCATAAAATTCAACTCATTGTCAACCCCGCCACCCCAAGATGATTTCTCCCCAAAAAGCTTTTTTCTTTGTTTTAAAGGAGATCCAAATTGCAGTTTTCACGTCTGTAACAACTTTAGTTTTTATTAGATGTACAGTAAGTATCCTCATACAATTAATTCAATTAATTCAATTAATTTCTCAATTCTTTCAGCTCCCCCCCCCCTTCATTGGATTTTCCGAGAATACGTGTTTCTTTAATTTTAAAGCAGATTACAAACACCAATTTTCACGTGTGCAAAATCTTTCGTTTTTGAGATAGTAGTATCCTCATACCAATAATTCAACTAATTTTTCAATTTCCTCCCCCCCCCCTTTAGGTGGATTTCCGAAAACAAAAAACAGGTATTTCTTTGTTTTTAAAGGAGATTCGAAATACCAAATTTTACGTCTGTAACATCTTTAGCTTTTGAGATATCAGTATCCTAATTAAAAGAATTCAACCCCATTTCCAGCCACTTTTACCCCTCACCTAAGTGGTTTTCCAGAAAAAAAATACACGTTTCCTTATTTTTAATAGAGATAAAAATACTATTTTTCACTTCGGTAACATGTTATGTTTTTGAGATATACTGGAAAAATGCTCATTTTAAAATTTCACCCCTTTTAGTTCCCCTTAAGTGGAGTTTCCAAAAACAAATCATCTGTGTTTCTTTACTTTTACAGGAGATTCCAAATACCAATTTTTACGACTGTAACATTTTACGTTTCTGAGATATACTGTAGATATAGTCTTTCTAAAAATTCACCCCAGTTGGTCACTCCTGTTTAACCCCCAATAATTGGATTTTTCAAAGCGAAAAATACGTGTTTCTTTGTTTTCAAAGGAAATCCCAAATTCCAATTTTCAGGTCTGTAATATCTTCTGATTCTGAGATATAAGTATCCTGATTTAAGGCATTCAACCCATTTTTCACCTTTTTCACCCCTCCTACTGGAATTTTCCGAAAACAAAAAATATGCGTTTCTTTATTTTTAAAGAGGATTCTAAATACCAATTTTTACATCTGTAAACTTTAAATGTTTTGAAACATAGATACACTCATTTTAAAAATTCACCCCCCTTTTCAGCCCCCATTAATTGGATTTTCCAAAAATAAAAAATACGAGTTTCTTTATTTTTAAAGGAGATCCCAAATACCAATTTTAAAATCTGTAATATCTTCAGTTTCTGAGATAGAAGTATCCTCATTAAAGGCATTCGACCCCTTTTTCACCTCTTTTCACCCCTCCTATTGGGATTTTACGAAAACAACATAATACGTGTTTCTTTACTTTTAAAGGAGATTCTAAATACCAATTTTTACATGTGTAAACTTTTAAAGTTTTGAGACATAGATACACTCATTTTAAAAATTCACCCCGCTTTTCATACCCCCATTATTGGATTTTCCAAAAATAAAAAAATACGAGTTTCCTTATTTTTAAAGGAGATCCCAAATACCAATTTTCAGGTCTGTAATATCTTCAGTTTCTGAGATATAAGTATCCTCATTAAAGGCATTCAACCCGTTTTTTCCACCATTTTTCACCCCTCCTATTGGGATTTTCTGAAAACAAAAAATACATTTTTCCTTATTTTTAAAGGAGATTCTAAATACCAATTTTCTGTAAACTTTTAAAGTTTTGAGATATTGATACACTCATTTTTAAATTTCTTCCCCCTTTTCACCCCCTTAGCGACGGAATATCCAAAAATCCTCCCTTAGCGAGCACCTACATTGTACTATAAATGTATCCTCAAAATTTTATTTCATTATGTCCAGTAGTTTTAGCTCGGCGATGATGAATCAGTCAGTCAGTCAGTCAGTCAGTCAGTCAGGACATGTTGTTTTATATATAGAGATGTCGTTGTTATAATAGGTAAATGTTAATACTTCCTTAGTATTAGTCACCTCCTCTATCTGGGCATTATCCTTGTAACCAACTATATTTACACACTGCTGACTGAATATTTATGCCTTTTGAAGATCCTCTCATACATATTCCCCTTGTTCATCAATGATCCCTGAAATGTCCTTCCTGGAACCTGTTTCTGCCTTAAAGTACCTATATATCCTTTCATTATTCACTAAACTTTGTATGACTGCCAGTTGTGCTTGCCATCATGTTATCCTTAGCTGACTTCTTTGCTAGATTCAATTTCCTAGTAAGTTCCTTCGATTTCTCCGTATTTACAAAGCCATTTCTTTCCAACTTGCACCTCCATCTTAGTGTCTTTACTTCTCTGTTATAATATAGTGGCTCTCTCCATTCGTTACCACCTTTAAAGGTACAAACCTGATTTCACATTCCTCACTAATTGCTTTAAACCCATCCCAGAGTATGTTTACATTTCTATTTACCGTTTTCCACCGATCATAGTTACTTTCTAAAGAACTCCCTCATGCCTTTTTGATCAGCCACTTGATACTGCCTAATAGTAATAATTTTAAAACCTTCCTTTCTATCACATTTTTCTAACTCCGGCAAAAAAGAGCATCGTGACCGCTAATGCCATTTATTACTTTGGTTTCTCTATAGAGCTCATCTGGTCTTACCAGTACAACGTCCAGAATATTTTTCTCTCTAGTTGGTTCCGTCACTTTCTCCTTCTCATATAAACATATTTGCCATTTGCTTGTCATTATTCCTGTCGTTCGCATTACCTTCCCAATTGACGTTTGGTAAATTGAGATCACCCGCTACAATCGCGTTCCTTTCAATATCGTTTCCCACGTAGCTGATTATCTCATCAAATAATTCCGAATCAGCGTCAGTGTTACACTTTCTCGGTCTGTACACTCCAAAGACATCAAGTTGCCTATTATCTTTAGGGATGAGCCTTACACACAGAATTCCAAGTTTTTCACCTTTCACTTTTTCGCAGCTTACAAATTATTCTTTCATCAGTATGAATACTCACCCTCCTACCATTCTTAATCTACCACAACGATAAACACTCGAGTTCAGTGAGAAAATTTCAGCATCCATTTTCTCATTTCTCAGCCATGATCTTATTGCAATATCTGGTAAGTATATATCTACAAAGCCGGCCCTGTGGTGTATGGGTAGCTTGCTTTCCCCTTACCCGGAGGCCCCGGGTTCGATTCCGGGCTAGGTCAGGGATTTTTACCTGGACCTGAAGGCTGGTTCGAGGTCCACTCAGCCTACGTGATTAGAATTTAGGTGCTATCTGACGGTGAGATAGCGGCGCCGTCTAGAAAGCCAAGAATAACGGCCGAGGGGATTCGTCGTGCTGACCATACGACACCTCGTAATCTGCACGCCTTCGGGCTGAGCAGCGGTCACTTGGAAGGCCAAGATCCTTCAAGAGCTGTAGTGCCATAGGGGGGGGGGGGTATCTACTAAATGACTTAATTCTATTCCTTTCTTTACAATACTTCTACAGTTCAACACTAACATTTTTATGTCATCCCTACTTGACTTCCAGATTCCTGTACCCTTATCACCGCTCCCTAGACCACCCCGATTCGCTGAATGTACCTTGCTATAACCCTTATAAACAAATGTCCTAACTTTTACATACCACTGCGGTTTAAGTGAAGGACATCTGAGCGCAGATCCCTATCACCTTCTCACCCATTAGGATCTAGAAATCTCACTCCCAGTTTCCCATCCATTATTCCACTTCCTACCTATTATTTTCCTTAAGACTGGTCACGCCTCCCATCACCATATGGATATGCAGTCCATCAGAACAATTTTCTTTGTGCTCATTTTCCTATGCTGAAGGGTAAAGAAAAGTGAACCCTTACTGTACCTTACTGTAGGAATGTGTATCCATGACGTATTTACGCATTCCTACTGTATAATGTATTTATGGTTCATTTTTCTTTACACATTAAACCAAAGCAAACCAAACCAAAACCCATGACGCAACAGTCCTGAAGGGCCTGGCCTACCAAGCAACCGCTGCTCAGCTAAGGCCTGCAGATTACAAGGTGCCGTGTGGTCAGCACGACGAATCCTCTTGGCCGTTATTCTTGGCTTTCTAGAACATCCTTTACGCATTAGCATAGGAAAATAAACACAACGAAGATTGTTGCAATGGACTGCATATCCCTATGTGGCTGGGAGGCTTGACCAGTCTTAAGGAACGTAATGAGTAGGAAGAGTGCGGTTAGATACGCGGATTGATCGTGCAGCGACGTTATACAACATTGGAAAGAGAGAGAGAGCGGGGAAACGTTCATTACGCCTTTAGCTATGATCATAGGCTTCTTCTCAGGGTGGTTTGCTTCCGTTTATTTTTAGTGTCCCTCCTGTAGATTTATTATTAAACTAGCGAATGTACCCGTGCTTCGCTACGGTATTCTACATTGTATTTGAATATCGACGTAAATAGTGTACATGCAGTAAATAAGATTGTTTTAAAATTGCATGTCTCTTAGCGTTATCCGAGAAAGAGCACGGGGAGGTCCCCGTACGTTGTTTCCAATGTAAAAAGTTTGTTATGTATTTGTGATATAACGGCAGGCTCACTTGTCTACTGCCATTCACAATCGAGTTGGGAAGTTTACATTATAATTGCAGGCCCCATTGCCTACTACGCGGACAAAATCGATTTGGGGAGTATCGTTAAAATGGCAGCCCCCTTTCCTACTTCCAGACAGATTACAGTTGAGGAGTTTTTATTATAATGGCAGGCAATTACCCTACTATCACTCGAAGTTGAGTTGTGCAGTTATCATTATAATGCCAGGTCCATTTTCCTACTTCCAGCTACCTTACTGCAAGTCACACCAAGTTGGTGAGTTTCCATCAAAATAGCGGGCCACTATGCCTAATGAAAGTCACATTTTAGATGAGGACATTTCTTTATAATGATAGGCACCCTTGCCTACTGCCAAACACAATCGGGTAGGGGAGTTATAAACAAAACTGCATGCTCACTTGCCTTCTGCAAGTCAAATCGAGAAGGGAACTATTCATTACAATTGTAGGCCTTCCTTACACAGGAGTTGGAGAAGGAACCCTTTCCTACTGCCAGTCAAAGTCGGTGTGGGGAGTACTGATTACAATATCAGACCCACCCTTTCTCGATAGCTAAAAATCGACATCAGTGAATATATATAGATCGACATACGAAAGTATATGCGTGTTTACAATATTGAAGACCTTCATTTACAGATTAACTGCTACTAAACGTACGTCATATCGACAAAGGATTATACCATAAGACACGCCGGATTTAGTGGCCTAAATGGCTGGTCATATGATATGTCATCTATTCTTGGGTCAGATTGAGTTAGAAACGTGGAACAGGGTAAAGGTTTGGTAAGATTATCTCACATTACATTACCTTTCGGATAATTATGTGACAGCTACATACATAGCATTTGGCTCACATATGCCTACTGGGTGGGCCGATTTTCGTGAAGAGTATGATGATTCTGTATTTCATATATGTAACTGAAAGTATGAATTATGCATGTGAAAATTCCAAATTGACTTAACATCGATTAATAGAGAAAAATCAAACGTAAATGGGATACAGATACGGCAAAAGTCAAAAGTCCAAGGTTGTAGATCATTCCCAATTGAACGGAGATTGTGCAATCCGTTATGTGATAGGAATTTCCGAAGGTCTGCACCATCATGAAAATTGCCTGCATATTTCGATATTCTTCGGGGATAAAAAGTGAAAAATGTAATGATCTGGGATGTATTCCGTTCGTTACAGGCGAAAAGGTATAATTTTGTCAAATTTCAATTATCTTCTTTTCCTTCTGGCAGATTATGCCGCAATCTGGATTTTGGGCGAGGCGGATAAAAATTAGGACTTTCAGGAAACTAAACCAAAAATTATGGAGATGATCATTATTACCCCTTATAACGGAATGCTGTACGAAAATTTCGCCAAAATAGTCAGTGTAGAGGCACACAGTCGTTACGATTTGATTTATATAGATAAGGAATCTGCTCCATGTAAAACACCTTTTGGGCTATGTCCGCTGGACTTAAACTGCAAAAGTGACCATTTATGAAAAATGCACATGAAGAAAAAGGTTTAGAGGTGGAATTCCATCACGTTTGGTCGATTTCCAGTTAGGTTGGTCTTGTTCTGTATATATTGTGGAAGAGTAAAATCACCATTTCGGTTCCCTATAAACCGCCAGTCCATTCCGGAACATGAAATGTTATTTACGTTTAAAACCTACCTTTGGACAGGTCGATGCTAAATATAAATTTTGGTTCGAATGTCTTCAGTAGTTTTCAAGTTGTAAGGAATACGCTTTACACGCACCCGCTCGTGAGTTAAGTCCGATGGGACTTGTACAGAAAAACGGTCCGTTAATGATATCTCCCTTATTAATCCTGGTATCGAAATGATGCACATGAGAAAAAAAGTTTATAAATTAATTTCTACCAAGACAGGTAGATTTAAATTAACGTTGGTTGTGTATATTTTGTGGAAGTGCAAAATTACTGTTTCGGTTTCGTATAAACCCCCAGTCAGTTCAGGGATTTTGAAACAATATTTTCCCTAAAACCTATCAAGGACAGGTGTATCTATATAAATAAAATTGTAGGGGGTCCGCTGTCTGTAATTTCTTTTGTTTTGCCAATTTTTCTGATATTTATCCGTTTTAGGTCAACTCAAGACCGAATCGGTGGTTTTTACGTTTCGTGTCTGTTTGTTTGTCTGTTTGTCTGTTTGTCTGTTTGTCTGTTTGTCTGTCTGTTTGTTTGTCTGTTCCACCATCACGTCGAAACGGCTGGATAGATCTCAACCAAACTTCATATTTAGAGTAAACTCATCCCGGGGATGGTTTCGATATGCATATCATTTTAAAATCTTTCAATACTCGGGGGGTTTATAGGAAAACCAGAATGGTTTTTCCACCATCACGTTGAAACGGCTGGATAGATCTGAACTAAACTTCATATCTAGAGTATACTCATCTCGGGGAAGGTTTCGATATGCATATTATTTTAAAATCTTTGAATAGACCGGGGGTTTATAGGAAAACTAGAATGGTTTTTCCACCATCACGTCGAAACGGCTGGATAGATCTCAACCAAACATCATATTTAGAGTATACTTATCCCGGGGAAGGCTTTCATATGCATATCATTTTAAAATCTTTGAATAGACGGGGGGTTTATAGGAAAACCTGAATGGTCTTTCCACCATCACTTCGAAACGGCTGGATAGATCTCAACCAAACTTCATATTTAGAGTATACTCATCTCGGGGAAGGTTTCTATATGCATATTATTTTAAAATCTTTGAATAAATGGGTGGTTTATAGGAAAACCAGAATGGTTTTCCTCCATTTTCTCTTATACTATTGATTTTCTGTAAACTTCGTTTACCGTACGTGAAACGTCTCTTCATTATAAACAACTTTCGTTATGTTCATAATTTACCTTACTCTTCACATGACGGAGAAATTTACAACTTTCCGCTGGTATCATGCTCTGCATTGAGTGACCGACAGACCGACAACGAACCTACAGGTTACCATGGCAACGTCTCTGACTGCATGCCAGCAGGGAAGTAACGTATTGCCATTTTTCTCATCATGCTTTTAAATTCGTGGTTGTTCCTTGGGTAGAAGGCAAGAGAGGCGTCAATCGGCCTATCTGCGGGATATTGGCGGAATATCGTTGGATATTATAACCGCCCTCGAATAGATTAAGTAATAACACCATTAGTCATCTTCTTATTATTTGTTTGCCTAAGAATCACTGACCTAAATTTCTCCTCTGTTACCGCTTTATTATATCCATTACTCACACTAGCATAATTTATTGAGGGGCATTTGATTTTCCAATACATTCACTTGGCATTTACATATTTGTCGTTATCCGGCTGTCCTCAGTTATAATCCATTTTCTATTAATTTCAACTTTCTTAACTGTATTATTTCTTCCTTAATTACGCCGTACGTACGCGAGGGCTACAAACTACTGGATGTATTTCCACCAAGACTCATATTTAGAATACACCTGTCCTTGATAGGTTTTAGGGCAAATATTGTTTCTAAATCCCTGAACTGACTGGGGGTTTATACGAAACCGAAACAGTGATTTTGCACTTTCACAAAATATACACAACCAAACTTAATGGATATCTACCTACCTTGGTAGATAATAATTTCTAAACCTTTTTTTTCTCATGTGCATCATTTCGATACGAGGATTAATAAGGGAGATATCATTAACGGACCGTTTTTCTGTACAAGTCCCATCGGACTTAACTCCCGAGCGGGTGCGTGTAAAGCGCACTCCTTACAATTTGAAAACTACTGAAGACATTCGAACCAAAATTTATATTTAGCATCCACCTGTCCAAAGGTAGGTTTTAAACGTAAATAACATTTCATGTTCCGGAATGGACTGGCGGTTTATAGGGAACCGAAATGGTGATTTTACTCTTACACAACATATACAGAACAAGACCAACCTGACTGGAAATCGACCAAACGTGATGGAATTCCACCTCTAAACCTTTTTTTCATGTGCATTCTTTCGTTAGGAGGATTACTAAGGGAGATATCATGAATGGTCACTTTTGCAGGTTAAGTCCATCGGACATAGCCCAAAAGGTGTTTTACATGGAGCAGATTCCTTATCTATATAAATCAAATCGTAACGACTGTGTGCCTCTACACTGACTATTTTGGCGAAATTTTCGTACAGCTTTCCGTTTAAGGGGTAATAATGACCATCTCCATAATTTTTGGTTTAGTTTCCTGAAAGTACTAATTTTTACCCGCCTCGCCCAAAATCCAAATTGCGCCATAAACTGCCAGAAGAAAAAGAAGATAATTGAAATTTGACAAAATTATACGTTTTAGCCTGTAACGAACGGAAAACATCCTAGATCATTAAATTTTTCACTTTTTATCCCCGAAGAATATCGAAATATGCAGGCAATTTTAATGATGGTGCAGACCTTCGGAAATTCCTATCACATAACGGATTGCACAATCTCCGTTCAATTTGGAATGATCTACAACCGTGGTCTTATGACTTTTTGCCGTGTCTGTATCCCTTTTACGTTTGATTTTTCTCTTTAATCGATGTTAAGTCAATTTGGAATTTTCACATGCATAATTCATACTTTCAATTACTTATATGAAATACAGAATCATTAAACTCTTCACGAAAATTGGCCCATCCAGTAGCCATATGTGAGCCAAATGCTATGTATGTATCCGAAAAGTAATGTAATGTGAGATAATCTTACAAAATCTTTACCCTGTTCCACGTTTCTAACTCAATCTGACCCAAGAGTTAGATGACATATCATAGGACCAGCCATTTAGGCCACTAAATCCGGCGTGTCTTATGGTATAATCCTTTGTCTATATGACGTACGTTTAGTAGCAGTTAATCTGTAAATGTAGGTCTTCAATATTGTAAACACGCATATACTTTCGTATGTCGATCTATATATATTCACTGATGTCGATTTTTAGCGATCGAGAAAGGGTGGGTCTGCTATTGTAATCAGTACTACCCACACCGACTTTGACTGGCAGTAGGAAAGGGTTCCTTCTCGCACTCCTGTGTAACTGTCATTAGTAAGGAAAGCCTACAATTGTAATGAATAGTTCCCTTCTCGATTTGATTTGCAGAAGGCAAGTGAGCATGCAGTTTTGTTTAAAACTCCCCTACCCGATTGTGTTTGGCAGTAGGCAAGGGTGCCTATCATTATAAAGAAATGTCCTCATCTAAAATGTGACTGGCATTAGGCATAGTGGCCTGCTATTTTGATGGAAACTCACCAACTTGGTGTGACTGGCAGTAAGCTGGCTGGCAGTAGGAAAATGGGCCTGGCATTATAATGATAACTGCACAACTCAATTTCGAGTGATAGTAGGGTAATTGCCTGCCATTATAATAGAAACTCCTCAACTGTAATCTGTCTGGAAGTAGGAAAGGGGGCTGCCATAATAACGAAAACTCCCCAAATCGATTCTGTCCGCGTAGTAGGCAATGGGGCCTGCAATTATAACGTAATCATCCCAACTCGATTGTGAATGTCAGTAGGCAAGTGAGCCTGCCGTTATATCACAAATCCGTAACAAACACTTTACATTGGAAACAACGTACGGGGAACTCCCCATGCTCTTTCTCGGATAACGCTAAGAGACATGCAATTTTAAAACAATCTTATTTACTGCATGTACACTATTTACTTCGATAACCGAATACAATGTAGAATACCGTAGCGAAGCACGGGTACATTCGCTAGTTCTAAATATGAGTCTTGGTGGAAATACATCCAGTAGTTTGTAGCATTCGCGTACATACGGCGTAATTAAGGAAGAAAATAATACAGTTAAGGAAGTTGAAAGTAATAGAAAATGGATTATAACTGAGGACAGCCAGATAACGACAAATATGTAAATGCCAAGTTAACGTATTGGAAAATCAAATCCCCTCAATAAATTATGCTAGTGTGTGTTATGGATATAATAAAGCGGTAACAGAGGAGAAATTTAGATCCAGTGATTCCTAGGTAAACAAATAATAAGAAGATGACTAATGGTGTTATTACTTAATCTATTCGAGGGCGGTTATAACATCCAACGATATTCCGCCAATATCCCGCAGATAGGCCGATTGACGCCTCTCTTGCCTTCTACCCGAGGAACAACCACGAATTTAAAAGCATGATGAGGAAAATGGCAATACGTTACTTCCCTGCTGGCATGCAGTCAGAGACGTTGCCATGGTAACCTGTAGGTTCGTTGTCGTTCTGTCGGTCACTCAATGCAGAGCATGATACCAGAGGAAAATTGTAAATTTCTCCGTCATGTGAAGAGTAAGGTAAATTATGAACATAACGAAAGTTGTTTATAATGAAGAGACGTTTAACGTACGGTAAACTAAGTTTACAGAAAATCAATAGTATAAGAGAAAATGGAGGAAAACCATTCTGTTTTTCCTGTAAAACCCCGTCTATTCAAATATTTTAAAATAATATGCATACAGAAACCTTCCCCGGGAGGAGTATACTCTAAATATGAAGTTTAGTTGAGATCTATCCAGCCGTTTCGAAGTGATGGTGGAAAAACCACTCAGGTTTTCCTATAAACCCCCCGTCTATTCAAACATTTTAAAATGATATGCATATCGAATCCTTCCGCGGGATGAGTGTACTCTAAATATGAAGTTTGGTTGTGATCTATCCAGCCGTTTCGACGTGATGGTGGAGAAACCATTCTGGTTTTCCTATAAACCCCCCGTGTATTCAAAGATTTTAAAATGATATGCATATCGAAACCGTGCCCGGGTTGAGTATACTCTAAATATGTAGTTTGGTTGAGATCTATCCAGCCGTTTCGACGTGATGGTGGAAAAACCATTCTGGTTTTCCTATAAACCCCCCGTGTATTCAAAGATTTTAAAACAATATGCATATCGAAACCTTCCCCGGGATGAGTTTACTCTAAATATGAAGTTTGGTTGAGATCTATCCAGCCGTTTCGACGTGATGATGGAACAGACAAACAGACAGACAAACAGACAAACAGACAAACAGACAAACAAACAGACACGAAACGTAAAAACCACCGATTCGGTCTTGAGTTGACCTAAAACGGATAAATATCTGAGAAATTGGCAAAACAAAAGAAATTATAGACAGCGGACCCCCTACAATTTTATTTATATAGAAAATGCAACAAGTTTGCAAGGCACTCCATAGGATCGAAGTCTTTTCCAGATGAAGGTGACGTACACTATCAATTGCCTTGCTTATGTCCAGGAAAGCCACAGTGACGTCAGACTTGTCTGACGTAAATGATGGCGTCTGGAAGGCAAATATTTATGAATGTGTCGGGCGAATGTATATATCCCCTTTGTGTTTCATAGATCGGCATACCTTCGCTAAATGTAATCAAAACGTTCTCAGTAATTCTTTTTAGTACAGACATATTGTAATTGGTCTTCAGTTTGATTTGTCATTGATATTACTACCACTAAAATCATAAAAATATTTATCTTTCTTAAAACAATGGGGAACGAATCCACGTTACAACATTGTGGTAGCTATGAGAGTGATAATCTCGTAGGATGTGTTGTCGTTTGGTGTTCTAACGAGGACGCTATCTGGTCCAGGGGACTGTATCGACAGCTGTTCGATTAATGGCCTCGGTAATTTCATTAACTAGATGTTAGTGGTTGTGTTTTCGGTTTCCTCGATAACAACGTTTTCTAGTACGGAGATGGGAGGCTTGTAAGAGGAACACTTGTGATCATTAGGAGAGGGGAGTTAGTCTGGGAAGAAACTATACTGCTGATGTATTCTTCTGGCAAGTCTCTGTATTGTTCCAAAGTAAGGATCGAACACATTTCCTACGCTGGTTGTAATTTTAAGTACTGAATAAGATAATACGGATCTTTTTAGATCTGTCCCTCTTGCTTGATCTTTCCACGTGGATTACTGCTCTGTCGGTATTCACTCTGATTATAGAAGTTTTTTTTTCATTTTGTGTACATCGTAAAATGTTTGGGATGGATGTTTTGGGCCTGGAATTAGTTGAATTGCACTGTAGATGAATTTTGTAAATTAATCTACTTTAATGTAGAAGTCTTTCTCATTGATGATACTTTGAAATGATATTTTCCAGTTCACCACTTGTGATTTTCAGGTTTATATGTCGGGATCGTCGGAAAGTTCATGCTCGGGAAACTTTTGAATTTTTATTTGAGAAGTCGTCGTCAGGTGGTAATGGAATAAAACGGCTCGTTAGCATTATCCAAGTCAGTCTGCCTTGTAGTCACCGCTTGTCGATGTTTACTAATGTGTACGTTCACACCGCGGTGGAAAATTATTTTCTACAATGCTCGGAACTTGAGTTCCTTTTGCTGGCAGGACCTAGTATTCACAGTGCACTATGTCTTCTGGTATGGGCTACAATAAATTTGTTTCATTGACCTGTCTTAGTCTCAGCCTTGGCTTTGACAATATGAAGGTGACTGAGTTATGAATGATGCTAGTGATGTCATTCCTTACGGAGCCTGTCCCTGCTATGGATGGTGTGAAAATGTTGCTCACAGGGTCAGTAGGTGCATGCATTTCAGTGGGCTTGGCAAAATGGTGGGTAACAGCAATTTCTGGCAACGGGAACGCAACGGGAAGTTACCTCACTCCTCATTTCCATAGTATGCCTCCACAGTGATGCCTAGGCCATCTATGGCAACTCATGCCGGAGCTTATGAAGATCAAACCAGCCTTCGTCTGAAACTCAAAATACATACGTTGGAGCTTGAGACAATTTATGAGTTTGACTAATCACGCCTCCCAGCCATATATGGACATGCAGTCCATCAGAACAATTTTCGTTTTGTTCATTTTCCTATGCTATTGTGTAAAGGAAAATGAACCTTAAATTGATTATACAGTAGGAATTAGGAAATACGTCATAGGAGCACACAGTACGGTACTGTACGGTCCATTTTCCTTTACACAATAGTATAGGAAGATGAACAAAACGAAAATTATTCTGATGGACTGCATATCCATATGTGGCTGGGAGGCGTGACCAGTCTTACGGAGAATAATAGACAGGAAGAGCATTGTGGAATACGACGTTCCGCTCCCGCAGCGACGATGTGTTATTTTATAAATAATTGCATCAGAATGTGTCGGCGTATTATGTAAAACAACCGCAATATTGTTAATCCCATGCTTAAAAGAATATCGAGTTAAATAGGCCAAAGCGTAGCCACTCAAATAAACAACAAATATCATGAACACCTTTGAATTGAGTATTGTTCGTTTCACATGCAAAAAATATCCTAATAAATACGTCCAGTTAACTTCAACATACGACGTAGCAACCGTGGCCACTCAGGTAAACAGCCAATTTGAACAAATATTTTGTTAAATTACTCGATGGAATATAGTGAACTCCATAAAATTCTAAAGTTATGCTAAACAGAATTCCTGCCGTTAATGTGTTAAATAATTAGTTAAATATAAGGCAACATATAAATAACTGAGAGGTTGAAGTATGTGCGTGTTCACTCAGTCACAGTGAAGATGTATTTACATTAACCTCTTGTGGGAATCCATCATCCTCCATTCACATCACATACAAAATCATCAACATTCCTGTAACTTCATCCAGGTGATTCCTTACCACTCTCTTCTTCTTTATTATGGATACCCTCCTGGTATCGTGCCCTCTAGCAACTATCCTTGTAAGTTACATAATCTTATTAGTAATATATCCTGAGTACAGGCCTTTGCTGACAAGATGTAGTATTTACAGTGCACTATGTCATCTGGTATGGGCTAGAAGAAAACTGTTACTTTCATTGAGCTGTCTCAGTCTTATACTTGGCTTTGACAATATGAAAGTGGCTGAGGTATGAGTGACGCTAGTAATGCCATTCCTTATGCAGCCAGTCCCTGCTATGAATGGTGTGAAAATGTCGCTCATAGGGTCGGCTGGTGCACGCATTTCAGTGGGCTTGGCCGACTGATGTGCAATAGCAACTTCTGGCTCAGTGAGGAAAGCAACGGGAAACTACCTAACTCCTCGTTTCTCTAGTACGCCTCTTCAGTGACACCTAGGCCATCTATGACAGTTAATGGTGAACTTGTTGAGGATCCAACCAGCCTTCGGGCTGAATACCCAACATACATCCTGCACTTCCATGAAGCGAAGTCCTCCTTCATTACTAAGCTCAATGAGGTCAAATTTATCTTATAAAATTAATGTTGTCATTGATATACTGTATGTGAGATCTGCTATACTGTAGGGTATGCATGGAAATCGAAGAGACATCTCTTCAGATTTGGACAATCTCTCTAAAGCAGACAAGATCCTGGTTCAAGAAATTGAGCCTCGTCCTAAAGGTTAATAATAATAATAATAATAATAATATATTATATTTTCCCCCCACTGATGTTTGTATTTCACATTTAAGGCCCTTTTTTGGAAGGAATTTTTAGCTGTATACTAGAGCTAAGTATGTCCTGATGGTATGTCTTATAAATCCCTCTAACTATATATGGCCTAAAAAGAAGTCGACCTGCCAGAATTGCCCCTCGAAAGGAATTCTTTAACGTGTTTGTAACTCTGCAGACACGTGTTTCTTATGTTAAATAACTCATCAGAGAAGATTTACGTGGTCTTATTTGGTTTAATTTGAATTAATCCTGCGCTCTCTTCAATCAAGTACCAACTTAACGATATTTCGGTCCTTGAGAATATTCTCGTGTCCATCATCACCTTCACCATCTCTCTACTTTAGCAGACAGACTTCAAAGTGAAGGGAAATTCATCGATAATTCGCCTCAAATCATTTCCTTTCGAGAAGATAGATAACTATTTAAATCGGATTTGGCCTAGTGGCTAAGAAATAATGATTTACGATTTATCAAGTGACATCCCATGCACTTGTTACAGGTATAAACGAGCACTGAGGGAGCACTGAATGATTCCATTACCATAATATTATTACGATTGCCCCTTCCCTCAATGTTCGCTTATCGATCACAGGGGCAGTCACGTGATTGCCAGTAGCCTGCAGGGTAGTGTTAAGAGGCTAGCCAGGTGGGTCCATGGTACATCCGGTCAGTGACTTTTGGTTCATCTGACAGTCATAGGCTTTTAATTGCTGCCTCCTCCTCTTTCGACACATACTGTACAAAAAATGGTACTTTCCCAACGTTTAGTAGGTGGACAGGTAGAGACAGATCAAGATAGAGAACACTGCTTTATTTTGGCATCACTGCTTTCCAACATAAACACCAAAGTTGGTCAAGCGTTTTGTCACAGCGTTTAGCCATAAAAGAGAGAAATTTACTTTGTTAACTTTATCTCGTCACCTCCTAAGAGCCCTTCGTACCGCCGTACTTTTCATCTTTTCGTTTAGCCATCCGTCACACAATTTCAACCACTCCCTATCACCCTCACAGTCATCCCATAAGCATGTGTATCTCATCTCATGAAGCGTAGCCCCTATGCGCTACGAACAATTAGCCATCATACCTCACCAAACCTACTCTTCTTCTTAGCATAGAGGCCCGACGTCACTACCACAACAAATTTATTTTGTTCGTCACCCACTTCAGAACGATTACGGTCAACTTGGACACTCAGAAGTGTACCCCCTGTCAGAGATGCTCTTATAACGTCTGGTCCAAATGAAGAGGCAGTTGTGGACGCTTTCCTCATATTAGTACACGGACACTTGCGCAACATATAACATATTCATGCATTCCACCTACAGCCGCTCCACGGACGTAATTTTGATGCTCCATTTTGTCAATGGGCATTACGCAGTATGACAATTGCTGCAGCTTTTTCTTGTCAAGAGTCATGTTTTAAGTTCAATCACGATTTCACAACAATGGTGCTGTGAATTGACACAATATGCACTATCAGAGCACCATTGTGTAAGACAGGACACATTTCGAGTGCAGTGGGGAGAAGATGCCTCGTGTGGGATCTTGGGCGACTACAAAATCGGACCATAATTCTTCGGCTGTGGGGAGTTCAATAAAGGCAACATGCTTCAGTGAGATGGCAACTAGTCACCGAAGCATGTACCCTGTTTCCTAGCTACAGACGACCATGTCGTAGTCCAACCTGGTTACGTAACACCCGATAAGGATGGTCCTTTTCGGGCCCAAAATAAAAATTCGCTTGTTAGAACAAATAGGTATGTGGCCGTATCACATCTACTTTAAGCGGCATAAAGCGATAGGAGGAAGTGTAGCAACTTGGCAATAGAACGTGTTTGCTGGCAGCTTGGCTCCCTTAGCAGCAGCGATGTGCGATTTCGCCACGGAGAGCCGTGGCGTATGATTGGCACTGTACAAACTATTCGAAGTCCTAATAGACACTTGCTGTTCAAATTAAGGCAGTGTTATTCGCAGATGTGATCTTTTCAAACATTCATTACAGTTTACGAATCTGAAATAATATTGGCGCTAATGACTTCATATATATTCTCGAGCATTAACTCACTGGTATAGTTGTACTAACGCGTTATAGGATCAGGTACGAATGTTTTCTGGTTGGCTATGATATACAAGTTCCTCGGGCTGCGTATCTAATAAGTATGGGGCGGGACGCCACCTGGTATACACAGAGTGTATGCCCTAAACCTCGGGACACGTTTTTCATACGTAGAAACCAAACCAAAACCAAATCCCATTGCACTACAGCCCTTGAAGGGCCTTGGTCTACCAAGCGACCACTGCTCAGCCCGAAGGCCTGCAGATTACCAGGTGTCGTGTGGTCAGCATGACGAATCTTCTCGGCCGTTATTCTTGGCTTTCTAGACCGGATTTTTTCATACGTAGAAGAAGAAAATATGTCGACATTGGTCTGGAGACACTTTATCTCCATGTTACAACTCATTTTCTATAACTCTACATAGTGCATTAATAATGGGAAACTCACAGCAACAGAACGTAGCAGCGTACTACATGAAATATCCAAAATGCCCTCCGCAATCTTCAACCCACTGTCGCAGTACATCCGGGATCCAGCGCGGCTGCGGGTTGATGCACGTATCGATGCTAACAGAGTCATTTCGAACATTTCTTGTTGTACGCTGCTACGTTCTATTCCCGTTATTTTCGCAAGAAAAATGAAATGGCGTATGGATTTCGCGCCGAGAGTGTCCGAGAACAAGTTCGGCTCGTTCAGATGCAAGCCTTTTGATTTGACACCCATAGGCGACCCGTACGTCGTGATGAGGATGAAATGATGATGAAGGCAACATATACACTCAGCCCCCATGCCAGCGGAAGTAACCAATTTTAGTTAAAATTCCCGACCCTGCCGGGAATCGAGCCCGGGGCCTCTGCGACCAAAGACTACCACGCTAACCATTTAGCCATGGGGTGAGCAGTTTCCCATTATTAACGCACTGTCTGTGTAGAGTTGCAGGAAATTAGTTCCAACATGGAAATAAAGCGTCTCCGGAACCACGTCCATATAACATATTTCCTTCTTCCACATGGAACGAATGCGTCGCGGAAGTTTGGCCGTATCTCATTATTACACCCTGTATATCAGCTTCTTCTATCGATCGACTAATAATGGCTGAACCTTATCTGCATTGAATCCAGCTGTGGAATCCGTGATGAAGCCTACGATGATTGTACATTGTATGATTAATGGGAAAACTGAAACAACACTATGCTATTAAACATGCAAATACACAACATGAGTCCACCCATATGAGATAGTGAAGATTGTAAAGGTGAACCCAGAACCCTATTCTACATGACAGACAAGAAGCTAAATTAATCAATCAGTCGTATGAAATGATTAGACTAGTGTTCATACATGGCTCATCCTTATTAAGGGCTTCTTCAGTTAACTATAGGTTACTTTGATCTGTATGTGCATTATCAGATTTCCTATTATCCATTACAATATACAAGTTCATCGGACACATGTATACTGGATGAAAGTAAGTTACCAACGGAGAAAAAGTAAAGATATTTAATAGATTTAATACAACTGAACAATCGAAAATAGAAGTTATCATTAAGAACAAGGAAACTGAGGAAACCAAGAAGTTATCCGCGTGGAGCGGGGGCAGATACTTCTTTTATCTTTCCAATTAATTAAGTGTAGTAAAGGGGGGTAGCAGCCTTTCGGTAGTTGCAAGGGCGGCAGTCTAGATGATTGACTGATACGGCCTTGTAATAATACTCAACATAGCTCAGCTGTGTTGATACTGCTACACGGCTGAAAGCAACGGGAAACTACAGCCGTAAATACCTCCTGAGGACATGCAGCTCTCTCTGTATGAATGATGTACTGATGATGGCTCCCTCCCGGGTAAAATATTCCGGAGGTAAACTAGTCCCCCATTCGGATCTCCGGGTGGGGACTACACGAGAGGGGGAGATCATCAGGAAGATGGATACTGACATTCTGCGAGTCGGAGCGTGGAATGTTAGAAGTTTGAATCGTTGTGGTAGGTTAGAGAATTTGAAAAGGGAGATGGATAGGCTAAAGTTAGATGTAGTTGGTATAAGTGAAGTACGTTGGCAGGAAGAACAGGATTTTTGGTCAGGCGACCACCGAATTATCAACACGAAATCAAACAGGGGAAATGCAGGAGTTGGTTTAATAATGAATAAGAAAATAGGGCAGCGGGTAAGCTACTACGACCAGCATAGTGAAAGAATTATTGTCGTCAAGATAGACACCAAACCAATGCCCACCACAATAGTGCAGGTCTATATGCCTACTAGTTCAGCGGATGATGAAGAAATTGAAAGAATATATGAGGAGATAGAAGATTGAATACAATATGTAAAAGGTTATGAGAATCTAATTGTGATGGGAGACTGGAATGCAGTGGTAGGCCAAGGAAGAGAAGGTAGTACAGTAGGAGAATTTGGATTGGGACAAAGGAACGAAAGAGGAAGTCGGCTGGTTGAATTCTGCACTGATCATAATTTAGTCCTTGCCAATACTTGGTTCAAACACCACAAACGACGGCTGTATACGTGGACGAGACCTGGAGACACTGGAAGGTATCAAATAGACTTCATTATGATTAGGCAGAGATTCAGAAACCAGGTGTTGGATTGCAAAACTTTCCCAGGAGCAGACGTAGACTCTGACCACAACTTGTTGGTCATGAAATGCCATCTGAAGTTGAAGAAATTGAAGAAAGGAAAGAATGCAAAAAGATGGGATCTAGGCAAGTTGAAAGAAAAGAATGTGAGGGATTGTTTCAAGGAACATGTTACACAAGGACTAAATGAAAAGGCTGAAGGAAACACTATAGAGGAAGAGTGGAGAGTCATGAAAAATGAAGTCAGTAGGGCTGCTGAAGAAATGTTAGGAAGGAAGAAAAGATCCACTAAGAATCAGTGGATGACTCAGGAGATACTAGACCTGATTGATAAACGACGAAAATACAAGAATGCTAGAAATGAAGAGGGCAGAAAAGAATACAGGCGATTAAAGAATCAAGTGGATAGAAAGTGCAAGGTAGCTAAGGAAGAATGGCTGAAGGAGAAGTGCAAGGATGTCGTAGGTTGTATGGTCCTGGGAAAGGTAGATGCTGCATACAGGAAAATCAAGGAAACCTTTGGAGAAAGGAAATCTAGGTGCATGAATATTAAGAGCTCAGATGGAAAGCCAGTTCTAGGGAAAGAAGACAAAGCAGAAAGATGGCAGGAGCATATCCAACAGTTGTATCAAGGTAAAGATGTAGATAATTTCGTTCTGGAACATGAAGAGGCTGTTGATGCTGATGAAATGGGAGACCCAATTTTGAGGTCAGAGTTTGACAGAGCTGTGAGTGACCTAAATAGGAACAAGGCACCTGGAGTTGATGATATTCCCTCTGAATTACTGACTGCCTTAGGAGAAACCAGCATGGCAAGGTTATTTCATTTAGTGTGTAAGATGTATGAGACAGGAGAAGTCCCATCCGATTTTCGGCAGAATGTTGTTATACCTATTCCCAAGAAAGCCGGTGCTGACAGGTGTGAAAACTACCGCACCATTAGTTTAGTATCTCTTGCCTGCAAAATTTTAACACGTATTATTTACAGACGAATAGAAAAACAAGTTGAAGCTGAGTTGGGAGAAGATCAATTTGGCTTCAGAAGAAATGTAGGAACACGTGAAGCAATCCTGACTTTACGTCTGATCTTAGAGGATCGAATCAAGAAGGACAAGCCCACGTACATGGCATTTGTAGATCTAGAAAAGGCATTCGATAATGTTGATTGGACCAAGCTATTTATGATTCTGAAGATGATAGGGATCAGATACCGAGAACGAAGAATTATCTACAATCTGTATAAAAATCAGTCTGCAGTGATAAGAATCGAGGGCTTTGAAAAAGAAGCAGCAATCCAGAAAGGAGTGAGGCAAGGCTGCAGTTTGTCCCCTCTCCTTTTCAATGTTTACATAGAACAGGCAGTAAAGGAAATCAAAGAGAAATTTGGAAAGGGAATCACAGTCCAAGGAGAGGAAATCAAAACCTTGAGATTTGCCGATGATATTGTTATTTTATCTGAGACTGCAGAAGATCTCGAGAAGTTGCTGAATGGTATGGATGAAGTCTTGGGTAAGGAGTACAACATGAAAATAAATAAGTCCAAAACAAAAGTAATGAAGTGCAGCCGAACGAAGGCAGGTGATGTAGGAAATATTAGATTAGGAAACGAAGTCTTAAAGGAAGTAGATGAATATTGTTACTTGGGTAGTAAAATAACTAACGGTGGCAGAAGTAAGGAGGACATAAAATGCAGACTAGCACAAGCAAGGAAGAGCTTTCTTAAGAAAAGAAATTTGCTCACTTCAAACATTGATATCGGAATTAGAAAGATGTTTTTGAAGACTTTCGTGTGGAGCGTGGCATTGTATGGAAGTGAAACATGGACGATAACTAGCTCAGAAAGAAAGAGAATAGAAGCTTTTGAAATGTGGTGTTACAGAAGACACCCAGGACTTGTTCAGTTTGTTTTTGAAGGAAGTGTAGGTGGTAAGAACGGTAGGGGTAGACCAAGGTATGAATATGACAGGCAGATTAGAGCAGATGTAGGATGCAATAGTTACGTAGAAATGAAAAGATTAGCACAGGATAGGGTGGCATGGAGAGCTGCATCAATCCAGTCTATGGACTGATGACTCAAACAACAAAAACAGTTGGCAAAAAATTGTTGATAGAATTTACATATTTAGAACCATAGGTAAACAAGTAAAGCTGAATATGAACACGATTATGAACTAGTAATGAGATTCACAGTTCAAATTAACTATATTTTAATGTTCAAGTACAAAACTATTCTTCTGCATATTCTTTCTTTATTTCTTTCTTTATTTCTTTCTTTCTTAATCTGTTTACCCACCAGGGTTGGTTTTTTCTCGGACTCAGCCTCAAGGGCAGTGACCTGGAGCGTGAGACTTTGGGTCGAGGATACAACTGGGAAAGAGGACCAGTACGTCGCCCAGGCAGGTTCACCTGCTATGCTGAACAGGGACCTCGTGGGGGGATGGGAAGATTGGTAGGGTTAGACAAGGAAGAGGGTGGGAACGGCCGTGGCCTTAAGTTAGGTACCATCCCGGCATTTGCCTGGAGCAGAAGTGGGAAACCACGGAATCGTACCAACCTCTACTCAGTTCACATCCCGAGGGCGAGTGGACCCCATTCCAGCCCTCATACCACTTTTCAAATTTCGTGGCAGAGCCAGGAATCGAACCCGGCCTCCGGGGGTGGCAGCTAATCACACTAACTACTACACCACAGAGGCGATCTTCTTCTGCATATTAAGGAATGAAATGATCTTCGAGACAATAAATCAAGAAGGAATTATGCTTAGACCATGACAATGAAGCTGTCAGACAAATATGAAGTGAGGAGACCTGCAAGGCCACACTCTCACAGACATTAAAATTACTAAAATCACTGAAGGATAGGAGGTTGAACCATTATTCGAAGCTATTAACGGATAAACAGTATGATATACTTTCTTTCTTACTTTCTTTCTTTCTTTCTTTCTTTCTTTCTTTCTTAATCTGCTTACCCTTCAGGGTTGGTTTTTCCCTCGGACTCAGCGAGGGATCCCACCTCTAACACCTCAAGGGCAGTGTCCTGGAGCGTGAGACATTGGGTCGGGGGATACAACTGGAGAGGATGACCAGTACCTCGCTCAGGTGGCCTCACCTGCTATGCTGAACAGGAGCCTTGGTGGGGTATTCGAAGGGATAGACAAGAAAGAGGGAAAGAAGCGGCCGTGGCCTTAAGTTAGGTACCATCCCGGCATTTGCCTGAAGGAGAAATGGGAAACCACGGGAAACCAATTCCAGGATGGCAGAGGTGGGAATCAAATCCACCTCCACTCAGTTGACCTCCCGAGGCTGAGTGGACAACGTTCCAGCCCTCATACCACTTTTCAAATTTCGTGGCAGAGCCAGGAATCGAACCCGGGCCTCCAGGCGGTGAGAGGTAATCACACTAACCACTACACCACAGAGGCGGACATGGTATACTTTCTAAACTTTAGTGTTCTTCCATTAAAAGGAAAGTTTGAAACTAATGTTGGAATTTATTAACGTTGTTGTAGCAACTACATTATTATTAAAGAAAAATGAACAAAAGGTTAAAGATGGACTATTACAAATTACAGCAGAAGAATTGAGACACATCCAATGCCTTAACACTTAATCTAACTACAAGTTAAAAGTGGTACTCAAATTACTCAGCTCTAGTTACAGATGTCGATTTAGAAAGGCAAGAATAACGGCCGAGAGGATTCGTCGTGTTGACCACACGACACCTCGTAATCTCCAGGCCTTTGGGCTGAGCAGCGGTCGCTTGGTAGGCCAAGGCCCTTCAAGGGCTGTAGTGCCATGGGATTTGGTTTGGTTTTTAGTTACAGATGTTAGATATGTGACTGTATGTTGAGGAGTATCATTAAAAAATTACCAATTTCATCAACTCTAGTGTGTCAATAAATGTTATTTTAATAATTAAGGGTCCTCTCTCTATTTTACGTGGACAGATAATCTAAAAAACTTATATTGAAGCTATTAATGTTATTTAGCTTCAAAATTATATAGCATTTCATTACGGGTTAAGAATGACAATGATGAGTCAGTCGACTTCATCTTCGATATCTTGAAACTTAACTAGAACTGAACAACAGATTAACACTTTTATTACGATTTTCTAACTTCCACACGAGTAGTTCTCTAGCACATACTTGGTAAGCTTAACTTTACTATTCACAACTACAGTTATTTCAGATCTGTTACTTACCAAGTAAGCGTTCGTGTAATTGGAATCGCCGTTAGGATAGGGGGTGTACACAGCCAAGGCAACGCAGTTTGCAAAGATGGTCAGCAGAATCAGGTACTCGAAAGGTCTGAACAATGTTAAGGTCAATATTTTAACACATTCATCACAATATTTACACACACGTACAATGATAATAACAAAATACTAATAATAAAATAATAATAATAATAATAATAATAATAATAATAGCAAAGTCATCACCGTACAGGCCATGAAGGCCCCGGGAGGGGTGGATAATAAAGGCTTCCGTTATCCGTAACCTCTGCACTTGATGGGGTAGACTGGTTAGCTCTACGCCCGGCCGCCTTTGCCCCCAGGAATTAACCTGGTACTCATTTTTGGTGCAGGCTGAGTGAACCTCAGGACCATGTGCACCTCGAGAAGTGGAAATAATAATAATCGTAACAATCACACTTTTACTCTTTTTTTTTTTTTTTTTTTCAAAAAGGACATCTCTAGAATAGCCAGATATGTATGTTACTCGTAGAACAAAGTTGTGTTATTGTTCTTTTTTTTCAAAAAGGACATCTCTAGAATAGCCAGATAGGTTACTCGTAGAACAAAGTTGTGTTATTGTTCTTCCTGACCACCATCTACGAACCCATAACTACCAGACGGCAGCGGAGACTCGAGTAAATGAAAATGTATAAGACCACTAAAAGCAATAATAAGCACACGGTATTGTATGTTCCTCGCTTTTAATATTGTATGTCTTAATTTTAATTATTTTAAAGCCAGGCTGAGTGGTTCAGACGGTTGAGGCCCTGGCCTTGTGACTCCAACTTGGCAGGTTCGATCCAGACTCAGTCCGGTAGTATTTGAAGGTGCTCAAATAAGTCAGCCTCGTGTCGGTAGATATACTGGCACGTAAAAGAACCCCTGCGGGACTAAATTCCGGCACCTCTGCGTCTCCTAAATCCGTAAATGTAGTTATTATGAATTATTTTAAAATAAAATTCACCTCCTATGTGGATACCCACAACACACGTTATGTCTATAACTATAGGTTCATTTGTTTCTGACAAAAGTGGGCCTTCGAGGAACTAATACAATACCATGCGCTCATTCTCTTTTCGGGAGACTGTACATAATTAGCTCTATACGAAACATCGCTTTTGAAATCAAGCTAAGAATGTATTTATTTAGTCCCGGGAGTGTCCCTGGTGCAGTCCTTGCAACACATACGCTTCAACGAGGTTGGGCAGCATCTGCCGCGTATGGGAACTGCGTGTTGCTTGTATTGGAGGACAGCGTTTTGTGTGAGTTGCAGGAATGTTGGGGACAGTACAAACACTCAGCCCCCGAGCCAGGGAAAATAACCATTTAAGGTTAAAATCTCCGACCCGACCGGGAATCGAACCCGGGGCCCTTTGAAACGCAAGCACTACGCTGACAATTCAGCCAAGGATCCGAACGCAAGAAAGGATCACTGATAAGAGCAGAATGCAGAACAATTCATTCAAATGCCTTATTTCGTTCAGCGTATCGGGTGAAGGACTCCGTTATAAATACCTGCCTTCAAACACACAGAATAGCTAGTCAGGTGATGCTAGTGAGAACGTTAGGGAAAGTGATAAGTAAGGAAAACTGATTTCCCGCTTTCATCTGGGCTAAAAGGCGTCACTTTTCCAGTGCTCTTTTCCCCATCGATCTGTCGTCAAGGATGGAGGGAAGGTGGCAAGTGTACTTACCACAAAACCATATCCGCCTCTTAAAGTAAATCATACAAAAACTATAATATTAAACAATTTTCTGGTCAAATAAAAAATATAAGGATATTCGTATTCTTAACTTGTAGTACGGATACCTAAAACATAGTGGAAGGACGTGGAAACTCACTTTACTAATTGATTGTCAAGAAAATATACTAGTATCCTACATACACATCAAATCGTAATACCCAAAATGTACAAAATGTATGACAATGTTGAGATCTATCTCAAAACTGGAATGATTGTACGTCAAATCAACTTAATTCTTTATTATTAACAGATGCATCACAATTGGGGAATGTGCCGGTGGCAATAATCACTTAGAGTAGTTTGATAATGACGTAAACATAAAACTAGCTTAATCTTACAACACCAACATATACAAATTCATACGTACCCTAAATTATTCAGTAAGTGCGGCAAGTATCCAGTAATCGGGAGATAGTGAGTTCGAGTCCCACTGTCGGCAGCCCTGAAGATGGTTTTCCGTGGTTTTCCATTTTCACACCACGCAAATGCCGGGGCTGTACCTTAATTAAGGCCACGGCCGCTTCCTTCCACTTCCTAGGCCTTTCCTATCCCATCGTCGCCATAAGACCTATCCGTGTCAGTGCGACGTAAAGCAAAAAAAAAAAATTCAGATGCCTTAATACTTTAATATTGCGATTTACACTGGAATGAGCATTACATTAAAACATGACACTATCAAATACAAATTTTCACACAATTTACACGAAATTTTCACACAATTTACAGAATGGTGGAATCTATTTTTGAAGCATCCTACATTTACGGGAAAAGGCTCTGAGACAGCTGCAGGTAACGCATTCCAATCAGCAATTCCCCAATTTACAAACGAATATTTACCATAAATTTCTGCGGTCTACCTTTTACTTTACGGGATGATCTGTCCTACTTTTATGTAACAGAGCTCTCCTAGTCGACTGTTCATCTCTCCCCAACTGGTTTATTCGTATGGCAAATAACCGTGTTCGTTTCCTCGAACTAAATAGTCTGCATTTGGGGAAAATACATTAAAATAATAACACGCTTGCAACCAGAAGTCTAATGGATAACCGGAGAGTTTCTCATGCAACGTTGTTGGGAATAATAGGACTGACGATCTATTTTTTGAGTAAACTAGTTCCTTCCGCGTTTAAAATAATGAATTCATACTGATATAGATGCTTCATTATGTATGGCTCTTTGGTTAAATGGTCAACATAATGGCCTTCGGGCAAGAGGGCCCTGGGTTCGGTTCCTTGCCGGATCGAGGATTTTAACTGCGTTTAATTAATTCCTCTGGCTCAGGGACCGGGAGATTGTGTTCGTCACAATACACTCTCTTCATATTCGTACAATCGATGACAATCCACAGAAATGCGCAAAAGTAGATACATGCCACGAGGTGTTGGCGTCCAGGAATAGCAACCGGCCGTAAAACTGGTCCAAATCCACACCAAGTACCATCCCCAATAAAGTGGGAAGCAGGCCAAGAAGACGCAGAGGATAGGTGTTCATAAGCTAGTATATCTGGAGTCAGTAAAATGACACTAATTTTTCCTTAACCAACCCGCATTCTTTTGATTCACGGATCTCTACCTCCCTGTATTGTATGAAAACCTACAACCTGTTTTCCAGTCAATAACCGGATCAAGGATGGGATGAATGAAGCCCCCAACTTGCGGCGAGGATACGAATTGTGCCGGCTGCCGAGGCCTGACGCACTCCTCTGGGGCAATGATTAATGACTGACAGATGAAATGAAATGATAATCGAGAGTGTTGCTGGAATGAAAGATGTCAGGGAAAGCCGGAGTACCCGCCTCCGCTTTGTCCAGCACAAATCTCACATGGAGTGATCGGGATTTGAACCACGGTATCCAGCGGTGACAGGCCGGCGCACTGCCGCCTGAGCCACGGAGGCTCTTCCCTGTATTGAAATATTTCTAATACCAATGAACTAACTACTTTTACGGTCTTCGGAGACGCCAAGGTGCCGGAATTTAGTCCCGCAGGAGTTCTTTTACGTGCCAGTAAATCTACCGACACGAGGCTGTCGTATTTGAGCACCTTCAAATACCACCGGACTGAGCCGGGATCGATCCTGCCAAGTTGGGGTTAGAATGCCAGCGCCTTAACCGCCTGAGCCACTCAGCCCGGCACTGGAGAGTATCAACAATTGCTGTAGACACCTCGTTCTCCTGATACGAACCCCGTCGAACATTTGAATCGGTTATTTTTAAAACCCCTTAAGTCTCTCATTTCGTAATTGTCATATTATGTGAGAAAATGAAAGCTGCAACATAGGTGCATCATTCTCTGCAGAAATCCCATAAGTCCGATGAATGGAATGGAGGACACTGGGAACTTTGGGTATGGTTTCGAAACCCTCTAAATCATTGATTTTCTGGGTTTATGAACGTAAATATTGTTGACTACAACTCCTGGAGACCTCTACTGTTCATAAAGTCTGCCCTGTCCATTGAATACCCATGGGAAGGGAGTTGCTCGGGATATGAAATGAAGTTCGAGGTGTCACAGTATAGCTATTTCGTGTATTATAGGGACCACTTTGGTATAGTTAATACTACCCAATACGTTGATGGTCTTATAAGCTAAAACCTAAGGCTTCTTAATAGTACTCCCAATGCCAATGTTATGCCAGAAAAAAAAGAGCGTGCAAACAGGACCTTCCATTTAATATACCGAAAATGGAGGTTTTGAAAAAAATTGGAATGATACATACCGAATGAAGGGGAAATTCAAAGATCTTGGAAAGCCGTGTATGACTGAGATATCACTGACAGAGAGACTATTTAAAAAGGATTGTTAATTTCAAAATCATTCCTACGCTGTGTACATTCATAAAAAGGAATTTTCTTAATTTTCTAGCACTGTTTTTACTAATTGACTTGGAAATTATTTTATAGATGAATATTGTAATTCAACATATTATTGTAAGGAACACGTGCACTGTTATGATAAAAATTCTTCACTAGTTTTTGAAATCTCGTAAGTCGTGAACATTTAAACCAGTTTTGCAACAATTGTAATATTTATACAAGCAAATTATTACATATCTCCATGGCATGCTGAATCAAGGATTAAGTTTAGAAGCAATAAAAGCATTTAAAAGTTCTCTACGTAATAATTTATCCAGTTTTCTTATTTTCCCACAAATTTACCATTCTTGAGTTACGGGGTTTTAAAAATAACCGATTCATTTATGGGACGTGATGACGAGGTCCATTCACTCTCAAGACACTTCACCTACAAATAGCAAAAAGCTTTGGGTAGCTATTTAAACTTTGAGTCAGAATCTCTCCACCGGTGATTCTTCCACTTGTGGAATCTTTTAGGGGGACGTAACACAATAACATTACTTACCAAAAGTTTGAAGATGCACGCAGTTGTTAATCCAAGTGCAATTAGTTAAGGTAGACGCGGCTGAAAAGTATTCTACCATCCGTCCCGAACATAATCGGAATGAACTCGCCCGTGAACAGCGAAACAGCGACGTACCCTTAAGCGTTCCTCTATAGTTAGTCTTGTTTGTGCTATGAAGTATGATGATGATGATAATAATAATAATATAGTATTATTAATAACTATTATTAATATAATATAATATAATATATTATTATTATTATTATTATTATTATTATTATTATTATTATTATTATTATTATTATTATTATTATTATTATTATTATTATTATTATTATTATTATTATTATTATTATTTCGTGTGGGTATTTCTATCTTGGTGCAGCCCTTGTAAGGCAGTCCCACCGAAGTTTATTGCGTGTTATTGTATTGGAGGATAGTGTTGTGTGCGGTGTGTAAGTTGCAGGGGCATTGGGGATAGTACAAACACCCAGTCCCCTGGCCACTGAAATTTACCATTAAGGTTAAAGTATCCGAACAAGATGGGAATCGAACCCGGGGCCATCTGAACCGAAGAGCACTACGTTGAAAATTCAGCCGAGGAGCCGGACGTGCTCTGAAGTAAGAAATATAGATTTTTCAAGAACAGCGTGCAAATATTAAATGTTATCTCTGTGTGGGGAGAAACACTTTGAGATTCATTCACAATGACAATTTACCACGACTCTACGATGGCGAGACCGAATGTGCTCGACTGGCACCAACACTTTACAGAGATCAGTGAATCCGTCCCAATAATGATTACTCTCATCGATCTGTCCTTACCAAATTCATTCCTGGTGGCAAAGGAGTAAACAAGAAAATCGTCATTGCACCTGCGAAAACCGCTATGTGACAACATTTTTGGAGAAATACCGACCCGCGGCAAACATATTATGAAGAGCGAAAATTCCTTAACAATACTCGCACAATATTGAACCTCAGATGACAGGACCTTTCTAAGCTAAAATATTTCACAGAGTAGTTGTTTTCAGTTGCAATGGCGATATTTTACGCCGTTTGGGGGAGTGCGTCTGTCGTAAACGGCCTTAAGATGTGGTGAAGTGGACAAAGGTACCTGAACATCAGGCCTATGATCTCTCAGGGTTTCTTGTCAAACACAGAGCTTCTGTACTTCAGTGTTTTGCCTATTTTCCCGGCCTAGTCTCCTACGACTATTTCCTAGGATGATAAAATATCTGAACTGATGTAATACTGTGTCAGAAAATATGATATCAAAGCAGCATCACTGGAGAGAATATGGGAGATTGCAGAACATGACTTCCAGTAGTCCTTCCAGACGCTTTATCAACTCTGTAGCCATCCTAGGGGATTACACTGAAGATGGTTGTACGCCCGTATTTTATTCATGGCGAGGAAAAATACGCCAAATCCCCGAACGTTTGGATTCTAGGTCAGCAGCTCTTCACTCTGACCGGCCAACCGAGCAGAGGAGGGGTGGCCACGGGTCTACCGTGGCTCTATGCCTCTGCATTCGGGAGACGGGACAGGGATGGACCTCACGGCTGGCCCCAACCGTCGGCTGTTCTGCTAATGGTTTACCGCGCTTTTCCATTCTCCTGCACTAAGACGAATGCCGGGACAGTTCCTAACATAGGCCACGGCCTCCAACCACCTCACCTTCTCCGAGCACCTGCTTCACCATTACAAATCTCCCGGCCTGAGAGACGGCGTCACCTCTAAGAGGCCCACCTCCCCCTTTAGGGGAGGAATGTAAACATTTTTAGTAGTAGTTGGATTCTACAACACGTGAAGACTAAATACCTGCTGTTGGTTTCCAAAAAGAGCCCTCCGCTTGTCTCAGTTCCGCTCTAGACTCTCTCATAGGTGATTGTGTTGTATTTGATACATGTTCATCACAAATGTATTGACAATATGAAACAAATGAGCTGGATCAACAGCAGTTTGCAAAACCGATTTCGTTTGAAATAAGACTGGTCCACATGATGCGTTCTTTCACTTATTTTATGAACCGGGGATTTTATGGTCATTATTAAATTAGAGCCTATGACCAAATTCGAAGTGCAGTAGAATCGTAGGATAAAAATTTACACTGATTGAAATATGAGTGGAGAGATATAGAATATTTAATTATTTTAAATCAACTAGAGCCTCCGTAGCTCAGGCGGCAGCGCTTCAGCCTCTCACCACTGGGTTCCGTGGTTCAAATCCCGATCACTCCATGTGAGATTTGTGCTGGATAAAGCGGTGGTGGGACAGGTTTTTCTCCGGGTACTCCGGTTTTCCCTGCCATCTTTCATTGTATCAATACTCTCCAGTTTAATTTTATTTCATCTCTCATTCATTAATCTTTGCCCGAAAAGAGTGCGACAGACTTCGTTAGCCGGCAAAATTCCCATCCTCCCCGCTAGAAGAGGCTCCACTCATTCCATTCCTGATCCGGCCTAGTCACTGCAAACAGGCTGTGGATTTTCACTTTCAATCATTTTAAGCAAACTGTTTAATCAGTACTGGGGCAGTTTGGAACTGAACTCCAGTAGAGTAGCAGATTCAGTTGAATGAAAGTAGTTCAAGAGAGAGGTATACGAATTGTTGATGATACCGAATCTCTATAATGTGTGATACCTCAGCGTCAAGTACCAAAGGGTTTATTCAATAGAGTTTGTCAAAGCAATACCCATTCGTTCCGTAATTACTTCATTAACGAGCACGCTGAAGCGAAAGTTCCACATAGTCACTAAACGAGGCTCTACGTATGTAGGGATGTTACCACTGTAATCACAATCTTGTCATTGGGAGATGGTCAACGTCTATGTGGCCTATCGACATTAGGCACTAGTATAGTAGTCAGCCGAAGGTCGTATCCTATCCCCGCTACGATGGTTCTCAGACGAGAGGTAATAACGTGTCAGGCCCCCGTCCCCAGCACAAATTATTAATTTATTAAAGTAGACATCATAGTTTGAATTGTTAATCAGATTCTCTTTTGAGTCTTTGTTCGTGATACGTAGCAGTTTCTTATTCAAGATTCAAGTCTTTATCCACAAACACGCGTACAGAATGCTGTCAGTTTGTATACTTATTTATTTCAAGTTAACTTCACATAAACGTACACATAATCTAATCAACTGCTGTCACAAACAAAATACACACATCAACAAACCGCCATTTTTAACAATTACCCATCACAGCAGACAGTTGAAACAGTTGACTGCTGACAGCGTGTCAGTTCAACACAACACGTGGTCACAACTATAACTCCTGTTAAACTAGAACTCCAAGTAAACAGTAACTCGTCTCTACCATCAAGACCACCTCTTTATATATGTGCCTGGCCAGGCTTCTGGAAGGATACATTTTCTCGTAAATTCTAGAATGCTTAAAGTCCAGATAATATGCACAGAATATTCTACAGAGTTCTCGTCTACATAGTACTATTCTGGATCTTACAGTGTGCTTCACAATTCTGTAGTGGATTACAAATCATATATACAGGTAATAATAAACTATATCTATACAGGTTCTTACATTAACAAAACTCATATAAATATCTATATACAACAAATGTTTAATCACAATTAATGCGATCGTAAACTAGTAATGATACTAATAAGTGGATGTACATCACAAGTCATAATAATAATAATAATAATAATAATAATAATAATAATAATAATAATAATAATAATAATAATAATAATAATAATAATTCGATATTATTTACCCATGGGTGAGAGAATATTGTTTTCAAGTTATATCAGTTTATCACACTTGCGTCAAAGTCTTACTCAAGATTAAGTCTTATGATAAAATGGTTTTAACACTTGTAACTGACCAATTGAAACGCATGTAAATTAATCTGCTTTTCAATAACATACAACTGTTAATTGGGTATGGTTTTCGGGAGAAAGTTTAACAAAACGTGGTGCAATATTAAATATGACAACTCTTCGTAAGATAGTTTCCAATATTTAGTCTTGGACGATACTACACCGTAATTCATTCTCACTTACTATGTTATACTACACTACCATCTCGGGAGAATATACATCCTAAGTACTTGAAATGACGAGCCTTTCTTACAAAAATAAGTTGTTGCGAAATAAATCAGGATGTTCAGTGCTTTTTGGATCTTAGTTGGAAATTATTTTCCATACACATCTTGAATTCCGACAAAGATAATTCTTTAAACTTATTTTTAAGGAATGTTCTTTACAAGTGAGACTCATCAGTTGTTTTCTCTGGTTTACATTCAGGATAATAGTCCGAGAAGATCCCCAAATGGATGGATAAATACATCTTCATTATAGATTGTTATACTATTCAGCGTTCAGTCTTCAAGCTTCTGTGAATTTACAAACCGCCGCCACAATCCTTTATTTGTAACTAGTTCTGTGGCCTTCTTTAGTTCTCTATCTCTTGTCTATACATCTTAAGAAACTGAATCTAACCATCGTCGTCTTGGTGTCTCTCTAGTTCTGTTACCCTCCATAACAGAGTCCATTGTTCTCCCATGTAACTTATCCTCCTCCATTTGTCTCACATGACCCCACCATTGACGCTGGTTTATGCGTACAGTTCCACCCATGGATTTAATTCCTATCTTATCCTTTATCTCCTCATTGCGAGTCCCCTCCTGTCATTGTTCCCACCTGTTTGTACCAGCAATAATTCTTGCTACTTTCATGTCGGTTACTTCTGAATTATGAATAAGATATTCTGAGTCCACCCAGCTTTCACATCCACAAAGCAAAGTTGGTCTGAAAACAGACCGATGTAAAGAGAGTTTCGTCCGGGTGCTGACTTCCTTCTTACAGAATACTGCTGATCACAACTCCGAGCTCACTGCATTAGCTTTACTACACCGTGATTCATTCTCACTTATTATACTACCATCGCGGGAGAATATACATCCTAAATACTTGAAATTATCTACTTGTTCCAGCTTTGTATCCCCAATCTGACAATCAGTTCTCTTGTATTTCTTACCTACTGACATCAATTTAGTCTTGGAAAAGCTCATTTTCATGCCATACATATTGCACGTATTTTCAAGTTTCAAGATATTAGACTCCAGGCTTTCGGTTCAAATCTGCCATTTACACCAAGTCGTCAGAGGTTTACTGAATAGAGGGGGGGGGGGGGGGGGCTCGATTCCATCCTCAGCCATCATGGAAGTGGTTTCCCACGGTTTCCCACTTCTCCTCTAGGCAAATGCCGGGATGTTACCTAACTTAAGGCCACGGCCGCTTCCTACCCTCTTCGTTGTCTATTCTTTCCGAACTTCCCATCCGCCCACGAGTCCCCTGTTCAGCATAGCAGGTGAGGCCGCCTGAGTGAGGTACTGGATCTCCTCTCCAGTTGTATCCTCCAGACCCTAAGTCTCATGCTCCAGGACACTGCCCTTGAGGAGATAGAGGTGGGATCCCTCGCTGAGTCCGAGGAAAAACCAACCCTGGTGGGTAAACAGATTAAGAATGAAAAGAAGGAAATTGTACTCACGAGATCACCTCGTTCAAACACTCACACTAGGATTTAAATCTAAAAGAGTGACGGTTGAGGCGCTGGCCTTCTGACCCCAACTTGGCAGGTTCGATCCTGGCTCAGTCCGGTGGTATTTGAAGGTGCTCAAATACGTCAGCCTCGTGTCGGTAGATTTACTGGCACGTAAAAGAAACTCCTGCGGGCAAAATTCCGACACCTCTGCGTCATCGAAAACCTTACAAGTAGTTAGTTGAACGTAAAGCAAATAACATTATTATTAAATCAATAAATCAATTCTTACCTGCACTTAGGGCAGTCGCCCAGGTGGCAGATTCCCTATCTGTTGTTTTCCTAGCCTTTTCTTAAATGATTTCAAAGAAATTGGAAATTTATTGAACATCTCTCTTGGTAAGTTATTCCAATCCCTAACTCCCCCTCCTATAAATGAATATTTGCCCCAAATTTGTCCTCTTGAATTCCAACTTTATCTTCATATTGTGATCTTTCCTACTTTTAAACACGCCACTCAAAATTATTCGTCTACTAATGTCATTCCACGCCATCTCTCCGCTGACAGCTCGGAACATACCACTTAGTCGAGCAGCTCGTCTCCTTTTTCTCAGTTCTTCCCAGCTCAAACTTTGCAACATTTTTGTAACGCTACTCTTCTGTCGGAAATCACCCAGAACAAATTAAGCTGCTTTTCTTTGGATTTTTTCCAGTTCTTGAATCAAGTAATCCTGGTGAAGGTCCCATACACTGGAACCATACTCTAGTTGGAGTCTTACCAGAGACTTATATGCCCTCTCCTTTACATCCTTACTATACTATTATTATTATTATTATTATTATTATTATTATTATTATTATTATTATTATTATTATTATTATTATTATTATTATTATTATTAAATCTAAAAGAGTTAGGAATAGAATCTGAGACAACCGATTGAAAGAATAATATGTTAAGTCACTGACCACAATGACAGTCATTGTTTATTATTGTTATTATTATTACAAAGAGGTACAAATATGAAAGAAAGTGTGTAATATGGAATAGCGCTGCTTCTCTACTTGTAAGTGCTACTCTCTAGCGGTCTGATTGCAAAATATTAGAAGGAATCTCTGAGGATAACTCTTGTTGTATAGATGAAAGCCGAGGAGTGTGAATGCACTTACTGAATCCATTCTAAAGGGAAGAGAAATGTTTCAAGATAAGTATTTTGCTGTTCAATAGTTGTGATATACGTATTTATGATATTAATATCCTTACTATAAATACTTCGAGAAAATGATTCAAGCTACAAGCTATTCTATTTTATCTTATTTTCCATCTTAATTTTAAGTTTAGTATTTCGAGATTCGGGTATTCCATAGAAGTCCATATTTGTATTTCTATTTCAAGCTATTGTATCAAAAACGAAAGTAAACATTCTCCAGCGGTTAGAAAACAATAGGATGAATCCGTTATGCAGAAAGCTATCCAGAACGAAAGAGAAAAGAAGATGGGCTTCCCAAAGGCAGCAAAAACTGTTCGTATTCCCAGGGATACTTTCTTCAGGCTAGTCAAATCTGATTTAGAGGTGGATCTAGCCACAAACTGAAACTTAGATGAAAAACAATTCTCTCCGAAGCACAAGAACAGCAGCTGCTTGAATATAGGATGGCAATGGAGAACAGATTTGATAGCCTCGCTCGAAAATATCTCCAGAATATGGTTCTTCAATTTGCAAAATCAAATAACGTACCCAGTACAGTTTTGGAAGGAAAGGCTGGAAAAGAAGAGAATTTCATTACGTAACCCAACAGCGACCTCTTTTCATGGAACTCTAAGATTTACTCGAGAAAATTTGGCAAATGCATTCTCTCAGAAGAAATGGAAGAGAATAAATATCCACCGGGCAGGATTTACAGCACCGATGAAACTGATCTTAGCGTTGTAAAGAGCAAAAAGTTCCTAGTGTTATTGCTCTGAAAGGGAAGCGGCTAGTAGCTGCAATAAGTTCTGCGGAGCGCGGATGATTTTTATCCATCGTTACCTGCATGAGTGCGGCAGGAAATTTCGATTAATTCATGACGATTTTCCCTCGCAAGAAAAACAGTTAGCTAAACAGCGGTGAAAGAGAGGTGCTCCGCCAGTGTCCGTTCCTGTAATGTTATCCATCTGGATGGATACAGGACCATATCTTCACCGAATGGCTTGGGCTCTGTTTGGACAAGGTAAATCCGCCGTGTGATTCAGTAGTACAACTGCTATTGAAGGCCATTACAGCTTTTCAAGGAACTTGAATGTAATAAATCTGACACGTGAAAACCATGTTTGCATCTTGTTCCTCCCTCCTCTTGCAACAAACAAAAAACAACTGCTTGATGGAAATTTCATGAGAGGTATGTACTTGGATGGGGGTAAATCAACGTCCTGCGCCGAACATGGACATCATCAAACTGTATGGCAAAGCCAATCCCTAATGTTAGACCTCAGAGAGAGCTGTGAAAAGATTTCAGGTCTAAGGTCTGTACCCAAGGATTTAGATTTCACTGCCAGTGAAGGAAAAGGACTGTTGAATAACCTAATTCTTCAATCAGTGAAAGCCCTGCTGTAGCTGTCACTTCTAAAACAAAACAAAACACCATGCTCAACAGCCTCGACGAATCCTCTGAGCCGTTATTCTTGGCCGCCATCTCACCGTCAGATAGCTTCTCAATAGTAATTACCTCGGTTGACTGGACCTCGAACCGATCATCAGGACCAAGTAAAAATCCCTGACCTGGCCGGCAATCGAACGCGGGGCCTCCAAGTAACAAGCAGGCGCGCTAACCCTACACCCTGGGGCAGTAACGGAATTTCCACACTTTATCCTACCGCAGCTGTTGCCTCTGGTAGTGGAAATGCCACATTGCAGCTGTTGCCATTAGTTCGGAAATGTCACACTCCACCACACTGCAGCTGTTGCCTCTAATACTGGAAACGCCACACTCCACCCTACTGCAGCTGTGGCTTCTAACAATGAAAATACCACACTCCATGCCAGTCAGGACCCCCGTCTATCACAACTTAACTTCCATCATGGCAAATATCTCCGATTCCGAAACTAAAGGAAAATAGTTGGGACCAGATGAGGAAAGACAGGTTCTTCTGCAGTTTTAATTTCGTCTCCATAAAAGAAATCCTTGGAACTGTCTATGGCCGCGAATAAATCATCAGAGACGACGACGAAGATTATGAAAAAGAAGAAGGTACTACAGCCAAGGAATAAAGAATCATCTGATTCGGAGAGTGAAAGTGTTTTCAGCATTAGTGGTTATTCATCCCACCCCAGTGTTCTAAACAGCAGCACTCCCAATAATGCCCATGCAGAATGTATTTCCTGATCAGAAAACAATTCTGAAGACAAGGGAAGAGAAAGTGGTGGTCGTGTGAGAAATTTGTGTTATGCGAGTGCACACAGCATGCGCGAACTATGATAAAGGACGCTATGTTTGTGATTTATGAGAGTAAAGCTGTCTTAAAACAATGCCAAACAAGAAAATGTTGACTGATAACAATATATTTCCGTGTATTTCTGATTTACCCCTGATAAAATACTTCATTTCTATTTTTCATTTGATTTGATGCTTGAAGATCTGAAACTGACAGGATTATTTCATATTTGTACCCCATAATTTTATTTATTGAAAATGTCAGAACTTTTGTAAATGGTGTGTTATTAACTTTTCCAAATGTATGTTCCCTCAAATATGGGAATATTCAAAATATAGGCTAACATAAAATTTATGTGTTTTCTTTATTTTTCTAAAAAAATGCAAATGTTATTGCAACAAAATAAAGTGATATTCCTTATTTGCATCTCTCCTTCTATTTTCCATCTCCTTTTCTGAATGGTTATCATACTGGCCTTCATTTCAGACGGCCTCTGATTCGATTCCCGCCCTGGCCGAGGATTTTAACTGAGCATGATTAACATATCTGGCTCGGGAACTGAGTGTTTGAGTTCATTTTAATACACTTATCTTCATCTACATATAACATATCACACTGCCAACCACCACAGAAACACGCAATTTTGAATATATCCCTCCATATAGGGTTGGCGTCAGGAAGGGTATTCGGCCGTACAACTAGCCAAATTTCCATCAAGTGCCATCCCGAATGAATGAAAACCTACAACCTGTTTTCCAGCCAGTGACCGGGTCAGGGATGGAATGAATGAAGCCCCCATATTGCGGCCTACGTTGACAATATTACTACAGATATTGCTCCCCACATTCTTGCGAGTGCTATTTGTAAGAGTTCGAGAGATTGGTACTAGCCTACTAAGTAAGCGAACTTCTTCCAGAATTGAATTAATTACCATGCACCATGGAGCTTCTAAAGCACCTCTTAAAATGTAAAATGCAAAAATTGTCACTCATTAAGTACATTACGAAAAAGTGAGGTTATTGGCCTAACATTTTATTGTATCCGGTCAAAATACATAAACTGCAACGATATAAATCACTTATTTCTTACAACGTAAATTGAAAATGACGTGGATATCGCCCTCTTTCTTTCATTATGTTCTGCCTCCATTTCAAAACTCGTGTATCGTCGCAGTGATCGAGAGGGACTGGGAGAACTTCGCCCAACCTTCACGGCTTGAGACGTAACCACGCCTGCCCGCCAGCTTACAGTGCTGGGCAACTGCGGGACAAAATGCCCAGCGTGGTATACAGTATTCTGAAAAATCACTCGTAGATAGAGTAGAGTGGACATACGTTGTAGCCTTTTAAAGATCTATCAATTTACAGTTTCCTATTCTCCTGTAAGTTAGTGCACAGCTGGGATCGGTATACTCTCTTCCACTTCACAGGAGAAGGAGGCGATTATGTGGATGAATTGAGACCATTACATCACTGACGGGTTCTTTCAGTGTCAGAAAAGGAAACAGAACAAAATGTTTGACGAAAAACGTTTGGAAAAGGTGCTCCAGGAGAGGAATGTGGCATGCCATGATAATTTCTACTTTAGAACGTGGTTGTGAGTTAATTCCAAAGAGGCCGGAGCAACAAAATATGTAACCGGTTGTATGTTTTCCAAGTGAGTTGACTACGTGGTACGGATCATGTAGTTGTGAGCGTCCTTTGAGAACAGGCTGGATTCGAAGCTCACAGTCAGCAGTCCTAAAGATGGTGTTTCACAATTTCATGTTCTCACATCATGTAAATTCCGGGATTGTATCTTAATTAAGGTCATGATCGCGTCTTTCCAAGTCCTAGCAGGATACTATTTTAGTGTGGCAAAAATCTACTTGCGTTAGTGTGACAGATAGTTGTATAATTACTCATTTACGACTGAGAAATGGTGTATGAATTATTTATCCGTGAGTGAGACTGTTGTATAATTATTAATGTTATTGATTTTACGTTCCACTAACTACTTTTACGGTTTTCGGAGATGCCGAGGTGACGGAATTATTTTCCGTGGGAGTTCTTTTACGTGCCGATAAATCTACCGACACGTGGATGTCGTATTTTAGCACCTTCTAATACCACAGGACTGAGCAAGGAGCGAACCTGCCAACTTGAGCTCAGAAAGCCAGCACTTAAATTGTAGAACGTGCCGTCTGTCTACAAGGAATCAGAGTGGAAAAGCACTACAAGCAAGAAATTAGTTTGAGATCGGCATGGTACTCAAAAGACCAGCAATGTTCGCAAACATTAGAGGTCATTTTAAGAATTGTGCAAAGTACACTATTTCAGATGAACAAGTACTTTCAAATGATCAGATTTCATATAGTCCTTTACTCTGAGCTGTAAGACACATCTTTGTGAAATTAGTTAATTCTTCTCTTTACTCCAAGCCGTAAGTCTTATCTTCCGTGAAGATAGGTCATGTAGATCTTCATTCCGAGCTGCAAGTCTCCACTTGACTCCGAAAACTGTTCGTATAGCTCTTTACTCCGAACTGTAAGGCTCATCTTGTGTGTACAAATTTCATGAAGCTCTTTACTCCGAGCCGTAAGACTCACCTTGTTTGAACATAGTTCATGCAGCTCTTTACTTCGAGCTCTAAGTTTCATCTTGTGTGAACACAATTCATGCAGCTCCGAAATGTAAGACTCATCTTATGTGAACACAATTCATGCAGCTCCGAAATGTAAGACTCATCTTTTGTGAACACAGTTCATGTAGCTCTTTACTCCGAGCCATAAGGCTCATTTTGTGTGAAAACTGTTCATGCAGCTCTTTACTTCGAGCTCCAAGTCATCTCTTGTGTGAAAACAATGCATGCAGCTCCGAACTATAAGACTCATGTTTTGTGAACGCAGTTCATGCAGCTCTTTACTCCGAGCCATAACACTCACCTTGTGTGAAAACTGTTCATGCAGCTCTTTACTTCGAGCTCCAAGTCATCTCTTGTGTGAAAACAATGCATGCAGCTCCGAACTATAAGACTCATGTTTTGTGAACGCAGTTCATGCAGCTCTTTACTCCGAGCCATAACACTCACCTTGTGTGAACGCAGTTCATGCAGCTCTTTACTCCGAGCCATAACACTCACCTTGTGTGAACACAGTTCATGAAGCTCTGTACTCCGAGCCGTAAGACTCACCTTGTGTGAACACAGGTCATGCAGTTCGTTACTCCGAGCCGTAAGACTCACCTTGTGTGAACACAATGACGCCGTGATGCCAGAATGTTTCTCCCACAGGATTCTTTTACAGGCCAGTAAATATGCTAACACATGACTTGCGTATCTGATTAACTTATATTACCACCGGACAAGGATCGAATCCACCATCTTCGGCGCAGAAAACTACGCTCTCTCATCCGAGCTCCTCAGCCCAGCGGAGTGTATTCAGTACGGAATATTGAATCTCCCTTGTATCTCCTTACAATTAGACACACCAACTCAAGAATAATGGTTAAACGTAGTGTTTCGGATAGGTTTCAAGCGACGATGGGTAGGAGAGTACCAGGACTGGGAAAGAAGCCTTAAATGGCGTACAACCTCAGTATTTGCCTGAAGTGAAAACGGTAAACTATGGAAAATTGCTGTCAAGGCTGCCGATGGTGAGATTCGAACCAAGCGTCACCCGAATTCAAACGAACAGCTACACGGCCCGTACCACACAGCCAAATCACTCGGTAAGCATCTCTGTGGTTACGTTTTAAAGTATGGTTACAGAAAGGTAAGTGTACCTCGAACTTTAAAGTAATATCCCGCGTAGTATGGAAAATCCAAATTCAGAACGATTGGCCAACGTTGCTGTGACCAGGACACGAACCGGTAGATTTTGGTTCCTAAATTCTCAGTGACGAGTTAGAGTAGTGAGGATAAAAGAAACGCTTGCCTTAGTTGTCTTGAGTGACCCCGCAGCCCACGCTTGTGTTTAAGAAACCCTTTCAATGCAAATTGAAAGCTCACCTCACTTGCTTTCCTAAACGAAGTAATGGTATCCTGACCTTCATTCGAGGGTTCCAGGGACTTCACGGCAATAACTGGCTTTTCTTTGAAGGACTATCGGCTTGGTAGCCTGTGTGACCCCGGGATTCCTGTAAGACTCGCTCAACATCAACGCACCGACTCACCAACATTCATGAGGACAACTAACAAATACAACAGGTGAATTATTGATCACCAGCCCCACGGTCTAGGTGTAGCATGCCTGCCTCTCAAATCAGAGGCCCCGCGTTCCCGGCCAAGTCAGGGATTTAACCTGGACCTGAGGGTTGGTTTGAAGTCCACTGAACCTACGTTATTACAGTTGAGGAACTCTCTGACGGTGCATAATAACCTGGGTCCAGAAAAGCAAGAATAACGGCCGAGAGGATTTATCGCACTGACCGTGCATCAATACGTCATCTGAGGCCTTCGAGTTGAGCAGCGGTCGCTTGGCAGGCCAAGGGCAATCAGGGTTATAGTACCATGGGATTTGTTTGAATTATTGATCAAGAGAGGGTCACACGGCACTTAAAGGCGGCAGTTATTGTCCACGACACTTCAAAAATAAATAAATAAATAAATAAATAAATAAATAAATAAATAAATAAATAAATAAATAAATAAATAAATAAATACATTTTCTCTATCCTGGAGCTCTACAGTTCCCCAACAATGTTTAGTGGAATCGCGGAGGCATTACTAATGGAAATATCTCGATTACTTTGACTTACACCTTCATCCATTCTTCTTTATAATATTCACTACTTCCATGATATAGTGATTAGCGTGGACTCTGGTTCGATCCCCGATTATGTCAAAACCTCAAGATTATTTTGAGTGTCTATAGTGAGGCTCAATCACCCTTGTGAAGACAAGTGAAGAATTAACTCTTCTGGAAAGGTAGCAGCCTCAGTCAGTTATACTGACAGTAATGTTATGGGAATCGACTACAATCCATGTATCATACAATGGTGCACTTACAAAGGTACATGCCCACGGGAAAGCCAAGGGACCACAAGGTCTGCAGCTCAATGGGACTTGGTTTGATTCGCTTTTAGTATTCATCTTCCTACTTCCTCCACACACACACACACACACACACACACACACACACACACACACACACACACACACACACACACACACACACACACACACACACACACACACACACACACACATTCCTACAAACATCTTTTTCCTCAAATTCCTATACATCGTTTGATTAAATTTTCAATTACTTCAAAACATTCTGAATTATTGAACATGATGTAACAATATTGAGAGCGACAAAGAGGAGCATCCTCTGGCAGTGTTGTCAAATTCTTTTAAATATGTTCTGGGGTGCTATAGCCTAGTGAAACTATCAATGGCTTCTCTCCAAGCCGGGCACAATTTGAATCCCGATCAATACTAGTGGGATTTTTGAACTATAAAGTTATATCCCTTGTGTTTCGGATCCCTAAATATATCTGGAGGGTCCGTGGCTAAGCAGGGTGTTTGGGAGAGTAGAAAAACTATTGTTTGTGTTGTTAATTGGCAGAGACCTGAATAGATATGACAAAATAATCTCCTATTTCTGCTGGGCTGAGTGGCTCAGATAGCTAAGGAGCTGCCCTTCTGAACCCATCTTGGCAGGTTCAATCCTGGCTCAGTCCGGTGGCATTTGAAGGTGTTCAGGAACGTCAGCCTCGGTAGATTTACTAGCATGTTTACGTACTTCTGCGGTACTAAATTCCGGCACTTCGGTGTCCCTGAAAGTAGTTAATAGAACGCAAAGCAAATAACATCATCATCATCCTACTTCAAAAATTAAAAGCGATGCTGAAAATTTGATGTGTGTATCTCAGGCAGTATTAAATGATGAACGAATTACGGCTTTGCTGACATACGTCACAATACTTTCCAGTGTGGAAAACGTTTGCTTCTTGAACGTAGCAAGCTTTTATACAACTTACGCATACATAGTACCTGAAGCTGCAAGGCAGAGATGTACTTAGAAGTGCTTCTTACACATCTCGCATGCGTACTGCCTGAAACATAGTACGGCGGGTGGTATGAGTCGAGGGGCAAATGAAGCTGCTACCTACCTCACGAACATCGCACTCTACTTCGAGCTCTTGCCGCGGAGAAAAACCATTCACAAAATGTAAAAATAAACCATACTTTATTTTTAAATTATATTTTAGGAACTGCGGTCATGTATTTCTACCTTCCGTTATTTGTACCTAATTTCCCAAATACTGTATAATCTGAATGATGACAATCACGTTAAACTACATGCTTGCTTTTTCTTTTTGCCAATCATTCCCATGCTTTGGTTGGGATTCGACCTGATGTCACTCTAGTGCTAAGCTAGTGAAGATGTCACTCAGCTATCCTATCCTACACTTTTCATTCAGGTATTTTAAACGTTGCTCCTACTTCTCCTTCTATCCTTCTACCGCTTTTCTGACACCTGAGGGGTCGCGGGTGCGAACTGTGTAACACATGTGGATTTGGCCCCGGTTTACGGCCGGATGCCCTTCCTGACATCGACCCTATATGGAGGGATGTAGTGACTATTTCGTGTTTTTGTTGTGGTTGGTAGTGTCGTGTGTTATCTGGGTATGAAGAGGAAAGTGTTAGAACAAACAAAACTCCCAGTCCCCGAGCCAGAAGAATTAATCAGACGAGGTTAAAATTCCCGACCCGGCCGGGAATTGAACGCAGGACCCTCTGAACCGAAGGTCTCACCGCTGACCATTCAGCCAATGATTAAAACTTAAGTTTTCGATCGATTTGATTATATGGTATTTGCCGTGTTGATATAAACTTGTATTGAGGATAGGTCGGTTCGAGCCCAACCATCCACAACCCCGAATTTGGTTTTCCATTTCCAAACCAGGTGAATGGCACGACTGTCTCTCATGGCCTCCCCAGTCACGATCCTGTCCCATCCTACTGTCACCGGAAACCTTAAGACATTAGTGTGAAATCGAAGAGGTAGCAAAATGAAGGACTCCTAGGATGCCTGGGAAACCTATTAGAACACGTGTCATTCAGTAATTCGGATGAGGTAGAACGTACCCATTTCTAGATCCTCAAACGTACTTACTCTTACTGACAAGAACGATACGACGATAAGACGTCAACACATTAAAGAAATACCATTCAGTGGGTCTACATGCATTTTTCTCATGGGGAAGATATTTGCAGAAAATTGTACTAGTGTGTGAGTATTACTTTAAATGGTTGATATCCTTTATTCTGGACATTAATTATGATTAACGTTTTAAGAGTGGTTTAACTTGAAACTGGTTTTTTTTTTCCGAGGGTTCAACGTCGCAATAACACACCGAAAGTTTTCGACGACGCAAGAATGGGGAGGTAGTGGCCGTGGCCTTAATTAAGGTACAGACCCAGCATTTGCCTGAAAATGGGAAACGACGGAAAACCATCCTCGGGCTGCCAACGTTGAGATTCGAACCCACTGGAGATGGGAGTTAAATATCGTAACATGATAATGTGTCCTGTTCCATCATAACAAGCTGTTCCAGAAATATTGTTCCACAGTAGACGCTGATGCAAATGTAACTTTCCCAGAGAAACCAAGGGAAGCATAGTGAGTTTCTGATCGGCTAATAGATATTATGCTCCTTAAGGAACAGACGCGCAGGCGCAAGTGATCGTTTTGTAACAGCTTCGAGCAGTACTGACCGTTTAAAAATATTCTTCAGTTATTGAAGTATGTTGTATTAGACACTGATGGTAATACATATAGTAGCGTAGTTTCCAGAAAGAGTCGCACTTGGCCTTTCCACATTAGATTTCGTGTTTAACGCTCTGTTGTGGACGATGAGCCGAAGACAAAAAACGAAAAAAGGATAAAAGTCCTCTATGGCCTTATTCGCCAACACAGACCATGCAACTAAATTTACCCGATGCGATTTGTATGGGCAAAAACTCAATTGCAGAGAAACGGTCATTAATTTAATGAGACGCTTTGGAAACGAAGTACCGATTATTATTATTATTATTATTATTATTATTATTATTATTATTATTATTATTATTATTATTATTATTATTATTATTATTATTATTATTATTATTATTATTACAAGCGAATGGACCACTAAGGATCACGCTACAACTTCATTTCTTTCTCTTCGTGCGGAGTTTTCTCTGTGTACAATACTCCTTCATGCGTTCGCTGGCCTGCTTCCGTTGTTCATCTGTCCAGGCTCTTCCAGTCTTCCTATTATTATTATTATTATTATTATTATTATTATTATTATTATTATTATTATCATAGCAGACAATTTAACAACTTGTACCGGGCGAGTTGGCCGTGCGGTGAGCTTGCATCCGGGAGATAGTGGGTTCGAGCCCCTCTGTCAGCAACCTGAAGATGGTTTTCCGTGGTTTTCCATTTTCACACCAGGCAAATGCTGGGGCTGTACCTTAATTTAGGCCACGGCCGATTCATTCCCACTCCTAGCCCTTTACTATCCCATCGCCACCATAAGTCCTATCTGTGTCGGTGCGACGTAAAACCAATAGCAACAAAAATTAAAAACGTGTAGTTCTGATAGTGTTCTTTTTACTCAAATAATATCAAGCCTGAAAAGCCACCACAAGTGCCCTTCCTGAATCTTCATCACAGACTGGAACCTGTGGGACAGTTAACTAACAGTTGCTATCATCACTAATAATAATAATAATAATAATAATAATAATAATAATAATAATAATAATAATAATAATAATAATAATAATAATAATAATAACAATAATAATCATAATAATAATAATAAATGATTTAACACCCCATTAACTACTTTTATGGCTTTTGGAGACACCGACTTACACGAATTTCAAACCCCAGTTGTTTACGTGTCGGTAAATCTAGCCACACGAGGCTGCCGTATTTGAGTAACTTTAAATACCACCGGACTGAGCTGAGATCGAACCCACCAGCTTGAACTCAGGAATCCGGCGCTCTACTACCTAAGCTACTCTTCCCGGCTAACCAATTTTATTTTACCAGTGAAAAGAAAATGAGTGATGCGCAGGAAGAGAAGCTGGACAAGCAACTTCTGCAGCTGTTAAGCGCAGTTTTCCAGACTTTATGCATTGGCGAAGGACGTTCAAGAGGTTTTTGTACTCGATTTACAGAGAGTGTTGGATTTGCGGTTCGGGTCTCGTGGCTGTTAGCTTGCTTTTGGGAGATGGTGGGTTCTAACCCCTCTTTTGGCAGCCCTGAAGAAGGTATTCCGAGCTTTCCCATTTTCACACCAGGCAAACGCTTGGGGCTGGACCTTAATTGAGGCCAAGGTTGCTTTCTTCCTAATCCTTCCGTATCCCATCGTCGCCAGGAGACTAGGCTGTGTCGGTGCGACGTAAAAAGAAAATAGCATTAGAATGTACTGGATTAACCCTGCTTACGTTTCGCCTGATAGGAGGAATATTTCGTCATCTCCCATTCCGGCAGCATATGAGTAATGTAAGGCACTCGTTCGCCAGCATGTTCTGTAATGTCGTGTTCCAGTATCTGCTTAACAACAGACTTTTGAACATCTAGGAATACAGAGAGCTACCTAGCTCTCACGGCAAATAAAAGTTTCGAAGCATTAAAAATATCTTGGAATAGTTTAAGAATTTGAGTGACGAGCTTGTGTAAAGAACTGTGAAATGAAAACGTAGTACTCCTATTTACGTACTTACTAAGATGCGGTTAAGGGCTTCAAGAAGCAGATATAGCGACTGTTCCTCCCAAAAGTTAAACTGTAACTTGTATTATATTACTTTTATATCCTAATAATCCAACCTAATACTACACTGTAACGCAGGGCCTCTCAAACGCCCAAAATCTTACGCGTGCAAACAGAGGTGCAGAGGTTTTGTGCACCGTGCAATGGTCTGACTCGGCTCGATTCGGACCAGCGTTTTGTCTCGGAGCCACTCGGCGAAACTCGGCTCAACTCTGCTGGGGTGGTGGAGCTCTGTAGAGCAAGTGAGGAAGGAGAAAGGCGGAGCGAGCGGTAGAGCCATAGGGGAAGAGAGAGACAGGGCTATCATTCAAAAGCGAGGAGTGGGGATCTCAACTCTGGTCAACCTAGCGAAGTCGTCTTTTGCACCTTGTGCCGCACAATGCACCGGTGCATGCGCCATGAGAGGCTCTGCTGTAACGGATACACTGGAATACACCCAGCGAGTTGGCCGTGCGGTTAGGGTCGTGCAGCTGTGAGCTATATTCGGGACATAGTGGGCTTGAACCCTTCTGTCGGCAGCACTGAATATGACTTTCCGTGGTTTCCCATTTTCACACCAGGCAAATGCTGAGGCTGTTACGTAATAAAAGGCCACGATGCTTCCTTCCCACTCCTAGCTATTTCCTATCTCATGGCCGCTAAGACCTACCCGTATCGGTGCGACATAAAGCAAATTGGTAAAAGGAATGCTCAAACAGATACTGGAAAGTAACCATTTGTCCCATCCCTAGAACCCATCATCTCCCGAATGCATGCCCACAGCTACGCGACCCTAACTGCACGCCAACTCGGTTGGTCCTTGAAACAAGAAACACATTAAGGTATCTCACCGCGTTCTGTAAAGTTAATATCACGTATACTCACAATTATCAGATCTAGATCACCGTGGCCTAGAAATAAGCTCTACTAGCTGCCGTCCTGACGATTCTACCTTTATTTCCCAAGAGTGAAGATACCCTATTGGACTGGAATACGAATGGGCAAGCCTCATGCAGTACATGGAGAAGCTCTAAAGCAGGAAAAGTCGAACCCTAGGTCAACAAGCCGGGACGGACAGCTGAAGAATACATCTTACGGATCACTTATTTCCCATAACCCGTAGACCACGAGCCACGTGTCAGGCACGTCGGAGGTCATATTAGTCTAAGCTCTTTGAGACTATCGATGAACCGACTGTCCTCCAGCGCTGTATAAAGGTACGGGACTTTTCCAAGAAAATGTGCGTGGAGTTAAAATGTTGTAATCCCCACACTGGAGTTATTACAGTATATTATTATTATTATTATTATTATTATTATTATTATTATTATTATTATTATTATTATTATTATTATTATTATTATTATTATTTTGGTATATTAAGTTAAGAATATTTGGTCGGACTCCTTGGATGAATGGTCAGCGTTGAGGCCTTCATTTCAGAGGGTCCCGAAATCGATTCTCAGCCGGGTCGGGGATTTTGATCGCGTCTGATTAATTCTTCTGGCTCGGGGACTGGCTGTTTGTATTTGTCCCAACACTTTCCTCTTCATATGCAGACAACATACTACACTACCAACCACCACAGAAACTCGCAATAGTCATTACATCCCTCCATATAGGGTCGATGTCAGGAAGGGCATCCGGCCATAAACCGGGGCCAAATCTACATGTGTTACACAGTTCGCACCCGCGTCCCCACAGGTGCAGGAAAAGTGGTAGAAGAAGATTAAGGTAAGAATATTTCTTCTTCTTAATCTGTTTACCCTCCAGGTCGGTTTTTTTCCCTCGGACTCAGCAAGGGATCCCACCTCTACCGCCTCAAGGGCAGTGTCCTGGAACCTGAGACATTGGGTCTGGGATACAACTGGGGAGAATGACCAGTACCCCGCCCAGGCAGCCTCACCTGCTTTGCTGAACAGGGGCCTTGGAGGGGGCTGAGAAGATTGAAAGATAGGCAGAGAAGGGGGAAGGAAGCGGCCGTGGCCTTAAGTTAGGTACCATCCCAGCATTTGCTTGGAGGAAAAGTGGGGGAAACCACGGTAAAGCTCTTCCAGAATGTCTGAGGTAGGAATCGAACCCACCTCTACTCAGTTGACCTCCCGAGGCAGAGTGGACCCCGTTCCAGCTCTCGTATCACTTTTCAATTTTCGTGGCAGAGCCGGGAATCGAACCCGGGCCTCCGGGGATGACAGCTAATCACACTCACCACTAGACCACAGAGGTGGACGTAAGAATATTTGAAGCTGGAAATTCTCAGTGTTAGATACTAATAATATGTTTTGTACAAGCAGTTGGGAAACACACAGCTATTTCCAGGTTTGGAAAGACATCCAGGGAAAATTTGGTGAGTCATACGGAGAATCCAAGCCCTAGGCATGGATATCCACAAGTCACACTTCGAGCATGGTAGAGATATAGCTACGTGTTACCATAGTACGGGATGTCTCTCACGCATGATTGGGCATACAGACCTGTACGAGCTTAGAGATTTCGAGACGGAGTGGGGATGTGGAAGTCTTTGGGGAACGAGATCCAGCGAACAATACTATCACTCGGGAACAATTTACAAAGGAGTTTACTTTGAACGTTATCTACTGATCTTTTACTCTTGAACGTGACTGTGAAAATCAACGAGTGTATGTTTGATTAAGGACGAACGGAGTAGTGTTGTTGTTTGTTGTTAATAATTATACAACTATTTGCTAAGGTATACTAAAGGCAATGGGTTGGGATATAGTACCATATCTGAAGTACTTATTTGATTATTGTTTGGTTGAAGGAGCTATACCAAATGAATGGAGAGTTGCTATAGTAGCCCCTGTGTGTAAAGGAAAGGGTGATAGACATAAAGCTGAAAATTACAGGCCAGTCAGTTTGACATGCATTGCATGTAAGCTTTGGAAAAGCGTTCTTTCTGATTATATTAGACATGTTTGCGAAATTAATAACTGGTTTGACAGAAGGCAGTTTGAGTTTAGGAAAGGTTATTCCACTGAAGCTCAGCTTGTAGGATTTCAGCAAGATATAGCAGATATCCTGGATTCAGGAGGCCAAATGGACTGTATTGCGATTGACCTATCTAAGGCATTTGATAGGGTAGATCATGGAAGACTACTGGCAAAAATGAGTGCTATTGGACTAGAAAAAAGAGTGACTGAATGGGTGGCTATATTTCTAGAAAATAGAACTCAGAGAATTAGAGAAGGTGAAACTTTATCTGACCCAGTAATAATTAAGAGGGGAATTCCTCAAGGCAGTATTATTGGACCTTTATGTTTTCTTATATATATCAATGATATGTGTAAAGAAGTGGAATAAGAGATAAGGCTGTTTTCAGATGATTTTTTTTGTACAGAGTAATAAATAAGTTACAAGATTGTGAGCTGCTGAAGAGTGACCTCGATAGTGTTGTGAGATGGACGGTGGGCAATGGTATGCTGATAAACGGGGTTAAAAGTCAGGTTGTGAGTTTCACAAATAGGAAAAGTCCTCTCAGTTTTAATTACTGTGTTGATAGGGTGAAAGTTCCTTTTGGGGATCATTGTAAGTACCTAGGTGTTAATATAAGAAAAGACCTTCATTGGGGTAATCACGTAAATATGATTGTTAATAAAGGGTACAGATCTCTGCACATGGTTCTGAGGGAATTTAGGGGTTGTAGTAAGGATGTAAAGGAGAGGGAATATAAGTCTCTGGTTACCCCAACTAGAGTATGGTTCCAGTGTATGGGACCCTCACCAGGATTACTTGATTCAAGAACTGGAAAAAATCCAAAGAAAAGCAGCTCGATTTGTTCTGGGTGATTTCCGACAAAACAGTAGCGTTACAAAAATGTTGCAAAGTTTGGGCTGGGAAGACTTGGGAGAAAGGAGACGAGCTGCTCGATTAAGTGGTATGTTCCGAGCTGTCATTGGAGGGATGGCGTGGGAGGACATCAGTAGACGAATAAGTTTGAGTGGTGTCTTTAAAAGTAAGAAAGATCACAATATGAAGATGAAGTTGGAATTCAAGAGGACGAATTGGGGCAAATATTCGTTTATTGGAAGGGGAATCAGGGATTGGAATAACTTACCAAGGGAAATGTTCAATAATTTTCCAATTTCTTTGTAATCATTTAAGAAAAGGTTAGGAAAACAACAGATAGGGAATCTGCCACCTGGGCGACTGCCCTAAATGCAGATCAGCAGTGACTGATTTTTATTTGATACTGATATTGGCCTTCTATATCTCATGGCAACCTTCCGTTGTTCTAGGATTATTGAATGTATATAGGCAATCTTCCAGCAGTTGTAAATATGTACTGAGTGTGTTGCTATAGTATATTTATTGTGTGTTGAAGAAGCGCTAATGTACAGATTATGGTTAGGTCAGAATAGAGATAGTTTATTTTCAATTGGTGGGGAAGTTATTGGAGAACCTAGGTGATGTTCCTCCCTGTTTACTCGTTTTCAGGGGGTTAGGTAAGGCCCAACCAGCAGAATACCAGTATTGCAGCTCAATGAACACGACTTGAGTGGCATCTTTTATCCTCTATCAATTTTTGTTATCAGTGCTCTCATAATTAATATTCTAAATTGAGGGATCCCACGGTGACTTCTGGCGACCATTTAGCTGCATTTTAGGCAAATTATAAATTATTATTATTATTATTATCAGTATCGTCATTTATTTATTTAGAATGTTATTTCACTTCAAGTCTCCAAGTGATAATTACGTTCACTTATGGTACCAAAATTTATATACTGCTCGATACAATTTATTTTCATGTTACAATTAACGCCCAAGCGTGAGGCGATTATTATTCCATTCCATTTTATTCATATTTTATTTTATTTATATTAGAATTGTCACCCAATAGTGGGGCAATAGTTAATAGTATATCACAATTAGCCCCCAACAGTAGGGCAAATACACTGACTGACAGAGCAAATGCAACACCAAGAAGGAGTGGTTCGAAAGGGATGAAAGTTGGGGAAAAAACAGAGACGGCAAGGACGAATAATTGATGTTTATTTCAAACCGATATGCAGGTTACACAATGCGCACGGCATCGACTCAGTAGGATGTAGGACCACCGCGAGCGGCGATGCACGCAGAAACACGTCGAGGTACAGAGTCAATAAGAGTGCGGATTGTGTCCTGAGGGATGGTTCTCCATTCTCTGTCAACCATTTGCCACAGTTGGTCGTCCGTACGAGGCTGGGGCAGAGTTTGCAAACGGCGTCCAATGAGATCCCACACGTGTTCGATTGATGAGAGATCCGGAGAGTACGCTGGCCACGGAAGCATCTGTACACCTCGTAGAGCCTGTTGGGAGATGCGAGCAGTGTGTGGGCGGGCATTATCCTGCTGAAACAGAGCATTGGGCAGCCCCTGAAGGTACGGGAGTGCCACCGGCCGCAGCACATGCTGCACGTAGCGGTGGGCATTTAACGTGCCTTGAATACGCACTAGAGGTGACGTGGAATCATACGCAATAGCGCCCCAAACCATGATGCCGCGTTGTCTAGCGGTAGGGCGCTCCACAGTTACTGCCGGATTTGACCTTTCTCCACGCCGACGCCACACTCGTCTGCGGTGACTATCACTGACAGAACAGAAGCGTGACTCATCGGAGAACACGACGTTCCGCCATTCCCTCATCCAAGTCGCTCTAGCCCGGCACCATGCCAGGCGTGCACGTCTATGCTGTGGAGTCAATGGTAGTCTTCTGAGCGGACGCCGGGAGTGCAGGCCTCCTTCAACCAATCGACGGGAAATTGTTCTGGTCGATATTGGAACAGCCAGGGTGTCTTGCACATGCTGAAGAATGGCGGTTGACGTGGCGTGCGGGGCTGCCACCGTTTGGTGGCGAATGCGCCGATCCTCGCGTGCTGACGTCACTCGGGCTTCGCCTGGACCCCTCGCACGTGCCACATGTCCCTGCGCCAACCATCTTCGCCACAGGCGCTGCACCGTGAACACATCCCTATGGGTATCGGCTGCGATTTGACGAAGCGACCAACCTGCCCTTCTCAGCCCGATCACCATACCCCTCGTAAAGTCGTCTGTCTGCTGGAAATGCCTCCGTTGACGGCGGCCTGGCATTCTTAGCTATACACGTGTCCTGTGGCACACGACAACACGTTCTACAATGACTGTCGGCTGAGAAATCACGGTACGAAGTGGGCCATTCGTCAACGCCGTGTCCCATTTATCGTTCGCTACGTGCGCAGCACAGCGGCGCATTTCACATCATGAGTTTACCTCAGTGACGTCAGTCTACCCTGCAATTGGCATAAAGTTCTGACCACTCCTTCTTGGTGTTGCATTTGCTCTGTCAGTCAGTGTATTTTAATTACCGGTATATTACAATGTATGTACAATAAAAATATAAATTTATTTTACAATTTGTTTTACGTCGCACCGACACAGACAAGATTTATGGCGACAATGGGACAGGAAATGCCTGTGATTGGGAAAGAAGCGGCCGTGGCCTTAATTAAGGTACAGACCCAGCATTTGCCTAGTGTGAAAATGGGAACCACGGGAAACCATATTCAGGGCTGCCGACAGTGGGGTAAGAAACCACTACCACTGCAAGCTCAAAACTGCGCGCCACTAACCGCACGCCCAACGCGTCTGGTACATAGAGTTTCTGGTCTAGTGCCTTAACTAACTCTTGTTTCATCTCATTTTTTCCTTAGTTTTCGTTCACTCTTGGATGCCAATCGTGAAATCCCCATTTCATTACTCGATATTTCTGAATAGAACGGCTAGGCATTTAAACCTGCCGAGCATTTGGACAGTAACAAAGCGGGAGCTGAATACATTGAACTCAATATCAGCGCAATGGTTTGGTGATTTACCTAAACTAGCGGTAACAGTGACATGGAAATTCTCTCACCACCCACTCTGCATTTCCTGTGGACATAAAACATGGCAAAATGGAAATGACTACATCAAGTTTCAGAGCGTCAAACATAAATGGTTTCAGACTTGCTGTGCGATAATGTAAGATGCAGTTACAGTTAAGAGTGTCAAGGAAATTTGAGAAACGCTTGTATTCCACTTTCGGTAGGTTTTTTCTTTTTCTACCTGTGCATCTCTCATACGTATTTTTAACGTTAAATACACATCATGAGTCTTGACATACCCACTTGTATACGTATATAGACATTATGCGAACTTCACGACAATACGTTGAAATACTTTCAATAACATATCTCTCGCGGTGAAAGTGTATAAATTTGTCAGTGTTATGTTTAAACTTCAAGTATTGTTTCTTGTGCTCAAGATTCTGGGATTGAATCCCTGCACAGTGAGACTGCTGTCAGTAAATTAACTGACACATCATAGAAACACTATTAGGCAAAATTCTGGCAACTTGACATCTCCTAGGATCTATAACAGTCAAATGAACTGTAAATACCTAAAGTTAATATTATTATTATTATTATTATTATTATTATTATTATTATTATTATTATTATTGTCTTGGGTAGTGTATATACTACAAATTCGAAGTAAATTTTCTTGAAAATGATTGTTGAACTTCAAATTATCACATAAGCCAGGAAATTCCAAGGTGTGATACTCTTGAAACATGTATTTGGTCATTTCGACCAATAACCTCCTCTCGTGTTGAAAATTGCTATCGCTTATATAATTGAAGTGTAACAAGTTCTAAGGGAAAGGAATGTTTCTCCTGTAAAGTTACTGAAATTAAATTAAACAACAGTGTTTCAGTAATGTTAGTAAGGTAGCTTATGGTTTGTGACAAACATAATGTAATTTAATTTGGTTTACTTTTTGAGTTGAAGTTACTTAATCCTAATTAATTTTTAGTTAGGCCTACTTGGGTTACACATTTCAAAATAACATACAATACATAAGGTATGTAATACGTGCCTATTGTTACTGCATTATATTTGAAATTCTTATTTCTAGTCCGGTTCCTTAGCTGAATGACCAACGTAGTGGCCTTCGCTTCAGAGGCCCTCTGGATCGATTCCCGGGGGGGGGGGGATTTCAGCCACGTCTGGTTAGTTCCTCTAGTTTGACGACTGGGTGTTTGAGAGAATTCCTAATACACATTTACATACAACACATTACACTACCAATCACCACAGAAAAGCACAATAGTGAATGCATCCCTCCTCATAAACTTGGCGTCAGGAACGGCATCCGGCCGTAAAATTAAGCTTAATCTACACTTAGCGCCAGTCCCAAGTAATTGCCAGAACTTCAGGAAACAGAAGAGGATATTGAAAATAATTAAGTACACTATAACTGAGGCACATACGTCCTGTTGTGTATAAAGGATAACTAAATAAATAAACTAGTATGTCAATAAATCTGTATATTTAACAAAACTGCAAATGGGAACGATGTTTCTCCGTGCCGTAACTCAGAAATAGCAGAAGACATTTCAACGAAATTAGATGCATGTTTATGTGCCTTCATTTATTAAACTGTGTACGGTACTACTGTACACCGTCCTTAGACCCTTCGACACACATTTGGGGAGTTCCAATTTTGTCATTATGACAACCTATAGCACTAGCTTGTTTTTCTATAACCAGTTATTTTTTCCCATTTAAGTTGTCCATAGGTCTGTACTATTTCTGTAACAATCATATTAATAACTAATTGTTTAGCAATTGTACTGTTCACCTTTTCATTGACAGATTATAGGTCTGACCCTATACCTGTAGGAAGAACACACTCAAAACCATCCGTTTAGCGATTTTTACATTGAAATAATTCAAACATCGAATCTTTATTTTCTAAGGTTGTAGGACAAAAAAGCCCTAAAAAGGGCTATGTTGTTATAACAGTAATCCTATTTTCGTGTATGAAGTTTATTCCAGGAATTGCACGGGATAGTGTTAATTCTCAAACACCAAGGTAGTTACATGTCTATAAAGAGAATATAGATTGTTAAATGATCAGTGAGGGTATAGAAGTAAGTTTTGGCAAATTCTGAATATTGTTTGGAAAATCGAAATACACTGATATTCAGACATTCCAATATATTTATCTGAAGAAGATAAAAGTAACTTAAACGAGGTTCATGCAGTAAAGGGAAATAAAACGGCAAAAAAAACCCGCTTAACCTTGATCCTTAGAATAAAAACGAGTGTACGACTACAAACTATTGTAGATAAGGCATAAACGGTAATGAAATTTAATTGTATATCTTAAGTAGATCTACAAAGAATTATCAGGAAAGGTATTCCTGTTTCGAACAGGTAGCTCACAATAAGTGTTTCGTGGTTACCGTCTTCACTGTTCAGAGGTCAGTAAAATGTCCGCATCATTATTGCAAAACCCTGAGATATTTCAAGAAAATATCCTACCGCTAGGAGAGAAAATTTAATTGCAATGTAAAAAATTTTCACTCGAAGTACATAGAATGAATCTTTTCCAGGATATCGCTTTCAAAACCGATCAGACGGACCGGTGGGAGCGTGCCAGAACAGCTGGTCACGTTGGAAGGCAAAGCGCACAGCTCCAGGGCTTAGCTACATTGCAGTGACGTTATTTACAAACAATTTCTGGACATAGGCGAGCAAAGCCTCAGGCAACAACCTAGTAAATAAATACAAAATCATTAATGATATGAAGCAGGTAGGACACAGGATACGTAAAAACTCCTTGGACCGATTCGACAAGGTATACAGCATACGATGATCGCTGGTTCATTGCATGACAGGTACTGCTCACGCATTTGTACACATCAAATCCTTTAATAGGGGCTACCTGGCTGGAAGGACGTGGGCTCGATTCCCCGTCAGAAAATCGTAAAATTTATGACACGAGATTTTCACTTCCGGAGGTGCACATGGCCCTGCGGTTCACTCAGCCTAGACCAAAAATGAGTACCAGGTTAATTCCTGGGGGGGCAAAGGCGGCCGGACATAGAGCTAACTACTCTACCCCACCAAGTGCCGAAGATACGGAAAGTGGAAGCCTTTACCTTCCACCCCTCCAGAGGCCTTCGTGACCTGTACGGAGATGACTTTGCTTTGCATTGCTTTCTTTGCATATCCTTTAACTCTACTGATTCACTATTTTTCTGACATTTTAGTTCATTTATAGTAATGTAATAATTAATAATATTAATAATAATAGCGTGTGATCTCCGGAGAGGCCTGGTGCAGGTCTTTTGATTTGACGCGCGTAGGCGACCTGTGCGCCGTGATGAAAATGAACAATGAAGACGGCACATACACACAGTCTTCGTGCCAGAGGAATTAACCCATTATTGTAATAATAATAATAATAATAGTAATAATAATAATAATAATAATAATAATAATAATAATAATAATAATAATAATAATAATAATAATAATTTCGTGTGGCTATTTCTAGTTGGGTGCAGCCCTTGTAAGGCAGACCCTCCGATGAGGGTTGGCGGCATCTGCCATATGTAGGCAACAGCGTGTTATTGTGGTGCAGGATAGTGTTATGAGAGGTGTGTGAGTTGCAAAGATGTAGGGGACAACACAAACACCCAGGCCCCCAGCCATTGGAATTAACCAATGAAGCTTAAAATCAGCCACCCGGCCAGGAATCGAATCCGGGACCCTCTGGACCAAAGGCCAGGACGCTAACCATTTAGCCATGGAGCCGTACTTCACTTGAAGTGAACTGGATTCATGCTGATCAATGAAATCCGTCAAAGCTTACGGGATCCATGATACCACGCAGTACCCTTTATTTCTAATGAATTACTCTTATGATCCTTGCACCGCTATTCTGTACACCAGTTTGTGTTGATTAACACCAACAGAGGCAAGGGAGTCCAGTGAGAGATCTCTGAGTGAGTCACCGACATTCTACAGCATAGATAGAACGATGGATTGCTTTTGCACAAAACGGCATGACTTCGCGGCAAATCTTCCTGTTTTCACAACCGCGAATTAGTACATCTGTTTACCGAGAAATATGCCACACAAAAAACATATGCAGCAGCTGTTCTTTATAATCTGGCAACGTAGCGTCAGTGGTGGGAATACGACTTTTCCTTTGGAGGTGGGGAGGGGGAGGATATGGATAATGTTCATTATTTTATTATTTTTACCTTCATACAGTTCACGTCTGTGTTGCAGTGGTTAGTGTAATTGGCTGCCACCCCCGGAGGCCCGCGTTCGGTTCCCGGCTGTGACACGAAATTTGAAAAATGGTAAGTGGAACGGAGTCCACTCAGCCTCGGGAGATCAACTGAGTAGAGGGGTTCGATTCCCACCTCAGCCATCCTCGAAGTGGTTTCCCAATTCTTCTCCAGCAAAATGCCAGGATGGTACCTAACTTAAGGCCACGGCTGCTTCCTTCCTCCTTCCTTGCTTATCCCTTCCAATCCCCCCCATCTCCTACAAGGGTTCTGCTCATCAAAGCGGGTGACGCCACCTGGGCGAGGTACTGGTCTTCCTTCCAAGTTGTAACACCGACCAAACATCTCACGCTCCAGGGCAATGAGGCAGTTGAGGTGAAATCCCTCGCTGAGTCCGGGGGGAAACCAGCCTTGTAGGGTAAACGGATAAAATCAAAAATAAAACCTTCGTAAAACTAATAAATGCATTTCCAAATATGAGTACAAGAGTTTCATGGATGGGATATCCCCCTTATACCTCTCCCCACCTACGCCACTGCGTAGCATGTCCCGAAGAGCCACTTGTTCTTGAGTGGAATTGGCTGGAACCGATGTGCATTACTTAGGTTACAAACAGTCAGATAGTAAATAGATACGCATTCGTAGCACTGAAGCTGGCGCCCGCCGACATCTTGCACCACAACAGATTCACTCTAAACACATAAGTTACTGTGCTAAGTGAAGCTTGGGTTTCAGTTGTTTTATGCACATTTCCAATTAAATTTTCAGCAAATTATAGAGTGGCAGAATGGAACACCTGAGCAGTGTTCTAGTGTAGATTTTTCCTATTTGCGAAGAAAGAAGGAAGGAAGGAAGGAAGGATGGAAGGAAGGAAGGAAGGAAGGAAGGAAGGAAGGAAGGAAGGAATGAACGAACGAACGAACGAACGAACGAACGAACGAATAGGAGTTTCAATACACCGATGTGCTCATTAACATTGTTTGATTAGTTATTGTTGATATACTTTCATTTACTGGTGTTATTAATGATGTCGAACTATGTAGGAGGCAGAGACCACCTACCACCGACTTACTTGCTCATGTGCGCAAATTTACTGAAAAGGGGGCCTTAAGGTAGACGGGTCACGGATTATTTTCCATACTTATACTGTAGTACGTGAAGGTGTTCCCACGAATATGAATGTCCCAATGTCATTTTCCTCAACTGGAACAAATCTTTTCGTATGAGATTTCGGATTTCCTGGGAATCCTCCGGGTGTTGAAACTCGAATTCTAAAGGTTAGATTCCTTGAACTGGCCGTATAAGCTGGCCTGAAGCCTGACGACACAAGCAACTCTAACATTGTCATCCTTTCCCTTCACCACCTCAACAACTCGTCCCGAAGTCCAGTCCATTCCTTTAGTGTCATCACTGACAACCGAAGCAATTTCTTCGAGTTTGACATCATGAAGCTTATCCTTGCCGGCATATAATTTCAAATGACCTAGATACTCAGTACTATTTTTTTGCTCTAAGATTCTTCTTCAGCTAATAGCGATACTGCAGCCTTTCCTGAAAACTAGCGGCTTCAGACAGGTCATACTCAGGTACTCACAGTCACAGATAATTGTCTGCATCTCTTCATAGCTGACAGAGGATCGAGCAAACACTCGACGGAGAAGAGATTTGAACACTCCTAATAGTCGTTCCGACCATCTTCCCGGTTAGATAGTTTGGTCATGGGGAATCAGGGGGATTAAAACTCCAATCTATCTTCCGCACTGAACTGTACTGTGAGGGTACATCCCAGTCTATTTTGCGACAGGAGTTGCCAAAACCAGCATCATTTGTCCTTTGGACACTGTAAACAACGACAGGTCTTCCTTATTTGCTGCAGAAAAAGTACGAAGGCTTCGAGAATGCTGTCTGTGGATAACGAGGATACCAATTCCAGCCGAACCACACGTTAACTCAGCCATAGGCCTTGATATAGGACCAGCAATATCAACTTCAGTAACTTAAAAACTTCTTGTGTCACGCAGTCAACTGTCAGGTAATGGTGAAGGATAAGCTGCCAACCTCTTCGATCTGAGACGTATACAAATCGTGCAGGAATTGATAACAGCTCCCATTGTCTGTCTACCTCCTAGAATCAAAAACTATTGTCTCAGATTTGACAAAATTACATGAGTATTGGCATGACAGTTGCTAAGTTGGGCGTCCATAATTAGTCGTTGAACGATAGGGTGATGAGCATTTGTGGGCGTAATGGGATGATAGAAGTCCTTGGCATCTTACCAGTGAGATAACTTGGTCATCAAACAAATTAATCGCTGTTCGTCAACAAACGAAAGTAAGCTCTTGAGTTTTGAATCTAAAACAGCAATGAACACTTCTTCCTGTGCGCACTGTAAAATCTTCCTTTCAGCCGTGAGAAATTCCTCAATTATCAGGTCACGGAATAGGCGTTGAGCTTTGCTGGTGGGACAATAGGTAATAAAACAAAACATCCAGCCTAGTATCCTTACAATTTTCTTGTACTGAAAGAAGTGTCGGTAATATCAGTCCTTACTGATGACTTGCGAATTACTTGATATCAAAGAAATGACATTCTTCCTTCTCTCCGAATTTATCTCTTACTCATTTTAACGAACTTCATTTTGTACCCAGCAGTCCGGATTCTCTCTCAACCAACCAGAGCGCTCCCACCAACAGCTATGTATCAACATCTTCACAGAACATCCGCGTGATGGAAGATCTGATGGGTTTTCTTTGCCAGGAAATTGTCATTCATAAACACCTGAAAGTTCCCGAATGACAAAAAGCATTCCAAGCTTCTCTTCGCTGATCCAAGCGAGAACTTTTGTAGCATCTGTACAAAAGATTTCCTTGATATCAGGAATGCAATAATCCTTTAGAATTGCAATTGATGCTGCTAAAAGTTTCACACTGGGAATGGTCAATTGCTTGCCCAATTTTCCAGCTGGTGCATTTCTTGTTTTGGCAGTCACCAACTGAACACTCACTTCACTCCTTTACTCAACACGCAGGAATACAACCGCTGTATATGATGTCTGACAGGCATCTGAAGAAATGTGAAGTTTCCAAGAGTCACCTCTGCTGTTGCAGTTGAACACCCAACGTGGAATCATAACTCGATCTAAAGAGGAATATCTTCAAACCAACTCAAGAATTTCGTTTTGATCACTTCATTGACTTCTTCATACCATGTCAGACCTTTCCTGAAACTTATTTTTGTAGCAACAATTTTGGTATAAATGCTACCCTACCTGTGACACCCAGCGGATCGAGAATTCTATGGACAGCACTTAAATAACTTTCTTTGTTACCTTCCCAAAATTAAACGATTGCTAGGGAGTCGTCGGTCTGGTTCCATCGAAGTCCTAACGCATTGGCAGGTCCAACAACGTCGTTATTTCCGGTCAACTCCCACCCTCGAAGATAAAATTGTCTTTCGGCATGACACCTGAAACAACGTCAATAAACTGTTCAGTTTGTTCTTCGTTGTCCAAACTGGCAAGGCAACTGTCAACATAGAAGCTATGAATAAAAAGCTCCACAAATGACGTGTGCCATGGTGACTTCCCTTCCTCATATGGTGCTAATGCATTTTCAGTGTGAATTTCGATGCGCGATTCTAGTAGAAACGGACTTAGAAAGACAGAAGAAAAACACGGCTATGTATATCTGTCGTGAGTGTTCTAGTTTTGCCTAACCACAAGATTCTCAAAAATTCCTGACTCTCTCGCTATAGCTGATCTGAAGGAAGGCTCCTATATCTCCAACAACTCCCATCTTCTTCCATCGGAAACGCGACCGCCTTCTCGAATAAATTGGGACCTTTCTCAATATATTGATTGAGGTTGTGCTATTTTTCCTTTAGATGAGAAATCCAACACAAGGCTCACTGGAGTTGTTGAACCAAGTTTCACAACATGACGTTGAGGCAAGTAGTGGCAGTGAATATGAAATTCCTGTAGTAGCACTTCTTCTACCACCCCTTCCCTCAGCCGATCATCTAATACTTCCTGACAGGCATCATAGAAACCTTAACCCTCAGTCTTCAATGTCATGACAGTAGATTGCAGTCTCTTCGCGGATAACTGGTTGTTATCAGGCACTCAAGGATGATTCTCAATCCATGTGAGGTGAACTTCAAAACGGTCTTCTTTGTTAACTGATACCGTATCGTGGAAATATTGTTGTGAAATAGACTTAATCTCCAAACTACTCATATACCCCCATGGATCATTAATCACTAAAGTATATAAAGTCCATAATTCCCTAATGGCGGCCCCTTTTGTCAGGATGCTTGATACCACCATGACTAGGTTCTCATTACTGGGTGTGATACCAGGAAATTTCCTTGACAGTGTCCAGCCAAGTTTTGTCTCCATTGCTTCCAGTCCTGAACTCAGTTATACCCGTCTAAAAGGCCAAACATAGCCAGTAAAATCAGATCCATCTAAAATCTAAATATCTGCAAAAGAGCCAACATCACAAAACTCTGCGTTTTGCGCAGCAAGTTTCTGTATCTAAGGGCCATTAATAATGGGAGAAATTCGGCCGCAGGTCTTACACTGTCCAAGCATGTAAAAAAAATGCTACGATTTGTCCAATTTAGAAAGGTAAAGTACAGAGAGATATAGCTGAAGTCGCTTATGTGCGGCCAGTGTCCAGTATTCGGGAGATAGTGGGTTCGAACACCACTATCGGCAGCCATGAAGATGGTTTTCCGCGGATTCCCATTTTCACATCAGGTAAATTAAAGCCACGGCCGTTTCCTTCCCACTCCTAGCCCTTTCCTGTACCATCCTCGCCATAAGACCTATCAATGTCGGAGCGACGTGAAGTAACTTGTAGAAAGGTAAAGTGTGAAAAAATTGTGTTGCACCACATCTGTGGTAGGTCTTCTTACTGAATTAATTCCTGAAAGCATGGAACATACCCTATTTCAGCGGCGGTTCTAGCCATTAATTACATGAGCGATGAGATGCTGGTCTTGGTGGTCGTGGTGGTGATTATTGTTTTAAGAGGAAGTACAAGAAAGCAACTATCCTCTATTAACACTAATCAGAGAGGAAAAAATTGAAGGTTTCCGACACTTCGGAAAAGAAAGATATCGGCCAAACGAAGACAAGGGCTCCGATGGGCGTGAAAAATGAAGGACTCCCTAGGATTCGCAACCTAATCCGGCACAAAGTAAAAGGAAGCAGTCCTAGGACTCAGCTAAGGGTCCCGTGGTCGACAACCCACGCTACCCTTTTCAGAGCCCTTGGGTCTGAGCAATGATATGCTGAGTCGATGAATAGTATCGCCTTACGCATTCGACCATTAACTGCAAGTGTTTTCAATGGAACTTTGCAACGATTTGGTACAGCTGCAAGGGCCTCGTCTTTAACAGCCTTACCAGATAACTTATTTTGTATCACTGGCCGAATAACTTCATCCCCTTTGCTAAACCGCTCTTTGTGAATTTCTCTGCACATTAATACAAAATTCCCCTTTCCACAAATGATGCACTTGGGACGATTCCTACATCTCCTAGCTGCCCAACATGCAGACAACAGAAACAAGCCCTAATTTTGTCCACCACTTTTCGTCATTATAATAAAGACAAGTCCTGAGCTTTGATTCAGTACTGAGTGCTTCGACCAGAAAAACTAAATAGTAATTTTCTCTCATCTTTAGAGGCAGTGAGGAGCACTGCAGCAGTAGGAATATCTTTTGAGACAAATGTGCGTTGCCTTATTGCAACTTTTGCTACAGGCTTTGTAACATTCCCTCTATATTTTTGCGCGACCCTGAGACCGAAACCAGCTATTGCCATAGAAATTTTCTGTTCAATTTCTACCTCAGATCTTAAAACGTCCATGAGTTGTTTTAGCCGGGCCTTTCCAGATTCTCCGCTGTTTGTTTTAGCCTCTCGTGCACGTGAAGATAGAGACCTTTGCTATGCTCGTAGAAGTTATTCAGGCAAACAAGACTCCATGAGAGGAAAAAAAGCATTGCTTCACACATCTCTGCGGTACTCTTTAAAGTTTCCAGAGCCCTTATATAACTTTCGAGCTGGTCATATAATGAGCGTAAGATCATGCTCAAAGATGGGTTACTAGTTTGCAGTACAATCCTAAGCTACTCTCTAATATATCGTAGCTGCGCCAGCAAAACCTCGTATCCCACAATGGTCAGTCTTCCTATCAATTATTTTCCTTAAGAATAGTCACGCCTCTCAGCCACATACGGACATGCAGTCCATAAGGACAATTTTCGTTGCGTTCATTTTCCTATGTCCAAGTGTAAAGGAAAATGAGTGGTAAATACATTATACTGTAGGAGTGCGTAAATACGTCATGCAAACATACGTTCCTACAGAGCTGTACGGTAAAGTTCATTTTCCTTTATACATAAAAGTAGGAAAATGAACACAACGAAAATTGATTTGATGGACTGCGTATCCGTGTGTGACAGGGAGGCGTGACCAGTCTTAAGAGTAATAAAGGATAGGAAGAACATTGTTCGATACGAGGTTTTGCTCGCGCAGCAACGATATACTTCAACTAGTACATCCTCTCCACAAAAATGGAAAACGGGCCTTTAATGCTTCCACAGCCTTGGGGTAATTCTCAGAGGTAGCGGGATATTTACTGACCACTTCTGTGGCTCGAGGGTCTTCAGTAGTGGCTTGAAGAAGATACTGGAACTCATCTGAGGGATCTAAACTGGTATCATATCAATTTTCCCAAACGCGGCCCAATATCGTAACCACTCATTTGGCTCATCACTGAATGTTTCAAGTTCGAGAATTGGAAGCCTATACTTTCCTTAAGTAAACGACACAACACTTGGGGTACTTTCACTGATAATCTGATAATATTCTGCTGTTCGCTCTCTTTCAACATAATAGCAATCTTAATCTGCAGATGATTAAGTTTACAAGCTATATCATCAGTGGCACTAAACTCTTTCTGTATGTTACCCTCATCCACATCTTACGCCACCATCAAATCGAATATATGGTGGTCCAGTGCTCGCAGGTCTTCATGTTTCTCCCGAAGTAAGTTGAAGTCCGTTTCAATAGCAACAGGTTCCGATTATTCACTTCCCAAGTTGTAGACTATCTTGTAAATCCGAGTATACGCACGTCGATATACCACGCGAATTTTCACATCTTTATTCATGGCTAATTTTAAGCATCTCTTTTCACGGTTACCAAATGTAGGAAATTTAAAAGTATACTTTCTAATAAACACTTCCTATAAATCTATTAACACCAGTATTCATATCTGAAGTCAATATTTATAACATCTAACTTGGTCACTTCCTTCCCACTCATAGCCCTCTCCTACCCCATCGTCGCCATAAGACCTATCTGTGTCGTTGCGACATGAAGCGGATTGTAAAAAAAAAAATCCTAAAGGACTCCATATTCATATGTGGCTGGGAGGAGTGACCAGAGTGACCAGAGTGATATGTCTCTGGGTTATGTATCCAACACAAACATTGATCACAGCATCATCTACCGATAGTTGTGAAGTCCGGGTAGAAAAGAATAACGCCGAGTTTCTAAACTGTGAATTTTCATTAGAATCTAAAGCTTGCGAACATGAACACTTGAACATGAACAGAATATTTGTTGACCTGGTATGTTTACACATTCGCTATCCAGCCAGAGAGATGCAGAATGATATCTATATACAGGATGTTAGGTGTATACGTGCAGATATTTATTGTAGCAATAGAGAACGATGTGACGAACCACTATATATCAAACTTTTAGTAATCCTTGGAAGTTATTTTCGAGAGCAAAGGGGTACGATGTTTTTAGAATAGGTAGTATGCCTTGTTCTTGTGAATGAATAGCTTTCCTTTGATAACAGGCAAGTCACGCGCCATCCCTGCCAAACTGGTTTCTGTTCTGTTTATGTTTAAGAGCAAATGCACTACTGTGACAAGTGAGCGCTCCCTATTTAATGCCATGAGATGTTACGTAATATACTCGCCAAACTGGTTTTATGTTTACGAGCAACTGACCTACTGTAACAGCTGAAGGCTACCAGTCTACAACATGTTACGTTACATTATCGCCAGACTGGTTTGTTGTTGTTAGTATTTAGTTTCCGTCTTAGGGGTTTCAGACAACACTAGTTATCGGTTTCGGACCCTGGAGATGTATTGAATTCTCAGCGTTAATACTGGTTCATTGGCTGTTACGTCCTTTAGGGGATAGGGATATCTGTGGTCGTCAGCCCTGTGGTCTAGTGAGTATGGAAATGACCTGAAAACCTGTGTCGGTGCGCGACCTGTACGAGCGTGTGATATAATTATTGGTTGGGATACGCACGCCGGGACGTGAAATGCGGTACGATCCCCGTTGTGCATTGCGTAAAAGTAGAAGAAGGAAGACAGTTCCTTGCGCCAACGAACAAATGCATGGCATATGATATCCATATGAGTAGAATCAGAATTGAATTATCGAAGCACATCGAACGTTTTGTTTCAAACGAAAAATGGACATATTATACAACTAAGTAAATTAAACGTACCTACATTTCGTGCTTCCTGCCTGGTTGAGTGGCTAAAACGGTTGAGGTGCCAGCCTTTTGACTCCAACTTCGCATGTTCGAACCTGGCCCCGTGCAGTGGTATTTGAAGGTGCTCAAATACGTCAGCCTCGTGTCGGTATATTTTCTGGTACACCGAGCTCGATAGCTGCAGTCGCTTAAGTGCTACCAGTATCCAGTATTCGGGAGATAGTGGGTTCGTACCCCACTGTCGGTAGCCCTGAAGATGGTTTTCCGTGGTTTCCTATTTTCACACGAGGCAAATGCTGGGGCTGTACCTTAATTAAGGCCATGGTTGCTTCCTTCCCACTCCTAACCCTAACCTGCCCCGTCATCGCTATAATACCTATCTGTGTCGGTGCGACGTAAAGCAACTTGTCATTCGAGCCAAGACACCACTGTGGTTCAGAATATCCTCTGGTGCTTAAACATACGTTCACGGAGGTCATCCGAAGTGGTTACCTCAGTTCGGTATACTTTGTTTCTCATGTCCCCCCAGGCATAACAATCCACTGGAATAAGGGCTGGCCAATTGATAATTCCACATCGTCCTGTCTACCGTTGAGGAAATGTCTGCACCATCGTGTAAAATCCACGGTGTTCGGCGTAGTCGAAGCGACACGTCCTCTGAAAGCTCCAGTAACGTACTGTATCTACTGTACAGGAGCAAGATAACATTAATAAAAAGATGTAACCGACCTCCAACTACACCCATCCTGATATTAATTAGAACCGGTGCTGGAAACTGCCATGTCCTATTGAATGGGGATATTCCACAGCTCATGAGTGGGATATAGTGGGTTCCAACCCCTCTGTCGGCAGCCCTAAAGGTGGTTTACCGTGGTTTTCCATGTTCACACCAGGCAAATGCTGGGGCTGTAACGTCATGAATGCCACGATCGCTTCCTTTCCCGTCCCATCGTCACCATAAGGAAAGCTACACCGATCAAATTTATGCAAGTAAGGTGATTGGTACCGGTCTGAGTGTCTGAGACCGTTGAGGTCCTTATCTTCCGACCTCCAACTTGGCAGGTTCAATCTTGGCTCAGTCTGATGATATTTGATGGGGCACACATACGTCAGTCTCGTGTCGTAGAAATACTGGCACGTAAATGAACTGCGATATGAAATTTCGTCACCTCAGCGTCTCAGAAAACGGTATAAATAGTATGTGGGACGTAAAGCAAAATAACGCTAATAAAAAGACGATTGGTCAAAGAGGCAGACTTCCCACTGCATCCATCCAGATATTAATTGAGAGCCGGTGCTAGAGGTTACCTTGGTATACTAAATGTTAAACACTCCTTCTATAAAAATTGCCTCATGTGTCACTAATACACTTGACAGAAATTCTGGATTGAGTGCTTGATCAATTAACCAGCGGCAGAAATCCACTCTTAAATCATCACCGAGCTTGATAATAGCAGTCGCCAAAGTTCGAACAGTATCCAATATTCGGGATGTACTGGCTTCGAATCCCTCTGTCGGCAGCTTTAAAGATGATTTTCCGTGGTTTTTCATGTTCACACCAGGCAAATGGGAAACCACGGAAAACCATCTTCTGGGCTGCCGACAGTGGGATTCGAACCCATTATCTCCGGGATGCAAGCTCTCAGCCATGCGTCTCTAAACGCACGGCCAACTCGCCCGGTAATAATAATAATAATAATAATAATAACATTTTTTGCTGCCGGGCAGAGTGGCTCAGACGGTTGAGGCGCTGGCCTTCTGACCCCAACTTGGCAGGCTCGATCTTGGCTCAGTCCGGTGGTATTCGAAGATGCTCAAATAAGTCAGCCTCGTGTCGGTAGATTTACTGGCGCGTAAAAAGAACTCCTGCGGGACTAAATTACAGCACCTCAGCGCCTCCAGAAACAGTAAGAGTAGTTAGTGGGACGTAAAGCAAATAACATTACCGGTATTATTATTAACAAGTCATTAGGAGCTGAAAGGCAGGGAAGAAAATAGTAAAATATGCGTGGTGTAGGAGGAAACAAGATGAAATATACTTCACCCGTGCCTACATCGCTCGCAGTAGTTTACTACAGGATAGTATGCGTAAGACCAGAACCAGGTCTCTTTGCGATGAGTCAGGTGTATCTTCGTACTGTGGTTAGCACTAGAGGACAAAGTGTGACAAACAGGTTTTGTGTATAAACATCAAACATGCACATCAACAGACACCCCAAACCAGTACAGTGTAGAATGAGGAACTGCCATGCTGTGTTCAAGGTCAATATCTAGCGTTTTAACAAGCACGTCTTCCGTGTGTTGTGTTCAGCTTGCGCCACGTACAAGGCAATCGCGAACTGAAACTCTAGATTTATAATTTTTGTTACTGGTACTTCAATTTTTCTGCTCGGATTTATGAGAATATCGAACTATCGAGACTCAAAATACTACATCGATTGAGAACTGAACTCCCAACTCAATACGCTGCAGAAATGGTGTAACATCTGACATACCAATGTGAAACACGTAGCAGTTGTTCAAGTGACCTCCCTGGACTACTCTGCAGGCTTCACTTCTCCGTAACCGGCGAGTTGGCCATGCGGTTAGGAGCGCACAGCTGTGAGCTCGCATCCGGGAGATTGGGGCTTCGAACCCCAATGTTGGCAGCCCTGAAGATAGTTTTCCGTGGTTTCCCAAGTTCACACCAGGCATTGCGGGGGTTGAACCTTAATTAAGGCCACGACCACTTTCTTACCATTCCTAGGCCTTTCTTGTCCGATTGTCGCCATAATACCTCTCTGTGTTGGTGCGACGTAAAGCAACTAACAAAAGAAAATCACTTCTCCGAATCCAGTCTTCCGTAATATCCATTGGAGATCTGGCGGGCCAATTGATGGGTCCATGTCGTCCTATTCGCCATAGACCAAAGGACTGATCCAAATGATCACGCAGTAAGCGGCTTATATCAGGTGGTGGACCATCGTGTAAAAACGACATGTTTCGGCGTAGTCGAAACGGAGCGTCCTCTGAAAGCTCTAATAACGTACCTATGAGGAACTCCAGGTAAGATACCCCTATGAACTGTGCAGGTAAGATGGTGATAATAATGTCATTGGCTTTACGTCCCACTAACTACTTTTCACGGTTTTCGGAGACGCGGATTTGCAGGAATTTAGTACCATACGAGTTCTTCACGTACCAGTAAATCTACTGACATAAGGCTGACGTATTTGAGCACCTTGTCAAGACTGGACTCAGGAGGCCAGTGCCTCAACCGTCTGAGCCACTCAGCCCGGCAAGATGATTGGTGCAGCACTGCGTAAAGTGCTGGCCTTCTGAACCCAACTTGGGAGGCTTGGTCTTGGCTCAGTCCGGTGGTATTTGAAGGTGCTCAAATACGTCAGTCTCGTGTCTGTAGATTTATTTGCATTAAAAAATCATCATCATCATCATCATCATCATCATCTGTTTACCCTCCAGGTTCGGCTTTTCCCTCGGACTCAGCGAGGGATCCCACCTCTACCGCCTCAAGGGCAGTGTCCTGGAGCTTCAGACTCTTGTTTGGGGGATACAACCGGGGAGTATGACCAGTACCTCGCCCAGGCGGCCTCACCTGCTATGCTGAACAGGAGCCTTGTAGGGGGAAGGGAAGATTGGAAGGGATAGGCAAGGATGAGGGAAGGAAGCGGCCGTGGCCTTAAGTTAGGTACCATCCCGGCATTCTCCTGGAGGTGAAGTGGGAAACCACGGAAAACCACTTCGAGGATGGCTGAGGTGTGAATTGAACCCACCTCTACTCAGTTGACCTCCCGAGGCTGAGTGGACTCCGTTCCAGCCCTCGTACCACTTTTCAAATTTCGTGGCAGAGCCGGGAATCGAACCCGGACCTCCGGGGGTGGCAGCTAATCACGCTAACCACTACACCACAGAGGCGGCTGCATTAAAAAATACCGCGATAAAAAAATTCTGGCATTTCAGCGTCTCCGAAACCCGTGAAAATTAGTTAGTGGAACGTAAAGATATTATTATTATTATTATTATTATTATTATTATTATTATTATTATTATTATTATTATTATTAGTAGTAGTAGTAGTAGTAGTAGTAGTAGTAGTAGTAATATTATTTTTACGGACGTTCTAATTAAACGGGTCCATTACAGTCATCATTTTACCTATCGGTACTTACTGTTCAGTAATAAGCCTTCCGTCCGCCTCTGTGGTGCAGTGGTTAGTGTGCTTAGCTGCCACCCCCGAAGCTCGGGTTCGATTTCCAGCTCTGACAAGAAATTTGAAAAGTGGTACGAGGGCTGGAACGGGGTCCACTTAGCCTCGGGAGGTCAAATGAGTAGAGGTGGTCCGATTCCCACCTCAGTCATCCTGAAAGTTGTTTCCCGTAGTTCCCCCCTTCTCCAGGCAAATGCCGGGATGGTACCTAACTTAAGGCCACGGCCGCTTCCTTCCCTCTTCCTTGTCTATCCTTTCCAATCTTCCCATACCCCCGCAAGGCCCCTGTTCAGCATAGCAGGTGAGGCCGCCTGGGTGAGGTACTGGTCATTCTCCCCAGTTGTATCCCCGATCCAATGTCTCACGCTCCAGGACACTACCCTTGAGGCGGTGGAGGTGGGATCCCTTGCTGAGTCCCATGAAAAACCAACCCTGGAGGGTAAACAGATTAGGAAAAAGAAGAATAAGCCTTCTATTAGAAATGCCCGGCGGCAATTCCACAGTAGGTCTTTTTCCTTCGAGCAATGTTCACGATGGATGCAACTACGGTTTTTGAAATTTGTCTCATTAATAACAATTTCACTGAATACTTATAGCCTTTTCTTTCAGTGTCCACCGTCCTTTCTATGACCTAAAAAGTTTATGAATAAGCATAGACAACCCGCGTTGTCTATTGTCAGAAATTCATCGTAGACTGTCGCAATAACAGCACAGAAATGTTGCGCCAATATTTCATTTACTTATTAACCATTGCCTTTCATTTTGTCAGCTTGGATCACTGAGTAATGCCATTGACGTCTTAAAAATCGCACACAAATACACAACACTTGATTCGCACGTATGTGCTTGTACGGATCTTCGACGTCACTGTAAGGATTCTGTGTACTTTTCACACAGAGTACCCTACACCGGTTTTCGAGTACAGCAAGTGACCTGGCACGTGAGTCATCCTCTTCTACTTGCCAAGCCTTTAGGGGAAGTGCACAACAGCATGTGTTGGCCTGCGATAAGAAAAAGGTTCAGCAAGCCCTATACTCGGCTACTGTACTTCCGCTACGCGTGGACAGAATGACATCACCGGCGTATCCTGCTACGGCCGTTCAAAACACATTAGGTCCTGAAATATTTAGCTCAATTATGGGCAAACTAATAGGACAAGGTAAAAAGTACATAGCATATATTATGAGATGTATTTTTCTTAGCCGACTAGCTTAATATCTGCACGTATACACCTAACACCCTGTATATATAAAACAAGAGTTTTGTCTGTACATTGCTCAGAATTTAAAAAGGATGGTATTTCTGTATCAGTCGTGTCCGCAGTAACAAGGAAATGCACTTTTTCATTTTCCGTAATTTCTGTCTGTCTGTCTGTCTGTCTGTCTGTCTGTCTGTCTGTCTGTCTGTCTGTCTGTCTGTCTGTCTGTCTGTCTGTCCACGCATCACAAGAAAACGGCTGAAGAGAATTTAATGAAAATCGGTATGCAAATTCGGACAATAAGTCGCTACAATGTAGGCTATAAATAATTTTAATCACGCTGAGTGAAATATACTTTAGGGGAACGCTTAAAATTTAATTCTGCAATATTTATATTATTAGTGGTCGTATCTTAATGAAAATCGGTATGCAAAGTCTATGAATAAGTCGCTATAATCCATGCTATAAATAATTGTATTCACACTGAGTGAAATGGTAGTTTAGGGGAAGGCCTAAAATTTAATTCTCAAATATTTGTTATTAGTGGTCGTATCTTAACGAAAGTCGGTAGGCGAAGTCGGGGAATAACTCGCTACAATTTAGACCGTACATAATTGCATTCAGGCTGAGAAAAATGGTAGTTTAGGGGAAGGTCTAAAATTTAGTTCTGAAATATTGATGTTATTAGTGGTCCTATCTTAACGAAAATCGATATACAAATTCGGGGAATAAGTCGCTATAATCTAGGCCATAAATAATTTTATTCACGCTGAGTGAAATGGTATTTTATGGGAAGGTCTAAAATTTAATTCTTAATGAAATGGTGTATGGCCTTTGGTGCCGGGATGTGTCCGAGGACTTCGGCTCGCCAGGTGCAGGTCTTTTGATTTGACTCCCGTAGGCGACCTGCGCGTCGTGATGAGGATGAAATGATGATGAAGACAACACATAGACCAAGTCCCCGTGCCAGGGGATTTAACCAATTTTGGTTAAAATTTCCGACCCTGCCGGGAATCGAACCCGGGACCCCTGTGACTAAAGTCCAACACGCTAACCATTTAGCCATTGATATTCATGTTATTAGTGGTCGTATCGATATAAATACTACCTAACTAAAGTTATATAGTATAAAATTTCCGATCATTTATGTCTTATACACTGTTAACGTACCAACTATTGTCACAGAGATATTAATGAATTTGGATTTTTCTTACCAAGTTCTTATCAGCGCCGAGTCACAAGAAAATGGGTAAACAGAATTTAATGAAAATCAGTATGCCAAGTCGGAGAATAAGGAACTACAGTCTACGATATAAATAATTTTATAAGACTCCCTAATATCACAAAGTCGAAATAAAACTAAATGTGAAGGCCTACAATATGGAAAACTCATAAAATTAATCAACAATGACATTGCATTGACCATTGTTTGTTGTGATGTGCTTTGTGTCTTCTGTTGCCACTCATATCCGATAGAAAGGATTATTTCTGCGTACCGAGTATTTTTTTAAATTTACCCTACGTTGCACCGACACAGATAGGTCTTTTGGCGACGATGAGATAGGAAAGTGCTAGGAGTGTGAAGGAAGTGGCCTTGGTCTTAATTAAGGTACAGCCAAAGCATTTACCTGATATGAAAATGGGAAGCCACGGAATACCATCTTCAGGGCTGCCGACAATGGGGTTCGAATCCACTATCTCCCGGATGGAAGCTCACAGCTGCGAGCCACCACACGGCCAACTCGCCCCGTCGTACCGAGTGTAACAGCCTGCCTGAATATTGTTGGGAAGTAGGTGGGAGTTAGATAACTTTCTTCTTTAGCATGCCATTCCTCCGGTTCATAATTCTTTTTATACTACTGGTACGTAACACACTGGTTCATCAAAGCATTCAAGCTATTCAATCCCTTCTCTGAGGCACTGATTGGAATGAACAGTGTGCATATATAACATAGATCGACACCGCAGTAATGTTCCTTAAAAGTGAGAAAATGTGCGGTTTTTCATTTGATCGAGTATGTTATATGATAACATTGCTTTTAATCGCTACTTTCCTACTGACGTTTTTGTAATGACCTATGTTGACTTCAGTTAGGAAAACCACGAAGACAGTCTTTCTAAAAATCCCGTAGCGAAGCACGGCTACATCAGCTATTTCAGACATAAATAAAGATTTTAGCGAGGAAAGTAACAAGAAAAATCAGTCCTTGGAGCAGAATAATGAAAATGAAATGTCGTATGGCTTTTAGTGCCGGGATATCCCAGGACGGGTTCGGCTCGCCAGGTGCAGGTCTTTCTATTTGACGCCTGTAGGCGACCTGCGCGTCGTGATGAGGATGAAATGATGATGAAGACAACACATACACCCAGCCCCCGTGCCATTGGAATTAACCAATGAAGGTTAAAATCCCCGACCCGGCCGGGAATCGAACCCGGGACCGTCTGAACCGAACGCCAGTACGCTGACCGTTCAGCCAACGAGTCGGACAGAATAACGAAGAAAATAATTCACTGCTTGTACCTTACTACAGTGCGTCAGTTTAAAAACCACAGGGGAAATTTAAATGCGTGATTAAATAATCGTCCGCCTCTGTGGTGTAGTGGTTAGTGTGATTAGCTGCCACCCCCGGAGGTCCGGGTTCGATTCCCGGTTCTGCCACGAAATTTGAAAAGTGGTACGAGGGCTGGAACGGGGTCCACTCAGCCTCGGGAAGTCAACTGAGTAGAGGTGGGTTCGATTCCCACCTCAGCCATCCTGGAAGTGGTTTTCCGTGGTTTCCCACTTCTCCTCCAGGCAAATGCCGGGATGGTACCTAACTTAAGGCCACGGCCGCTTCCTTCCCTCTTCTTGTCTATCCCTTCCAATCTTCCCATCCCCCACCAAGGCCCCTGTTCAGTATAGCAGGTGAGGCCGCCTAGGCGAGGTACTGATCATTCTCCCCAGTTGTATACCCCGATCCGATGTCTGAAGCTCCAGGACACTGCCCTTGAGGCGGTAGAGGTGGGGTCCCTCGCTAAGTCCGAGGGAAAAGCCAACCCTGGACAATAAACAGATTAAGAAAAGAAGAAGAAAAGATTAAATAATCGCCTACAGTATGTCCGTAAGAATGGAAGGGGCTATAAGGTGTGCATGCCAGTACAACAGAGCTCATCAAACATTTCTGAATCTCGCAAGTCACGCAAGGCGCACTTGTTGAGTACTGAGCCCGGTCCCACAGGTGATACCTTCGGATAAAGATTCATTAGGCGTAAACCCTGCAAGGCCGAGTATTCCACACATGATCAAACTTCGGTAAGGCAGTTTCGTAAGGTGAAGATAAACATTGATTGCACAGAACAACAGCCACTTGTCATTCCTCGAACACGATTAGTATTAGAACAAAATGCTGTGGAGTTCTTTAAAACGAACTGTTGTTCTGTCATACTCGAAGATGCACAATACGATATCAGTTCTTGACACCTGTGTTTCACAGATACTGAATGGTGTAGGCTTCTTTATAGCAAACGACTGAAGTGTGAGAAAACTCATTCATTGCCCTTTATAGTAGATCATCGACGAATTATAGATTATTTCATTTAATAAAAGGACTTAAAGGAAGTATTCTCGACAAATACAGCCCATTCAAGCAGTAGCCTGCCAGACAGATGGGCCAGTGTCATGTGGTCAGGGTTCTATGTCCTGAGCGACACTGTCGTACTGAGTTTAACTCAAAAGGATGAGTGAGCCCTGCTTCAAGATTCAGTTTAGAATAGAATCTGCGAACTCTGGGCAAGAGACAAACACGGGTCTGGTAAACAACTTGGTTCTCTACAGAGGATGTTCGTCAAAATTGCTAAGCTAAACAATCAACTAGTAAGTCACTATACTGGAAGTGCGAGGCTTGCGTAATAAAGACGATAAAGGCGTGTTCACTTCACCTGGAATGATGGTAGTTCGATTCCTAGTAAGAATATTGAGAATTTTGAAACGAGAATAACGTTTATGAAGATACACATGATCCTGAGTTCAAGTTAGCCGAAGACGGAAATGAATATGCGGGTAATTTTTAAGGGAAGTTTAAACTCATCATCTTCCGTGTGAGAGCTTATAGCTACACAATTCGTACCCCGCAGCTACCTGTTCGGCAAGCGGAAGTCCCGTCTCGATAATTTTTTACTTCCCAAGCCCTGCTGGGTTGAAGAGGTACGCCTTCTCTGCTTCGGGTCAACAGCCTTCTACCATTCTTATACCCGGCCCTTCAATTGAACACCTCTGAAGTTGTTTTGTTGACACTCTTGACGAACAGACGTGTGCAGGGCATTTGGTTTAAAGATGGAGAGAGGCTGTAGAGTGGAACGGAATGGAGAATTGCTTCCCACCTCCACAGCATTAATTAACTTAGAAGTGAGTCAGAAACTTGTGTATACGGTAATATCGCTGTTATGAAGCTGTAAGTTGTTCGTTCGTTCGTAATCTGTTTACCCTCCAGGGTCGGTTTTTCCCTCGGACTGAGCGAGGGATCCCACCTCTACCGCCTCAAGGGCAGTGTCCTGGAGCTTCAGACATTGGGTCAGGGATACAACTGGGGAGAATGACCAGTACCTCGCCCAAGCGGCCTCGCCTGCTATGCTGAACAGGGGCCTTGTGGAGGGATGGGAAGATTGGATGGGACAGGCAAGGAAGAGGGAAGGAAGCGGCCGTGGCCTTAAGTGAGGTACCATCCCGGCATTTGCCTGGAGGGGAAGTGGGAAACCACGGAAAACCACTTCCAGAATGGCTGAGGTGGGAATCGAACCCACCTCTACTCAGTTGACCTCCCGAGGCTGAGTGGACCCGTTCCAGCCCTCGTACCACTTTTCAAATTTCGTGGCAGAGCCGGGAATCGAACCCGGACCTCCGGGGGTGGCAGCTAATCACGCTAACCACTACACCACAGAGGCGGACATGAAGCTGTAAGTTGTTCGATGACAAATTTTTCAAAAGGCCGTAAGTACAGTAACGACCGGGCGAGTTGGCCGTGCGCGTAGAGGCGCGCGGCTGTGAGCTTGCATCCGGGAGATCGTGGGTTCGAGCCCCACTGTCGGCAGCCCTGAAGATGGTTTTCCGTGATTTCCCATTTTCACACCAGGCAAATGCTGGGGCTGTACCTTAATTAAGGCCACGGCCGCTTCTTTCCAACTCCTAGGCCTTTCCCATCCCATCGTCGCCATAAAACCTATCTGTGTCGGTGCGACGTAAAGCAACTAGTAAAATAAAAAGAAAAAAGTACAGTAACGTGGGCTATGAAATTCAAATCAACTCTTCGTGACTCTCACCCTGACTCTGAAATTGAAACTATAAACTATAAACTATCCAGTCCGACTCGTTGGCTGAATGGTCAGCGTACTGGCCCTCGGTTCAGAGGGTCCCGGGTTCGATTCCCGGCAGGGTCGGGGATTTTAATCGTTTCTGATTAATTCTTCTGGCTCGGAGACTGGGTGTTTGTGTCCGTCCCAACACTCTCCTCTGCATATTCACATTACACACAATTTCTTTCTACTACTAAAGCTTTGATATTCACCGGGTCCATAAGTAGAACCACGTGACTGCTAATGTGTGGTGTGTATGCTCTCACCTCTTCACTAAATATACAATCGTCTCGCTGTATTATCACTTTCCATTATACGCGCTACTTTTTACTCGTCTGAGTAACCAAAATTAACTGAAATTATGTGTATTCGATCTAGTACATAACAAAGTTAATGTAAGATGAAATAAGGAGGTTTCGTCCGACTTGACCGTGATGTTATCATCGTATTAAACACGGAATTAAGCACCGAGGAAATCGAGTTGAAGGTTGCAACAGAGATAGAAAAGAGAGCTTTAACACTTTAAAAGCCATGATTACATCTTCATTGGCTTTTAACCAAATTCTCGGTCCGATCAGTTTGGTTATTACAAGCAACCCTACTTCAATGCTTTCACTGTGAATACACTTAAAACATATCTTCCAAAGGAGTGATTTTTTTATGTATAGTCGCTGAAAAAAAAACAGCGCTTGGTTGTCATATTTAATATTTTATAAGAATTAATTTTAATTATGATCTACATATAATTCATCTCCCATATAGATACACATCCAGTCCGACTCGTTGGATGAATGGTCAGCGTACTGGCCTTCGGTTCAGAGGGTCCCGGGTTCGATTCCCGGCAGGGTCGGGGATTTTAATCGCTTCTGATTAATTCTTCTGGCTCGGAGACTGGGTGTTTGTGTCCGTCCCAACACTCTCCTCTGCATATTCACACTACACTACCAAACACCACAGAAACACGCAATAGTAATTACATCCCTCCATATAGGGTTGTTGACCGAGCTCGATAGCTGCAGTCGCTTAAGTGCGGCCAGTGTACAGTATTCGGGAGGTAATGGGTTCGAACCCCACTGTCGGCAGCCCTGAAGATGGTTTTCAGTGGTTTCCCATTTTTACACCAGGCAAATGCTGGGGCTATACCTTAATTAAGGCCACGGCCGATTCCTTCCCATTCCTAGCACTTTCCTATCCCATCGTCGCCGTAAGACCTATGTGTGTCGGTGCGACGTAAAGCAACTTGCTTATAGGGTTGGAGTCAGGAAGGGCATCCGGTCGTAAAAAAGGCCAAATACACACGTGCAACGCAGTTCGCACCCGCAACCCCACAGTTGTGGGGAAAACGGTAGGAAAAGAAGAAGAAGATAGATACACATCCAGTAGATACCACAACACATTATATCCACAGAAACTGTTGCTGAGAAAGGCGTACCTGCCTCGACTTTTGTTATTTACAATTTTGCTTTACGTTGCACCGACACAGATGGTTCCCTCGGCGACGATGGGATAGGAAAGGGCTAGGAGTGGGGATGAAGCGGCCGTGGCCTTAATTAAGGTATAGCCCCAGCATTTGCCTGGTGTGGAAATTGAAAAACCACTGAAAACCATCTTCAGGACTGCCGACATTGGGATTCGATCCTACTGCATCCCGACTGCAAGCTCAAAGCTGCCCGCACCCAACCGCACGGCCAACTCGCCGGTTACCTGCGAAGAACTTACAGGCTGCATTGCCATACGCTCATTCTTCCTTCTTTTACTTTTTGAGTAACTGCGTTATCGGCCAGATGCCTTCATGAACGAATTCTTATGATTCTGTACACCATAATATGGGCCTTTATAAAGATTGATTAGCCCGTATTCACCCAGCTGCTACTATCGCTGATTCCACCAGGAATCTGCCATCTTTCTGCTTTACAAAGAAGTTTATGAATCTCCAATGGCGCAACAGCCCCGAAGGATCTTGACGTACCAAGCAACCGCTGCTCAGTTCAAATCTCCAATGGCGCAACAGCCCCGAAGGATCTTGACATACCAAGCAACCGCTGCTCAGTTCAAAGGCCTGTAGATTACGAGGTGTCGTGTTTGAATCATCTCAACTGTTATTCTTGGCTTTCTAGGCCGGGGCCGCTATCTCACCGTCAGATAGCTCCTCAATTGTAATCACTTAGCTTTAGAGGACCACGAATTAGCCCTTAGATCAAGGTAAAAAATCCCTGACCTGTCTGGGAATCAAAGCCGGAACTTCTTGGCTAGAGGCAGGCACGCTACCCCTGCACCACAAGGTTATGTATAGTTTCAGAAAATGTTATGGTTTGTAATCTACTGTGAATGACATCATGGTGCATATTTTTAATTATTAACAAACGGCTAAATATTGATCCCAAAAATGTAATACATTAACAATTACAAAGTACACATTCATAATATAATAACCTTATATTTTAAAATGTATTATTATTATTATTATTATTATTATTATTATTATTATTATTATTATTATTATTATTATTATTATTATTATTATTATTATTATTATTATTATGCCTTTGCTGGCAGGACCTAGTGTTTACAGTGCACTATGTCTTCTGGTATAAGCTAGAGCAATTTTCTTACTTTCATTGATCTGTCTCAGCTTTATCCTTGGCTTTGACAAAATGAAAGTGACTGAGGTATGAGTGATGCTAGTAATGCCATTCCTTATGCAGCCACTCCCTGCTATGAATGGTGTGAAAATGTTGCTCATAGGGTCGGTTGGTGCATGCACTTCAGTGGGCTTGGCAGACTAATATGCAATAGCAACTTTTGGCTCGGTGAGGAAAGCAACGGGAAACTACCTCACTCCTCATTCCCCTTGTACGTCTGTTCAGTGATGCCTAGTCCATCTAATGACAGCTGATGGCGAAGCTGTTGAGGATCCAACCAGCCTTCGGTCTGAGGACTAAACACACACATTATTAGTAGTAGTATTATCATTAAGTAAATGTGTGATACGATCAAAAATTATCCAGAAAATTTGAAAGAGATGGGAACCGAATTCATAATACGAGACAGAGTTAGACTTACGTGGCGCAATAGTCGTATGCCATTGTCTCGCCGATAGTGGTGGACAGCGAATTCCGATCAATGAATGTCAAATTTTGAAAATAAAATGTGACTTCTCCGAGGTCCGGATTCCTTGTATAAATGCAAAATCTCCTAAATCAGATCATGAAATTCACAAAAACCACTTTCAGAATTCCCTACAATTGAGAATAGGCCTAATCGGATCATTCTTTCTATGTGCTCAATACCGTTCGTCGCACAGCTACCATCACCACATTAACTGTCAATAACAGCATTTAATTCACCTTCATTATACCAGCTTCCGGCTCCATGGCTAAATGGTTAGCGTGCTGGCCTTTGATCCAGAGGACCGGGCGAGTTGGCCGTGAGCGTAGAGGCGCGTGGCTGTGAGCTTGCATCCGGGAGATAGTAGGTTCGAATCCCACTATCGGCAGCCCTGAAGATGGTTTTCCGTGGTTTCCCATTTTCACACCAGGCAAATGCTGGGGCTGTACCTTAATTAAGGCCACGGCCGCTTCCTTCCAACTCCTAGGCCTTTCCTATCCCATCGTCGCCATAAGACCTATCTGTGTCGGTGCGACGTAAAGCCCCTAGCAAAAAAAAAAAAAAAAATTGATCCAGAGGGTCCTGGGTTGGATTTCCGGCCGGGTCGGAGATTGTAACCTTCATTGGTTAATTCCAATGGCTCGGGGGATTTGCGTGTGGGTGAGTGCCATCTTCAGCATTAGAACTCATCACAGGCAGGGCCCCATCCTCACAGACGCGCAGGTCGCCTATATGGCGTCAATTCGGAAGACCTGCACCACGGCTCTTCGTAGGCCACACGCCATTACTATTATTATTATCCCAGTAGATATGCAGATTCAGAGGGAATTTATGTGTTACATTTACATCTTTTACAATCAAGGACGTTAAGAAAACATCGTCTCTTTATTACTTAGCCTATCACGTAAATGAACACTCTCTTCCTCAGCCGTTTTCACAAAACGAATTGTCGAACGATTAATGTTTATATCAGTTCAATGTTGTTACAGACGACTTATTAGTACAACCAAAATATTTAAAGTCAACAAGACCAAGTTTCAAGCACAAGAACTTACATCAAAATCCCGTTGAAGGCTTAATCATCTCCAACAAGAAAGCATACACTGTGGCGGATCAGCTGCGCATAAGAATGCATAGGCCAGAACTGCGAGAGAGTACCAATTTGCCTGCGGGTGCATACAGGTTAACGACAGGTGTTCTGAAAGATATACTTCTATCCATTAGACATACTTTCCAAGAAATATAAAAATATGTAGACCAAGCTTTTTTATATTACAATTCCTTTTATGTGGATGTCATTTTACTTGATGTAATCGGTCGAGGTGCCCAGTAGCTCCAACTGCTGTCGGTACATCATGTCAGACAATTGTTTTTCTAATTTCTATATTGATGTGGTGGAGACATATTGGGGGTTGGGGGGTTGAAATTAATAAAAAAGTTTGACATGTAGGCTTATGTAATGCAGTCTTGGTCGATAGTTTGGGATCAGTTTGAGATGATGGGATGTAAGGTGAGAGTCACATGTTAATACAGTATTAAGGGCTTTGTAGTTTTAAAAACACATTACATAACGCAGAAACTGTTCCTGATTATCGAGTGGGTTATATGTGGACGAAGATATTTTAGACAACATCTGTACGAAAAACATACACCATCCTCAATTTCATCATGCCTATTATTCAGTACCTCCATAGTGTTAAGTTGACCGCTATTAGCTGTCTTCCTAGGAGGTCTGGGTTCAATTCCCAGTACTACCAGAAACTAAAGATTGGCAGGTGGGCTGATATGAGGTTAAAATGTACATTCAGCTCACTTCCATTTAGGGTATGCCTGAAGAAAACAGTACTTCCTCGAGGAATACGAGGACACGAGATTACTTCACTATGCCATTTTAATTTTAACCTGACGTATGACCTGACGGAGGAGTTCAATTGCAGTCTAAGCATGTAGTATTATACAAGCAACAGGACTAGTTAATTGCTTGGGTGAATTATTACTAAGCAATGCCGTTGCCTCTGTTGAAATTTTATTACCCGAAGGGTATTTATCATCGTGTATGTCCAGGTCACGAGTTATGGAGTCATCAAGTCCATGTTTGTGGTGTACATAATGCAGAACATTGCAACTGAAGAGTCATTACTCTACGTTATGTGTACAAATCTCCTTTACTGACAGTTGGTATACTGAATTATGTAGCCTGGCAGAAAGAAACACGTCTCATGAAGGATACATAACCCGACGAACGGAACGAAACTGGTATTTTTACTGTCGAAAGTATTGTTCAGGCCACGATATCTAACTGACCTCGTCACTGACCTCGTCACTGGCTTCTCACCAATGTGAGCACGGTTCAAATTCTGGACAAAGCTGCTTGGAGTTTTGAAACGAAAAGTCTCATTACTGTGCTTTAGATTCCGCGTAAAACTGGAGGCCCTCTGGTTGCAATCACGATATCAATGGCCTTTAATCAATTCGGTCCTTGACCTGTCTAACTAATCGAAGAAGCATGCCAGCGCTGCCGACTAATTCCATTTCATACGACCAGGATGATTTTGACTGTATCCGGCATTTTCGATGTTCAAACCTTTCCGGAGGTCAGTAGTTTCTGGTGAAACGATAGGCCACGACCTAGTAGCCCAGGAAATCTATTCTCTATTAATTCATTTTGTCCACTAGTCACAAAAATTGAGGAGTATTTTAAGTTAAGCCATATATTGTACAAGACTCTGGGATCTAAAAAAAAGACAAGATGTAGTGAATAAATTACATCAAAACTTTCACTTCATACATGGTCCAAAAAGGCACTCATATGTTTCGAATTATTATTATTGTTATTATTATTATTATTATTATTATTATTATTATTGTTATTATTATTATTATTATCGTCTCCTTCTCTTACACACGTACTATATGTATTCAACACGACCTGCTAAGCTGAAACTCTATTTGAAGTAAAATATGTTTGTGCGTCCCCCTTCTCACTCCTGAGAATCAACTGTCGGCAATAGAAGAAAAATATGGAAAAGAGGGGAATCCAACATGAATGCAAAATTAATAACTGATGCTAGAGAAGTGTGTGCGATATCCCAGATGAGTTCAACGTTTTGTGAAGATGAAGAAGCTATCGCGAGATTCATTCTAGGAAGGAAGGTCTATATCATCAAATGGATCTATAAATCTCTAAAATTAATTGGATCTCATTTTTAGGAAACAACATGAGATTCAGAAGAGTAGACACTTATCGAGTATGAGCTCAGCAGTGAGCTGAATTTGATAACCGGGATACTTCTTGCTAGCACAGTAGGGTATGGATGTCATCTGACTTCCTTGATAGGCAAATATTATTATGTCTGACTCGTCAGCGTCCTGGCCTTCGGTTCAGAGGGTCCCGGGTTCGATTCCCGGCCGGGTCGGGGATTTTAACCTTCATTGGTTAATCCCAAAGGCCCGTGGGCGGGGTGTTTGTGCTGTCCCCAACATCTCTCCAACTCACACAGCAAATATAACACTACCCTCCACCACAATAACACGCAGTTACCTACGCATGGCAGATGCCGCCTAACCACATCGGAGGGTCTGCCTTACACGGGCTGTACTCGGATAGAAATAGCCACACGAAGTCTTCTTCTTCTTCTTCTTCTTCTTCTTCTTCTTATTATTATTATTATTATTATTATTATTATTATTGTACCGGTTGGTACACCTATCCCATGGTCGCCATAAGACCTATCTGTGTCGGTGAGTCGTAAATCAAATAGTAAAATAATAATAATAATAATAATAATAATAATAATAATAATAATAATAATAATAATAATAATAATAATGAGAGCAGGTGTCTGGAGATTTTTGAACGGAACGTGCGTCTCTCAATGCTGAAGACCTGACAGGGGATTTTTTTAAATCAATTATAGGAGAATGAAAGGTTGGCACCTTACATAGAGTACAAACTATGGTTACTTTCTTCGCCGTCACACAGATTATCAAAATAGTATTATGCTGAAAGGCATTCTTCAACGTACCGCTATATCTACTGACATTAGTGCTTTTATTTAAGCCCGCTTAAGCACCACACGAGTGTTCCTGGTTTCAACCCTACAACCTTGAACATAGCAAGAGAGTGTGCAAGTTACCAAATATACGTATATTTAGGGGATTGTTGGCCTATATGTCCTAAGTCCTTGGCTACAAGAAATGTGTGATCGCTCCTCGTCATGGTCTAGGGATTAGCATACCAGGTTCTCACTCGGTTGGCCAGGGTTTTCGGTTCTCAGTTCTGTCGGAGTGGGGTGTTCTCATGCTCAAGTAATAACATTGAGCAAGGAAGATAAAAACCCCGCTATGGAGCATAATTGAGTTAATTTTGCATCGTCCCTTTTATTACCCACAGACGAATGCCGGGATGCAGCCTTGTCCCAATTATTAACATACAGGATGGTGAAAGGGAATGTTATACCACGATAGCAGAAAATGGTATTTGCAAGGCATACGCGAAAACCATTTTGAATTTTAGGGCATGCTACAAGTTCTATGAAGGTACATTGTAAAACACAATAATTTTATGTAAAGAAATGCAATAGGCAAGGACACGCAGTATACTGTGATTCACACGAGCAATCGTGATCAGGGCAAGCTACCTGTTGTGACAAACTCAACGCACCTGGAAGAAGATCGGAGTCGTAGAATAAATCACAACAACTGCACGAACTAGTTATACACTGACTGACAGAGCAAATGCAACACCAAGAAGGAGTGGTCAGAACTTTATGCCAATTGCAGGGTAGACTGACGTCACTGAGGTATGCTCATGATGTGAAATGCGCCGTTGTGCTGCGCACGTAGCGAACGATAAATGGGACACGGCGTTGGCGAATGGTCCACTTCGTACCGTGATTTCTCAGCCGACAGTCATTGTAGAACGTGTTGTCGTGTGCCACAGGACACGTGTATAGCTAAGAATGCCAGGCCGCCGTCAACGGAGGCATTTCCAGCAGACAGACGACTTTACGAGGGGTATGGTGATCGAGCTGAGAAGGGCAGGTTGGTCGCTTCGTCAAATCGCAGCCGATACCCATACGGATGTGTCCACGGTGCAGCGCCTGTGGCGAAGATGGTTGGCGCAGGGACATGTGGCACGTGCGAGGGGTCCAGGCGCAGCCCGAGTGACGTCAGCACGCGAGGATCGGCGCATCCGCCGCCAAGCGGTGGCAGCCCCGCACGCCACGTCAACCGCCATTCTTCAGCATGTGGAAGACACCCTGGCTGTTCCAATATCGACCAGAACAATTTCCCGTCGATTGGTTGAAGGAGGCCTGCACTCCCGGCGTCCGCTCAGAAGACTACCATTGACTCCACAGCATAGACGTGCACGCCTGGCATGGTGCCGGGCTAGAGCGCCTTGGATGAGGGAATGGCGGAACGTCGTGTTCTCCGATGAGTCACGCTTCTGTTCTGTCAGTGATAGTCACCGCAGACGAGTGTGGCGTAGGCGTGGAGAAAGGTCAAATCCGGCAGTAACTGTGGAGCGCCCTACCGCTAGACAACGCGGCATCATGGTTTGGGGCGCTATTGCGTATGATTCCACGTCACCTCTAGTGCGTATTCAAGGCACGTTAAATGCCCACCGCTACGTGCAGCATGTGCTGCGGCCGGTGGCACTCCTGTACCTTCAGGGGCTGCCCAATGCTCTGTTTCAACAGGATAATGCCCGCCCACACACTGCTCGCATCTCCCAACAGGCTCTACGAGGTGTACGGATGCTTCCATGGCCAGCGTACTCTCCGAATCTCTCACCAATCGAACACGTGTGGGATCTCATTGGACGCCGTTTGCAAACTCTGCCCCAGCCTCGTACGGACGACCAACTGTGGCAAATGGTTGACAGAGAATGGAGAACCATCCCTCAGGACACCATCCGCACTCTTATTGACTCTGTACCTCGACGTGTTTCTGCGTGCATCGCCGCTCGCGGTGGTCCTACATCCTACTGAGTCGATGCCGTGCGCATTGTGTAACCTGCATATCGGTTTGAAATAAACATCAATTATTCGTCCGTGCCGTCTCTGTTTTTTCCCCAACTTTCATCCCTTTCGAACCACTCCTTCTTGGTGTTGCATTTGCTCTGTCAGTCAGTGTAAATTGATGTTTACGAAAAATCACTCTGTGTCTTAAACGCATACACCAGTGCCATGTTTGTTTGTCTGAGGTCAACCATGCCCAGTGAGTTCGTATTTGTTTATAAGCACTCACCACGCGTGCGACTTAAAGCAAAACGAAAAACACTGACTTTTAACCATTCTGACATTAACGGGAGGTTGACAATTGTACCATGTTGCAGCAAATATACTTCCTATACACTCCTCAGAGTTTCGGTTTAAATTTCCCTTACACTCTGTATACACAAATCAATACAGGCACCACATTCACACAAGTAATCAGAAAAACTTCACACACTCCTCTGTGGAGGGAGGAATATCATACGTCTACGGATCTCCTGCATGTTGTAAAATGCGTCAACTGAGAGACCCCAGGAGCTCTCAATTATTGTTTTTTTGCTAGTGGCTTCACGTCGCACCGACACAGATAGGTCTTATGGCGACAATGGGTTAAGAAAGGCCTAGAAGTTGGAAGGAAGCGGTCGTGGCCTGAATTAAGGTACAGCCCCAGCATTTGCCTGGTGTGAAAATGGGAAAAAACGGAAGACCATCTTCAGGGCTGCCGACAGTGGGATTCGAACCCACTATCTCGCGGATGCAACCTCACAGCCGCGCGCCCCTGACCGCACGGCCAACTGGCCCGGTCCTCTCAAGTTGAGATGGTCGATTGGTGACTAGGAGACCCTAGCTGAGACTAATTTCTTTCTGATTAATTGCAGCTAGCTCCTCACTTTCATATTTCGTACCTGACTTCCTTTAGTAAATTCTTGTTTTTTTAGGACTCCACGGTATTAAGCTTGCGGGACCTTGGGAGTATTCGTTTTCACCCGTTTTGTGTTCCTTTTCTTCTTTCACCTCTAACTTCATTCTTCGGACAATCTGGGGCTCCTCCATTTCCCCCTAATTAATGTTCAGAGAAGACGATTCCCTAGATGTACATTCCTTAAACACTACAATAATCATCACACACACACACACACACACCGTATACCTGATAATGTTGATCATGATATCCCAACAAAAGAAAGAAAACTTTTACGTGTGTGTGAACTTAGCAATGAAGACAAGTTTTCTTGGAGTGAGAACGGAGAATATCTGAAAGAAGAGCACGTTTATGATACATAATGTAAGCACTGAGATTCCAAACTCTGATTTAACGCGCTCGGCTACGAAAATTTGTCGTATTCTAAGACTCAGTGTCCGCTAAAGGACTTCTCTTCCAAATCACTACAATGAATAACGTACAACAGAACCCACAATAAAATTACTGATAGTTTCTACATCACATATAGGCCTATACAAGTGGATGACCAATGATATTCAACCCTTTAAAGCTAACCAATGTGAACAAGTACAACATGACAGGTAGCTTACTGAATAGGCAGTATTGAGCAGAGGAGATTAAAAAACTCTCCATGGAGCATACATGAATTCGTTTACCAATGTCCCTTTTTTACCCCAGACGAATGCCGGAGTGTAAATTTATATGTAGGATGCAGCCTTGTCCCAATTAATAATATATAGGATAATACATACATACATACATACATACATACGTACATGCATACATACATGCATACAAACATAGGCTACATACATACATACATACATACATACATACTGTAACAGAAACGCACGGTACATGCAGTATTTATTAAGAGCGATGTCGTATAATCATCACGCGTGCCGAGAATTCCAAGTTCGACGTGTTTAAATCTGTCAGGACGAGCGAGCATGCGAGCGAGCAAACAGCTGTGAGTGACGTAGATGCAGGAGCGAGGTAGACTAGCCCGCCCAACTCGTCAAGCACATCGTGGCAAGGACTGGATACTTCCGGCACCATGAAACATACATTCGAGAAATTTCGATTCAGAAATGTTCGAAACTTTTTAATAATGGTCGTGTCATTTTGGGAGATACGCCATTCTGTAGCCAATTACAAGAACGTCTCCATTATCAAATATCAAGAAAATCCATCGAGGGATTTTCGAATAAATCCACTTTAAAATAATCACGTTATCTTATGATTTACAGGGCTTGACCATAGAAAAGGCCTGGCTACACAGCAATAGACGAGCATTCTTCGACAAGGGCTCTGCATGGCCAGACCTTCTGTTATTCTCTCCATCAACAGTAGAGTCGAGTGACAACGTAGTGATTATCAAGCGCGACGTGTAGTACCTCACGCCGAGAACCAAACTCAGTACAATTCTCTATAATGCGGAACTTAATATTTCTTCGGCTAAAACCCAAGTGAAGTGTTTAACTTATTCCATTGTTATGCAAGTTTTTAAACATTATTTTACTAACTGTGATATTTAAAAGTGTTTAAAATCTTTCATCGTGGTAACACAAGTGTTGGCCTATTTTATGCAATTCAACACATAAGTGCTCCTTAACTAGTGATAAATTTTGAGAACGATAAGCTGTGTCAACCGCACTGTTAAAAGTGAGCGACGTAAACTGATAATTATTGTGTTAATCTTAACTGGATTCGAACTGATTTCTGTACATACTTGTGCATAAATACTTCCAAATATTCTTCAGTGACTTTATTATTTTACGAGACTCACTGTGCTAAGAGTGATTGACAAGTTATTATTTATTTCATCGCTATTAGCAGTGTCCTACGGATAAACTCTTAAATAGCCATTTTTATTCTAGATGGCAAGTAACCACAGACAGTGCACTACAAGTGAACGGTATTTAGTTTCATCATTTTCGGTGGTAAATAACCATGAACTGTGTTCCATCATTTCGTTTCTTAAATCAATGCTATACGATTTTCAACTTTTGAAGTGACATTCAATCAGTTCTATCTGGAAGTGTCAAGCGAAATTTTGACATATTTCAAACTGCTTGTTTTGCGCCTACATCAATTAAAGTCAGTTTTTGGTGTCAAGTGATTCTGAACGTGTCGGGGGACTGTAGGACTGTTATAGTTAAATCGCGAGTGATTACCCTGCATCAAGATCGCCGCAGACCTTCGATAAATTCGAGACCTTCAGGTACGAGGTACGGGTTCGAGTCCATGGTGGCGAGCGGACTTGGGAGTACGAGTTCAATTCCAGGTGACGAGAGGACCCGGGAGTACGAGTTTCTCTGGAGAACCATTCGGGAGATTGCAGTTCACTGCACCAAGGTGATATGAATTTCAACTTGACAATATTTTTGAATAAATTGAACATTAAAAATACATCTTCACTTATTGTAGAGAGAACCTATCCTCCTTTACCAAGCCCTACCTATTTTTGCCTAAGAAACGCCATGAGAACTTTCATCCATGCTCTTTCAAATAACAAGTTAGTACGGGCTGCCTTTTACTGGTACAAAACTGTACCAGGAAGGCATAGGCCCTGGCACATACAAGCTATAAATTTTATTTTCTAGCATACAATTCAGTTCCGAGGTATGATCAGCTGTGTGAGAGAATGTTCTCGTACCTACTGCACTCCACGAGGGAGAACGCAAGTCAAGCAAGGTCAAGTGACGTCACTGCCGCCCGCAACTTACTTCCCCTACAGGAGTTTCTCGGCTATTTTTATGAACTTTTTAATGCCTGTACCGATTAACACGAGACCAGCGCTGAATTATATCTGATATTCTGGAAACAAAATCTTGCAAATTTGAAATTAATCCGTCCAGTGGTTTCCGAAATATGATAATTTAAAGTTTGGGAGGAATACTCGCCTCTTCATCACCTGATTTGGAACGCTGCTCGCCAGACCTCTATATACAGGCCACTGGGCCAAGGCCATAACCAGTCCCGTGTACAGAGTCCTGTGTGCACAGTGTGTGCTGAAAGTATGCTCCGTCGCTATTCGCGAGGACGTAATCGTGGCCGTAATCGAACGCTGTTGAAATAATCCAAGAACGTCGTACCGTATGTGGAGTTTCCGACGCGCCGCGACGACGGTAAGATTCTAGACGTTTCTCAAGGTGAATTATCGTAATATAATACTTGTGAATTTATTAACAGAGTAAAGCTATAATTTAAAGTGAGAATTGAAACGTCCAATATTTTTATACGACACCGTGAACTGTACTAATGCCACATAATTCTGAACTGTGATAATATCCTACATCATTGCGTGTGGTAAACTTAAATTATAATTTACGACAACTTCAATAAGTCTAAGCCTCCGTGGCTCAGAAGGCAGTGCGTCGGCCTCTCACCGCTGGATACCGTGGTTCAAATCCCAGTCACACCATGTGAGATTTGTGCTGGACAAAGCGGAGGCGGGACAGGTTTTTCTCCGGGTACTCCGGTTTTCCCTGTCATCTTTCATTCCAGCAACACTCTCCAATCTCATTTCATAGCATCTATCATTCATTAATAAATCACTTTGGGAGTGGCGACCCCATCGTACTAACAGCCTATATCTGCTTCATTCATTACATCCCTGACCCGGTCAATGACTGGAAAACAGGTTGTAGGTTTTCATTTTAAATCAGTCTAAGACATATTTCTTTTACGATAATATATCAGTGAACTGTGGATAACTTTATTTACTCGACATTCGTCCCATAACAGGGCAAAATTTAACCATTTTCCTTGAGCATTTTCTCGATCTTTCGATCACCACTGTGAAAAACCCAGTGAACATTAAGGACTTTTTACAATAATCTTAAATATTACAGACTAGTGTGGTGCAAATACAACCATAAAATGCGAATAATATTTGTTTAGAAACTGTGATAGAGACTGTTACAAATCACATTTTCAAGTGCTTGTGGACTGTGTTCATTACTTTACAATCGTATTTCAGACATAATTAGTGACGATTATGAACTGTGTTAATTCTCAAACCTATGAACTGTGTATATAAAAAACTGTGTTTTCTGCCGCATGGACTGTGAATGTTAATTCAACATCATAAAATCAGTGTAAGAATAGAACTGTGCATTACGATGGTGTGTAGTATGGATATCCATGATATTTGTGAATTCAATAGTGCCAATTGAACTTTCCGTGTTCCGACATTACCTCCAAGAACAACGGAAACCTTGGCAAAAGTGCTACGAGATCCTGCTACATCAAATGTCGCTTTCAACGAGGGATTTACATGGTTTCTTCAGTTATGGTACCTATCGAGGGACGTCGACGTGGGAGATAGACATGGTATCTTCACTGCACATCGCCGGTGCTGAGTTCGAGCCATCGTCCGCACTCCGCGGAATCTTCCAGACACCAAGTCACCAACTCCAACATTTGTAAGCAGATCTTCTCGTATTCTGAGTGAGTAATCACAACTGACTGACTTTTATAAAGCACTTAGTCCAGTACAGTGCTCTTACAAGTGTTTTGTGTGTATATCAATTCATAATTTTATCGTCATTTAAAAGAAGTTCAGATTTTGCTATAAATTCATTTTCAAAGTTATTAATTTAATTCACATTACCTAGAAGAACTTGAGGATTTTCAAGTGCTTTATTAATTTTTTCCCGGTCTAGAAAGCCAAGAATAACGGTCGAGAGGATTCGTCGTGCTGACCACACGACCCCTCGTAATCTGCAGGCCTTCGGGCTGAGCAGCGGTCGCTTGGTAGGCCAAGGCCCTTCAAGTGCTGTAGTGCCATGGGGTTTGGTTTGGTTTGGTTTTTTTATTAATTTTTTCAATCAAACTGAGAAACATTCAGCAAGAGACCAAAGATTTTATTAGTTTATCAAACTTTCCATGACAAGTGTATGTTCATTTTTGTGGTATAAAATTTAGAAAGACTGTAGGTCAGCACCATAAATAATGAACTGATTCCAGGTGCAAAGTGATAATTCGTGTTTACATTTAAATTAAAAAGACTGTAGGTTGTTCATGTTCTATGGAAGAATAATTATTATTTTGATATTCTCAAGCAAACAGACGTCAAGAAGACCACAATATAAATCTTTTGCTTTATATTTTTGGCAAATATCAAGTACAAATTTGAGTTTTCCATTCGATTGCAGGGTGATATATCTGTGGATATTCTTAATAAATTTTACAAAAAAGAGTATTACCATCTATTATTTGCCCTGCGATACTATCCGTCTCTGTACCTGCTCCAAAAAAACACTGAACACTACCTGAGATCCTTCCCTGCTCAAACCCCACAATCATTTCCCGGTACAATACATACATACATACATACATACATACATACATACATACATACATACTGACATACATACATACATACATACATACATACATACATACATACATACATACATACATACATAGGCCCTACATACATCTTCATTATTGACTGTTATGCCTTTCAGCGTTCAGTTTGCAAACCTCTGTGAAATTACTAAATGCCAACACAATTCTATATTTGCAATTCGTTCTGTGGCCTGGTTTAGTTCCAATACCTCTTTTATTTAAGTCATTAGAAACTGAGTCTTGTCTTGTCTCCCTCTTGCCCTCCGTGACCGAGTCCAATATTCTGGCAGGTGTCCTATCCTCCTCCATTCGATTCACATGACCCCACCACTGAAGCCGGTTTATGCGTACAGCTTCATCAGTCGAGGTCATTCCTAACTTAACTTTCATTTCCTCATTCCGAGGACCATCCTGCAATTGTTCCCACCTGCTTGTACCAGCTATAATTATCGATAATTTCATTACTCTTATTTCTAACTTATGAATAAGATAACCTGAGTCTATCCACGTTTCACACCCGTAGAGCAAATCTGGTCTGAAACCAGGCCGGTGTAATGATAGTTTGGCCCGAGAGCTGGCATCCTTCTTACAGAATACTATTTTCTCTTTTTAAATGTTACTACCTTCTTTTGTTTAATTACCTAGTGTTTTTACTCATTATTTCCATGTTTTCCTTTTTTATTTAAGAACGACACAAATTAAGGTTAAATTCCCAAACCGGCTGCGATCGATCCAAACGCTAGCCACTAGCCGTTTAGCCATGGAGCTGGGCGCTATTGATCGCAAGTGCGAACTCAAGGAATTAGCTTTGCAGCACTTTAATTCGATCTCACTTACAATATTATAATCCTAGGAATTTACGACCTGACATTCAATTCTCTTAGGTTTCTTACCTACTAAAAACACATTAGTCTTCGAAAGGCTGTTTTTCACATCATACTCAATGAACCTGTTTTCATGTTCCAAGATATTATTAGACTGAAGATGTTCAGAGTAATCTGCCATTAAGACCAATTCGTCAGCATAGGCCAAATCGCTCCCTAGATTTTAATGTAAACTATAAGCAATAAAGGTGAAATATTAACAGACTTGTCTAATCACCGTATGTAACGTGTACCAAGAGCTCATTCTACCATCAAATTGTCAATAAATTTCAGCCAAATTGTCAACACAAATGCCTTCGATTGCTTTTAATAACCTACCCTCAATCACATAGTCCCCCAGTACGGCGAGCATTATTTCCCTCGGTACTCCGTCATATGCTTTCTCTATATCTATGAAACGTAAACATAACTCGAAGTATTTTTCAATTACCTGGCGTAGGCCCTATACTGAAAATCTGATCCTAACTACCCCTCTATGGTCTGAAACCACACTGACTTTCATACAACCTACTCTCAACCACACACAACACTCTCCCATCCAAAAATATCAGTGAACACCTTGCCTCGTGCACTGATCAATGAAATACCTCGTTAGTTGTTGCAGCCCTTCCTATTACTTTAATTACAGACGGTTGCAATACTGTTTTTGTCCAATCAGGAGTTACCTTACTAACATTCCATGCTAAACTTATTACACAATTTCAGGTATATTCCTTCAGCTTTATGACAATGGAGTTTATTTATCATCCCCTCCAATTCCTCAAGTGTAATTTCACCAACATCGTTTCCTCCCCACCAGCTCGGTTCTTCAAGACCTCGCCAGAAAGATTTCCTATTACGTTGAGAATATTTTCAAAATATCCCCTTCACCTGTCCAGTGATTCTCTGGGATCTATTATGAGTCCACCTGATTTACCCAAAACACTATTTTCTTTTTGCCTTCTTTGCTAAGATTATTTATTACTGTCCAAGAAGGTTTTCCTGCCACTTGACCTAGCCTTTCGAGGTTTTTACCGAAATCTTCCCACTTCTTGGATTCTACAATTACTTATTTCGCTCTGATTCTTTCATCAAAGTACAAATCCCCGTCTGCATCAGTCCTTGTTTTGAGCCATTTCTGACACGCCTTCCTTTTACGTTTACAAACTGCCCTTTATTTATTTATTGATTTATTTATTTATGTATTTATTTATTCACGAAGCACAAGATATAGCTACACTGAGCAAATTTCACTTGCACTGTCAACCGACTATTTAACAAACGTAAACCTTCATAATAAAATATAACAAAAACAAAATATAACAAGATCAGGTACACAGCCTACTAATAACAACTGTCCAAATCGAAAACCATAAGAATGTCCATATTCATAGCCCTTACTTCATCATTCCACCAAGATGTTCGCTATTCTTCCATCTTTAAACACAGTTGTCCCATTGCATTTCCTACAGCTTTCCTGCGTTCACTAAAGATCAAATAGTGGCCCCTCTCACCAGAAAATCTCCGGAATACATTCCAACATTTCAAGCATTCGCATGCGTAATGGCGAATAGCCATATGCTTGAAAATGTATTCGTAACTGCTAATCCCATACTAGCACAGAAGTCCAGTAAACGCTCCCCGTTCCTGTTGGCTTCCAAATCTTCCCCGCATTTACCCATCACTGCCGCATATCCTTCAGTTCTATTTGTAACTTTCGCATTGATATCTCCCATTAGCATTATGCCATCCTTAACTGTTTACCCTGACTACGATGTCACTCAATGCTTCATAAAACTTGTCAACTTCCTCCTCATCTGCAGCCTCACATGTTGAATACACTGACCTGGGAACATCGGCAATGGTTAAGTCTCCGATCGCTATGAACTTGGAAAACACATTGAGGTACACGTAAAAATATGTCAGCATCAATTTTTGGTTCCGACATTCATTAGGGCGTTGACTAAGGGGCTTAAAAGTTCCACGCGAACAGAGATGAATATTTGCTGACCAATTCTAAGCCAGCACACTGCCTGCCTCGTGCCAGACCTCTGCACCTCTTCCCCTCCCCCTCCTACTGGTTCGCTACGTTTGCTACAATTCTTTAAGCGTAATGTCGTTGAGCGTGTCGAAAATTATTGTTCATCTTCAAGCAAATCACGGAAGTCACGGTGAACAGTGTCCGCTGAACTTTCTGAATCGGCAGGGTGAGTGTTAAGCAGTCAACTGTTTTCAAATTGGTTTTGACGCCCGCAGGGTGATATTATACTGCGTGACTTAGGCCGTAATAACGTAGATTGGAGCGTGGTCTTATGCTCTGCATGTGAAATGTTAGGTTTCAGTTTTCAGCACTGAACCGTCGGATACGTTGATACCGATAACTCTCTCGTTTGCTTTTTTAAACAAACATTTGTGTTTTCCGTTGTTTCTGTCAATGAATATACATATAACAACATGTATTTTAATTCTTTTTATTTTAGTTTTCAGAGCTTATAAGTTACTGTCTTGAAGGTGAGGGTCTTTATTTGGAGGACGTTACAAGTTTGACGTACAAGTTTGATCAGTCGGAGGAAAACGAAAAGGATATTGACTACAGCGAGCCAAACCCGGTACAAAGCCAAGGCATTGCCTTTTCGACGGACACCGCAGGCACTGTATAAAACAAGAGAAATCAACTACTGGAGGAGTGGAAAACGGAAAAATCTTAAATTTGGAACTTTGAGAAAGAAATTCCGTCATTTGCATAGTGAGAAACAGACGTCCGCCTACAAAAACGTAGTGGATGAAGGAGGCTCTCTCCGAGATAAATTTGGTCTTATTGCGATAGTTTCAAGGAAAAATTTGAGGCAGAGTACCGTACGTCCACCATCCATGACGTCACAATCAAAGAGTGGGCAATGCAAAGTGTCCGCTTTCAAGAGATCCATGACTTTAAAGCGTCCTCAGGCTGGTTGTAAGACTTCGAAAAGAAATTTGGAATCACATCTTGAAAAATTACTATCGTGACAACAACGAAAAAACTTGATAAAGAAACTGACGTTATGGCGAAAGTCGAAACGCTTGTGGAAAATGTAGGAGAAAATAGCCTACAGTTACAAAACCCGTCACATGTTTTTAACAGCGACCAAAGCGCCTTTAATTTGGAAATGTGCAACGGCAGAACGTTAGCGCGCCGAGGAGAAAAGTCGATTAGCACGGTGGTCCAATCAATTCCCTCTACAACGCACAGCTACACGATTATGCCAGCCGTGTCAGCAGAAAGTGAGCCACTCTCCCCGTTGCTAATAGTTTTAAAGGAAGGAAATGGAGCTTTTGGTTCCCTTGTTAAGAAAATAATATTTTCACGCGAAACTATTAGTGTCGTGTGCGTCACGCCTGGAAAGATGGGCAAAGCAGAAGTTCACAGCTGGTATAATGACATCTTAAAAACAAGTTTACCCGATAGACAAAACATTTTATTGTTAGATTCTGTCTCTGGCCACAATGCGCTTGTTCATGGCATGGAAGTAGAGGTTATGACAATTCCAGCCGGCGCTATAGCAGTTTGTCAGCCATTTGACGTGTTTGGGTTTCGGATTTGGAAAACGTATACAAGACGAATGTATTGAGGGCTACGACTTGTAAATACCGGTATCGTGCTGCACCACCGTAACACCATCTTAAAGTTGCAATCACTGTTACATTTCCAGCTGACATATCCTCGATTCAAAAACCTTTGTGGATGTACTCGTGGTACCGCAGTGGGTACCTTGATGATCATCCTGGACAATTTGAACACCCAGTAGTGCATTCCATTGACAGTGTTGGTTTGGTACGTTCTTTGTTCCCGAATACAAGTTTCGTCCAATGTGCTTGGTGTACAAAGGACTTGTACGTCAAACACTTCTACGAGGAACACCACTATTGTAAAGCATATGTCCCGTAATAAAAGTAAGGTGCCTGTTGTAAATTGCGTTTTGTTTCAGTTTCCTTTCATTATGTTTTAATTTTTCGAATAGACCAAAGAAATTTTTTGTTTACTATCAGTTATTGACGGGGAATTTGCGCGCTGTAATGTATACGGAGTCATTTATTGTGTTGTCTTGTAATTTTTTATTGTTGTACCAGTTCGTACAATAGCTCTTTTAATTTTTACGTATGTAACTGCCATTGTACCCAGAAAACTGTAGTGCGATAGTTTAATATCAGTACTTGTTGAATATATAGACCTTCTGATATACGGAAATGAAGCTGATAGACTATGATATATAGACCTTCGTCAGCAATAACGCAGAAGTACCGGTAAAGTAAGACTATAGGTCTGCCTGTGATTACTGTATATCTACTGCATAGAAAAATGCAATTTTTATTTTATGTTTCAAGGCTTTTCTTATTACGTCAAACTTTACTACATTCCATGTCATACTCGTATCGAAGTGGTCTATGCATTTAAATTGATTTATATTCGGCAACCATTGCTACAATGGAAATCGGGGGTTTGTCTGTCATTGCAAAATATAAGTAAATCGTTCAGTACGAGCACAAATAAAAACATTCTACCCATATTCTGTATACCAGAGTACGCAATTCGGAAAATACTAGTAGTTTCAAACTCGGAGTTTATAATTGCTTTTGTCCGCGATTTCGTTATGACACAATTGATAGCGTACACAAAGTGGGAAGGGGGGGTGGCTGGCAGAAAAAGAAGGTCTGGACCTGTAACCAGGTTTTGGTATCCCGAGGTACTGAGTCTCATTACATTCGTTGAGGTCCTCTACGTGGGCACTTAATTTCTTCAAATAAAACGATATTTGACGTTTTTTAAGGGTGGGTGATTTATTTAATGGTGGGTGATTTAATTTAATTAATTCCATATGTATGTCCACTCTAAAGAACACTACCGACAGCTTTAAGGCAGATGTAGAAATAAATAATCATCTAAGCGTAGGTCGGACGTGGTACCCCATCCCACGTTTGACCAAGCCCGATGGTGCTTAACTCGGGGTTGTACCCATGAATGTGACAACTCACCGGAATTAGCAGGAATGAAAGTCTAAAATTCGAATAAAAGATGGATATATTAGTTTGGGTTATTTATTATCATTATGTGTGAACCATGTGAAACATGTGACCTTGCCGCGGAGGGGAGGCTTGCGTGTACCAATGAAGCAGGTTGCCGAGCCGCAGATGCAACCATATCGGATCGGTATCTGTCGAGAGCCCGGCGGGTAGCAGCCTTTCGGAAGTTGCAAGGGCGGCATTCTAGATGACTGACTGATATGGTCTTGTAATAATACTTAGTCGTGTTGATACTGTTACACGGTTGAAAGCAACTGGAAACTACAGCCGTAACTAACTCCCGAGGACATGCAGCTCTCTCTGTATGAATGATGTACCGATGATGGCTTCCTCCCGGGTAAAATATTCCGGAGGTAAAATAGTCCCCCATTGGGGTCTGCGGGTGGGAGCAACACGAGAAGGGGGCAATCGTCAAGAAGATGTATACTGACATTCTGTAAGTCGGAGCGTGGAATGTTAGAAGTTTGAATCGCTGTGGTAAGTTAGAGAATCTGAAAAGGGAGATGGATAAACTAAAAGTAGATGTAATTGGTTTAAGCGAAGTACGTTGGCTGGAAGAGCAGGATTTCTGGTGATGCGACTACAGAATTATCAACAGAAAATCAACCAGTGGAAATTGAGGAGTAGGTTTAATAATGAATAGGAAAATAGGGCAGCGGGTAAGCTACTACGACCAGCATAGCGAACGGATTATTGTGGTCAAGATAGACACCGTGCCAATGCCCACCACAATAGTGCAGTTGTATATGCCTACTCGTTCAGCGGATGATGAAGAATTCGAAATAATGTATGAAGAGATAAACGTTTTAATAGAGTACGTAAAAGGTGATGAGGATCTAATTGTGATGGGAGACTGGAATGCAGTGGTAGGCCAAGGAAGAGAAGGTAATACAGTAGGAGAATTCGGTTTGGGGCAAAGGAATGAAACAGGCAGCCGGCTGGTTGAATTATGCACCGATCACAATTTAGTCCTGGCAAACACTTCGTTCAAACACTACGAACGACGGCTGTATACATGGATGAGACCTGGAGAAACTGGAAGGTATCAAGTAGACTTCATTATGATTAGGCAGAGATTTAGAAACCAGGGGTTGGATTGCAAAACTTTCCCAGGATCATACGTGGGCTCTGACCACAACCTGTTGGTCATTAAATGCCATTTGAAGTTAAAGAAAGAAAGGAATGCAAGGAGATGGGATCTAGACAAGTTAAAACAAAATAGTGTGAGGGATTGTTTCAAGGAACATGTAACACGGGGACTTAATGAAAAGGCTAAGGAAACACAGCAGAGGAAGAATGAACAGTCATGAAAAATGAGATCAGTAAGGCTACAGGAGGAAAGTTGGGAAGAAAGGAAAGATCACCTAAGAAACAGTGGATAACTCAAGAGATACTAGACCTGATTGACGAATGACGAAAGTACAGGAATGCAAAATGTGAGGAGGGCAGAGAAGAATGCAGGCGAATAAAGAATGAAGTAGATAGAAAGTCAGGACAGCTAAGGAAGAATGGCTGAAAGAGAAGTGCAACGATGTTGAGAGTTGTATGGCCCTAGGAAAGGTAGATACTGCATACAGGAAAATCAAGGTAACCTCAGAACGATGGAAAATTAGTTGTATGAATATTCAAAGCTCAGATGGAAAACGACTTCTAGGGAAAGAAGACAAGTCATAAAGATGTCTGGAACATATCCAACAGTTGTATCATGGTAAAGTAGAAGATGATAGTGTTCTGGAACAAGAAGAGAATGTTGATGCTGATGACAGGGGAGACCCAATTTTGAGGTCGGAATTAGACAGAGCTTTGAGAGAGCTAAGTAGGAACAAGGCACCGGGAATTGATGACATACCCTCAGAATTACTGACTGCCTTAGGAGAAACCAGCATGGAGAGGTTATTCCGTTTAATGTGTAAGATATATGATACAGGAGAAGTGCCATATGATGTTCGTAGAATGTTGTTATACCTATTCCCAAAAAGGCCGGTGCTGACAAGTATAAAAACTACCGCACCCTTAGTTTATTATCTCACGCCTGCAAAACGTTAACACGTATTATTTACAGAAGAATGAAAAGGCATGTTGAAACTGAGTTCGGAGAAGATCAATTTGGCTTCAGAAGGAATGTGGGAATACGTGAAACAATCCCGACTTTACGTCTGGTCTTAGAGGACCGAATTAAGAAAGACAAGACTACGTACATGGCGTTCGTAGATCTAGAAAAGGCATTCGATAATGTCGATTGGACCAAGCTGTTTGAGATTCTGAAGGGGATCGGGATCAGATACCGAGAAAGGAGAATTATCTACAACCTTTTCAAAAAATCAGTATGCAGTGATAAGAATCGAGGGCTTTGAAAAAGAGGCAGCAATCCAGAAAGGTGTGAGGCAAGTCTGCAGTTTGTCCCCAATTATTTTCAATGTTTACATAGAACAGGCAATAAAGAAAATCAAAGAGGAATTTGGAAAGGATATCAAAGTTCAAGGAGAGGAAATCGAAACCCTGATATTTGCCGATGATCCTGTTATTTTATCTGACTCTGCAAAAGATCTCGAGAAATTGTTTAACGGTATGAACAAAGTCTTGGGGAAGGAATACAAGGTGAAAATAAATAAGTCCAAAACAAAAGTAATGGAGTGCGGTCGAACAGTCAGGTGATGCGGGAATATTAGATTAGGAAATGGAGTCTTAAAGAATTAGATGACTATTGTTTCTTTCGTAGTAAAATAACTAATGATGGTAGAAGTAAGGACATAAAATGCAGACTAGCACAAGCGAGGAAGGCCTTTCTTAAGAAAAGAAATTTGTTCACCTCGAACAAGACCTGAGCAACGAACGATGAAAGTACAAGAATGCAAAAAATGAGGAGGGCAGAACAGACTACAGACGAATAAAGAATGAAGTAGATAGAAAGTGCAGGACAGCTAAGGAAGAATGGCTGAAAGAGAAGTACAAGGATGTTGAAGGTTGTATGGCTCTAGGAAAGGTAGATGCTGCATCCAGGAAGATCAAGGAAACCTCTGGACGATGGAAAATTAGGTGTATGAATATTCAAAGCTCAGATGTAAAATCACTTCTAGGGAAAGAAGGTATGTCATAAAAGATGTCAGGAACATATCCAACAGTTGTATCAAGGTAAAGAGGTAGATGAGAGTGTTCTGGAACAAGAACAAGAATTAGAAAGACGTTTTTGAAGATTTCCGTCTGGAGCATGGCATTGTTTGGAACTGAAATATGGACGATTACTGGCTCAAAAAGAAAGAAAATAGAAGATTTTGAAATGTGGTCTTACGGATGATTGCTGAGGGTGAGATGGGTAGATAGAATCACGAATGAAGAAATACTGAATCAAATTGGTGAGATGAGATCGATTCGGCTAAATTTGACCGGAAGAAGGGATAGAATGATAAGGCACATCTTTAGACACCCAGGTCTTGTACAGTTGGTTTTTGAAGGAAGTATAGGTGATAAGAAGGGTAGTGGTAGACCAAGGTGCGATTATGACAACAGATTAGAGCAGATATAGGATGTAGTAGTTATGTAGAAATGAAAAGGTTAGCACAGGACAGGGTGGCATGGACAGCTGTATCAAACCAGTTTATGGGCTGATGACTCAAACACATTTGTGAAAAGGAACGTTATTTAAAGGATTTCAATAATTATAGTACGGAAAAAAGCAAAGCGTAGCTCCGGTCCCGTCGGACAGCTAAGCAGACGGGCAGGCGCGGAGAGAAGGGAAACGTGCGTCGGCGAACCAGTAGGAGGGGGAAGCGGAGAAGGTATAGAGATGTGGCACGAGGCAGGCAGTGTTCCGGTTTAGCACTGGGCAGCAGGTATTCATCGCTGTTCGCCCGGAACTTGAAATGTCGCAACTTTTAGGCCACTTAGTTAACGCCCTAATGAATGTCGGCACCCAAAATAGATGCTGACATATTTTTATGTGTACCTCAATGTGGTTTCCAAGTTTCGTTGCGATCGGAGACTTAACCATTGCCGATGCTCCCTGGTGAGAGTTTTCGTCCTAATTCCTTCAACTGCCATATCTACCTACATCATTCGCTCGTTTACGTGCCTAACAGGAACTATGTTGCGTGCAGTAGTATTCGTGACAAACAGTCCTACCCCAAACTACACCCTTCCCTTTTTAACTCCTGTCAAGAGCACTTCATAATCTCCTGTCTCTACCTCGTTATATCCCCTTACCCAAATATCATGAACTCTTAACACATTCATACGGATCCACTTTGCTGACACATTTAGTTCTACTTTCGTTCTTACATAAGTCCAATTAATATTAAATTCTCCCCGTCGAATGCCATTTCGTTCACGAAGTTGTTCCCAAGGAGTCCCTCGCCAGTCAAGTGGAAGTGGGAATCCCATAGGTCCGAGGCTTGCTTAAAATGTTCTAACAACGGAACTGTCCATACTGTCATATCTAAATCGACAACAAAATTTTGCAGAGTCCATGAGGAGACCCATTAAATAGCTGCCATTTCGAACTGGATCATTTGAAATCTTGATACAAAATTCGTGTGAAAACGCAGCTTACTGGACAACCCTTGCTTCTTGCTGGCTTCGCGCAGCGCACATCGGAGTGGAGCTGCAGTTGTGCTGGAGATAGAGAGAGAGAGAGAACGAACTGGCAGGCTGCCCTTCTCCAAGGTCATTTTATTGTTATGGAACGAATGTGAAACATAAATGAGGTGCGTTAATCTTATGATATAAACACAAATATTTTTGGCACCATGCACAACGAATATGCCCTTTGAGGCCACATTCTTCTTCACCGTTTTCTTTACTTGTTTGAAGACAATATTTAGTAGGTCTCCCGTTGTATAATTAGTTGCGAACCACGAATATTTAATCATGTCCTTGAACCGTGGGGGAAAAAAATGAAAACGAATGAAGGACTGCATTTTCAATATGCTGCTTCTCTGGTAAATATCAAACTGAAAGTTTTCACAAGTCGGCATAATGTCTGTTAAGCGGCGATACAAAGCCTTCCACTGCCGGAAGAAAAACTTGTCCAAGGGCAGTGGCTTGTTTCTTATTGTTTGGTTATTTATTATCAAAATGTTAAATCTTATAATGCGGGTTTATTAACAGCTCTATCCAATCGGATTGATTTAGTACCGGGAGGAATCTGGAAAATTTCTATACTGTTGCCTGGAGGAATCTTTTCAGGACAGCTCTTATCACTTATAAGTAATCCAGGAATCTATCAGTAGCAAACACTTGTCTTCCGCAAATGGGAAGAAGGATTCTTTAAATCAATACTTTAATTCCTTTCCCCCACCTTCCCTGATTTTGTGGCTGTTACAATTATATTTCTGGCATGAAACATTTATTTGCAAACTCTCGGAACGAAAGTTCCAGTTGCCTCCTGTAGTACAATGAATAATTTCGGGGAAAGTGTACCGGCCGTACTAATTGTAGGCATAATTGTGTACGAATGGATGAGTACACTAACTCACTGAGCAACTGTTTCTGTATGTTTCTCACCAACATACGCTAGAGTCGTTTTCGATTTCATTTCGAGCATGAAACCACTATAATCAGTATTGTATATTGAAGAATGGTTGTAGTCTAAAAATCGCTCTGTAGCTGCTTCCGCAAATTTCTTTGTGACTTTATCTTTTTGCCTTCTTGCAGATACGCACGGAATACTAATTTCGTAATGTTTCTATTTTTTGTTCTGTACTCTTTCTTAAAACGACTCAATCAACTGGCACATGCGCTGAAATTAGTTCGCCCCATTGAAATCTCTCTTGAAATTTCCAAGGTCTACAGTCGCAGATTTTCATCGCATATATTTCGCTTCAGTCTTCTTGCTTCTGTAAAGCGAGAAATTAATTTTGTATGCATCAATTTCCTGTGTTCAATGAGGCTCACTGATTTAGATTATAATTGGTTCTTCTACTTGTACAGTTGTCGTATTGAAGTCAGTTTACGAAAACTTTTGCGAACGGTGGTTAATTGAAAGCCGAATCTTACCCCCCCCCCTTATTTAACAATAAATTTACAACTTTTCTCTTGTATGCAAGATCTACAGTATGTTTCACTTTCTTCTGTGGACTGGAAGCATATCTTGAAATAGTAGATTTGCTAGGTGACTGCGGTGTCTCTTCACTGGATTGACGCGAATCAGACTCGGGCCTCAAAATCGGATCCGTAACACACCTTGTTCCTGGCAATGGTGTGCTGCCTTCTTTTCTAGATAATTCAGATGAGGTGTCGCTGCTTCCACTATAATTTTCACTGTTACTATTTCTCTCTAGACACGATTTCGAGACGATGCTGGCACCCATGGCATGATTTTCAATTAGTTCGATCACATGTCGACACATCTCCCTTTCTTCCGAAGTTATTTTACGGGAAGAGGAGAAACCCTTTTCACGGAAATAACGTAAAGCATACTCTAGTACATTAGCCGGATTCATGATTGCTCTTTCAAAGGAACATGTGTCAACTGGCTAGCGCAGAAAGCTCAAGGTAACCCGGTTGCTTCAGCTGATCACCAGGGCTGTCCACGTCGAGCTATACGCTAACGGGTTAATTTTTATTAGACATTTTCGTATAGATTTCAGGACCTTACAGATCGAAATGGCAGATGATTTTTTGCACATTTCTATCCTATGGATCCCTCATCCTCTTTACTAAATTCCATTGTCGATTTCGATATGGTAGTATGGACAGTGGCTTTGTAAGCTCGGTAAATTATGTGAAGCAGAAGCTACCCTACTTACACAAGGTTTTAAAAAGTTGTATACTTGGAGTAAATTTAGGTGATTGTAATAATATGATAGTTAACAGGATCGTAAACTGAGAATTACCGTGGGAAATTGGCATAGATCCCAGCGCGGATCTATCCTCTAACGCGCTAGGGACCACCGTTGCATTGCATTGTCTTAGCCGCCTGAGCATAAGGAGGGCCACAACTCGGAATATATATCCAGATTCCTATTCCATGGCAACTGATATCTCCAGCAATTACTAGCCCACTCAGCCGTTGCCCATGGTTCACGAGGAAGTATGTGACTTCAGTAATCCACACCAATCAGCTTATTCACAGGAGATTTATTTCAAGGTATATACGGTGGTGTAGTGTAGGGTGCCAAAATGTCCTAGATTCTTTTTAAGGACGTGGGTTTGACGTTCCGTCAGTAGGTCGAGGAATTTAGAAAAGGGGCTTTCACTTACGCACATTACTCTGAGGTTCGCTCACCCAGCGCCAAAAATGAACACCTGGCTAATTTCTGAGGGCACCGAGCTCGATAGCTGCAGTCGCTTAAGTGCGACCAGTATCCAGTATTCGGGAGATAGGTGGTTCGAACCCCACTGTCGGCAGCCCTGAAGATGGTTTTTCGTGGTTTCCCATTTTCACACTAGGCAAATGCTGGGACTGTACCTTAATTAAGGCCACGGCCGCTTCCTTCCCAGTCCTAGCCCTTTCCTGTCCCACCGTCGCCATAAGACCTATCTGTGTCGGTGCGACGTAAAGCCTATAGCAAAAAAAAATCTGAGGGCAAAAGTGGCGAGTATAGATCCAGTCGCTCAGTCACTTAGCGCCGAGAATACAAATAGTGGAAGCCTTTGACGCTCCCCCCAACCCCCGCCCTCTTCCAGAAATCTTCACGGTGTGTCCTGAGATTGCTTTACTTTGCTTTGTTCTTGCAGTCATATATTAGCATTAGTGTAGTCAGGATTTGATAAGACCTCAACTTTATTTATGTATGTATTTATTTATTTATTTATTTATTTATTTATTTATTTATTTATTTATTTATTTATTTATTTATTTATTTATTTACTAGTAATTACCCACGGCTTAGCTGGCGTGGATTTCATAATTCGATCAAAGTAATCGTTCCTCGGCATTGTACTAAGACATTATGTGAAAATTCCTAACGTAGAAAATCTTACCACAAAATGAGTTTCCTTTACCCCAGAAGTTCTTTGTAAACCATGTCTATGGTATTACATTTATGGGCTCAGACGACCATGCGACATAGAAGTGTACGTGTGAGAAACAGTCTTCTCTCAAGTCGAAAAAATAAATACGTGTTTCTATATTTTAAAGGGTATTCCAAATACCTATTCCCACACCTGTAATACCCTCAATTATTAAAATATGCATAAGTATCACCATAAAAATAATTCAACCCCTTGATCAGTCCTTCCCCGACCACCACCCCTATCTAAGTGTATTTTCCGAAAACAAAAGTACATGTTCCTTTATTTTTAAAGGAGATTCCAAATACCAATTTTCACGTCTGTAACATCGTCAGTTTTTAAGATATAAGTACCTTCATAAAAAAATAATTCAACTATTCTTCACTTCTTTTCACCCCCCGTTAGGTGCCTTCTCCGAAAACAAAAGGGTAATTGTTCCTGTATTTTAAAAAAATCTTTGAGAATACCACATTACTTGTCTCTAACATGTTAAGTTTTAGACATATATGGTAGAAATACCGGTACTCATTTTATAAATTCACCCGCCTTTCCAAATCTTTTCAGCCCCTTAACTTGATTTTCCGGAAACAAAAAAATACGTGTTTCATTATTTTTAAAGGAGATTCCAAATACCAGTTTTCATGTCTGTATGTCTGTAACACCTTCAGTTTTTGAGATAAATGTATACTCAGAAAAGTAATTCAACTTCTTCCTCTTCACTTCTTTCCACCCCTCTCCCGGCTTAAGTGGACTTTCCAAAAACAAAAAATACGTGTTTCTTTATTTTGAAAGGAATTCAAAGTACCAACTTTCACGTCTGTAACAGCTTCAGTTTTTATGATAACGTATCCACACAAACATATTTCAACTTCTTATTTACTTAATTTGAACTCCACAACCCTTACGTCGATTTTCCGGAAAAGCAAATACGTGTTTCTTTATTTTTAAAGGAGATTCCAAATACTAATTTTCACGATTGTAACATATTCAGTTATTTATTTCGTATGGCAAAACAAGGATACATTACAAATACATATTTCTTAAATAAGTACGTGATTTACAGGTCAGCATTCAAAACTTAATGTCCAGACTTTTCAGCCAGTCCACTGCTTCCGTGGAGACACTATGTAATTCTTGAACAGATCCACTGAATCTTCTTTTTGGGCAGTCCATAACAACGTGCTGGATGGTTTGAGGCACATTATCACAGTCGCAGAATGGGTCTTCAGATTTTCCCCACTTGTGAAGCCAGAATTTACACCTACCATGGTTTGTCCTGATTCTGTTTAGGGATGTCCATTCCCTTCTCGGTAAGGTGAAACCAGGAGGAGATATAAGTATCCTCTTTCTACCCGTTAAGTTGATTCCCCTCTCCCCAAAGGAGCGTGTTTCTTTATTTCTAAAGGAGATTCCAAATACCAACTTTCACATCTTCAACATCTTTAGTTTCTGAGATATAAGTATCCTCATACAAAGAATTCGACTAATTTATCAATTCAGTCACCCCCTTAAGTGGATTTTCCGAAGACAAAAGAACACGTGTTTCTTTACTTTGAAAGAATTTTCCAAATACAAATGTTTATGCCTCTAACGTCTTCAGTTTTTTGACATATAAGTATCCTCATAAAAAGAATTCAACTACTTTTTCACCCCAGCCCGTTAAGTTGATCCCCCCTCCAAAATTGCGTGTTCCTTTATTTGTAAAGGATATTCCGAATACAAATTGTCACGTGTATAACCTTAACTTTTTGAGATATAAGTTTCTCCACATAAAGAATTAAATTTTTTCACTTCCTTTCACCCTGCCCGTTAAGTGAATTTTCCGAAAACCAAAAATATTTGTTTCTTTATTTACGAAGGAGCTTCCAAATGCCAATGAGAAATTTTTACAGTGTGCATATTGAACCCCGTTTGTTGAGGAATGTTCTATCATTCAAACGGAAAGCTGTAACCAAGAAGATGACATCGTTTATTCTTCTTAAGAAATTTTCTTGAAATGTTAACATTCCAGGTGGATGAAGCTGGAATGGTTTTACTTCAAGTTAAGAACCCCTATCCCAGTCCCAGGTACCATTACACCAGTAGCAGATGTTCATTTCTTTTGTAGCAATTTAATAACTATATGAATCTTTTTTCACCAAAAGACAGCGGATAATCACTAGATTGTTTGCAAAGATATTTTCTTGTAACCAGAGCGTTTTACTTTTACATTCTGGAAAATGTTCGAAAATTAGAACTAAGTTTGACTCTGTGTGTTTTGATTAAGTGTTCTTCTGAACTGGAGATCTTGCGGTTGGTGAGTCAAATAGAATAATACATTTTATGGTTATAATATTTTCCAAACAATTGCATTTTTATTTAAATGTACACAATTTAGTAATGTATTATACAGCACAGAAGCTAAAACACAATTTTGAAAAATATTTATAATTTTAAAACTGCGAAGCTCTGGTAAAAGAAAGGAATCATTTTCCAAAGGTCTTACTATATTCTACCGTCTTTAGGAAGAAGAAACTGTGCTCATAAATTAACTGACACAAAATTCGTGTCTCGCTATGTTAATTACGGTCACATATACTAGACATTTCACGGTATTGTGACTTTTCATTATGCTTCTACAGTACCGTATACACAAAAGTTGAGAAAATTATGATTAAGACATCACAAACCTGTTGAAGGAAGCAGTAAAAGCTACAAGAAAAACTACCTCAAGACATTACCGAAGTAGAGAGCGCAAAGTTGTTTAGCTTTTTGTACATTTAAGCGAAATATTGTGGTACCGAAGTTCCAGAGTTCTGTATCCTTCGATCTCAGAAATTATTCTTATACTAAGATCTGTATCAATTTTGACACAGCCGGTCGAAATCCCGGTTGGGAAAGCAGAAGAGGAAGGAATACGAGTTAAGAAACCTTGTTCACTGACACCGGATGATAGCCCCTTATTAGGTTAATAGTGAAGGCTCTGATGTTATTGAGCATGGAGATGCAGGGCATCGGTATGACATACCTGGCGAATGATGCAACCCTACCTGGGAGTATAATACACAGCTAGAAGTGCAATGGTTCTCGTGACGGAAGAGTATATCGATGGCTTAAGTCACTTCTAAAACCCTGCATCTCTCAATGTTCTTCCTATCCGTTATTTTCCTTAAGGCTGGCCACGCCTCCCAACCACATACGGATATGCAAGCCATCAGAACAATGTTCGTTGTGTTTATTTGACTATGCTAATATGCAAAGGAAAATGAACCCTAAATACATTATACTGTTTGAGTCCGTAAATTCGCCATGCACACAACGTCCCTACAATACGGTATGGTAAGGTCCATTTTTCACATTGTAAAAATGCTTGAACCAGTACGGAGAATTTACAGAGAATATCTCCTATGAAGGTAAACCAAATAGTTTTTAAGAACTTGACCGTAACATGTCAGGAGTATTAAGTACTTCTTGATAAGTTCATACATGAACACTTCTCGCTTTGTTTCAAATTATCCTCTTTATCAAAACTTCACGTGAGATGTATTTTAATTGTTTTCATTCCCTGTATTTGTACAAAGAAAAGTACGACTGTGAAATCTTCATTACATCAAATTATTTTCTAAATAACTACAGGTTATTTCAGAAAACATCTCTGTACTTGTTAAAGGGAATTGCATTATGCACTAGAAAGTCCAAACTTATTTCATATTCTCCGCGTATTTTCACAAGGTGATCACATGATGTTACTCAGTTTCTTTTCAATAGATGAAGCACATTTATTGTAGATAATATCAGAGATGATGACTCTTTCCAGTTATACTTCAATGCTCGAATAGCCTTATACGCCTGAAGTTGTGTATAACAGTACGAAACTATATGTTTCGTGGCACCACCAACCTAAGACGGCTTTTGAATGTCCAGGCCTGTTTCAGCTGTAAATAGGTGATCATATCATGAGGTTAAACGACGGCCAGCTGTTCATGGCAAGATGACGTGTTATCAGATGTCGAACGAGATAAAATGAAGAATGCCAGACGAATGGGACATTCAATTTATGAAGTTGTAGAGATATTCGGTAAACATCGTTCAACAGTGTCAAGCGTGCTCAGTGAATATCTCACTGAAGTATTATGATCCACTGTCGAAAACGCATTGGCCTACTGTGGTCGAACAGATGGAATAAAACTACAAACACGTGGAGCAGGAGACTTAACCCGGGTATACTGTATTTTAACGTGGCCCGTTTACCGTTCTGGGGAGAGATAATGGGAACAAGAAGGTAAGAATAACAGAAATCAGTAAATTAATGTACGCCATAAACAAATTAAATATTCATGTTATACCAACCAAAAGCACTTCGTGCTATTTCTGTTCATCTTTAGAGAACTCGAGCGACTACACAGGGAAGGCTATTTGGTTGTGTAATCGAATACAGGCATATTCTGTTGAAATATAAGAGAGCTTGTCAAGAGGTTTAAGGGCGCGTTAGAAAGCCCCTTTCTAGGTTAAAATTTCCTTAATTAGGTACATCTAATGACCAATAGTAGTAGCATGAAAATTAAACATGTAACATGTCAAGTTGCATTCGGGAGATAGTGGGTTCGAAAACCACAGTCGCCAGCCCTGAAAATGGTTTTCCGTGGTTTCCCACTTTCACGCCAGGCAAATGCTGTTGCTGTACCTTAATTAAGGTCACGGTCGCTTCCTTCCCACTCCTAGTCCTTTCCTATCCCATCGTCACCTGTCTGTGTCGGTGCGACGTTAAGCAAACTGTAAGGAAAAAGTAACATTTTTTTTTTGCTAGGGGCTTTACGTCGCACCGACACAGATAGGTCTTATGGCGACGATGGGATAGGAGAGGCCTAGGAGTTGGAAGGAAGCGGCCGTGGCCTTAATTAAGGTACAGCCCCAGCATTTGCCTTGTGTGAAAATGGGAAACCACGGAAAACCATCTTCAGGGCTGCCGATAGTGGGATTCGAACCCTATTATTGCCCGGATGCAAGCTCACAATCGCGCGCCTCTACGCGCACGGCCAACTCGCCCGGTAGTAACATTATTATCATTGCTATTATTATTATTATCATTATTATTATTATTAAAATTAGTAGTAGTAGTAGTAGTAGTAGAGCCTATTATTAGAAAGGGTGATTAGCGCAGTGACTTAGCTACTGGTTTTCCTTCCGGGGGGGGCAAAGATCGAATCTCGAATGATCTTAAGGGCATCCGGCTTTAAATCCATGGTCAAAATCGAAGCTGAGCTGTGGAGTTTCCAGTGATCTAGAGATACCTGGAATAAACTTAGCAACATTAATTTAATATTATTATTATTATTATTATTATTATTATTACTATTATTATTATTATTATTATCATGATCAATGAAGGGTCCGACCCCCTGGCTGAATGGTCAGCGTTGAGGCCTTCGGTTCGGAGGGTTCTGGGTCCGATTCACAGCCGGGTCGGTGATTCTAATCGCGTCTGATTAGTTCTTCTGGCTTGGGAACTGGGTCTTGGTGTTTGTCTCAAAACCTTCCTCTTCACATTCAGAGCTCACACCACACTACCAACCACCACAGAAACGCGCAATAGCTATTACATCCCTCCAAAAGGTTGGCGCCAGGTTGGGTATCCGGCCTCAAAACAGGAAAAAATACACGTGTTGCACATTTCGCACCCGCGACCCCACAGGTGTGGGAAGAAGTGGTAGGAGAAGAAGAAGATTATTATCAAAACGAAACTGCCTTAGTTCTTAGCTTCGAAAGTATCGAAAGATAGCTTGTATCTAACTCAGTACTGATGTACGGGAGAACGGTATTAGGTCGTTTGTCAAACAAATAATATTATTGGTTTTACGTCCCACTAACTAGTTTTGACAGTTTTCGGAGACGCCGATGTACCGAAATTTTGTACCGAGTGAGATCTTTTAAGTTCCCGTGAATCTATCGAAACGAGGCTGACGTATTTAACTACCTTCAACTACCACCGTACCTCGCCAGGGTTGAACCTGCCGAGATGGGCTCAGAAGGCCATCGCCTCAAACGTCAGTGCCACTCAGCCCAGCTTTCCTTTTTTTCTTTCCTTTTTGTCTCAAACAAGTCTACATACAGTAAGAGTCCGTCTTGTAAAATTCTGACACATATAGGCTTACTACTGTCTTCTATTGTCCATATGGACCATGGCACCAGAACTGATGTATTTTGGTGTAGTGTCCTTAACCCTCCATCACGGACTAGGGGTGTATGACCGTGCCAGTAAAATAAACTATTCCTTTCCCTCATCCATCACATAAGCACCCCACCCCCACCATGATTTGCTCGTTTACAATAAATCCCTGGTTTGATCAAGTGTCACTGGCGGGAATGCGAGGGGCCGTAGATTTAATGGCACATTAAAAACCCTTTCTAAATACCTGTTTTTGTTGCTGCCGTTGGTGTGGCCGTGATAATAAGACGCTCAGCTTTATAGTGGTCCGTGTGAACGAACGTGCATGACTTGTAGCTGGAGACAGAACACACTGGAGAGCGACATCGGACAATCTTATCATGTTTATTGGGAACGCGCAATAATGCTATTCTTCTTTCTTAATCTGTTTACCCTCCAGGGTTGGCTTTTCCCTCGGACTCAGCGAGGGATCCCACCTCTACCGCCTCAAGGGCAGTGTCCTGGAGCTTTAGACTCTGGGTCGAGGAATACAACTGGGGAGGATGACCAGTACCTCGCCCAGGCGGCCTTACTTGCTATGCTAAACAGGGGCCTTGAGGGGGAATGGGAAGTTTGGAAGGGATAGACAAGGAAGAGGGAAGGAAGCGGCCGTGGCCTTAAGTTAGGTACCATCCCGGCATTTGCCTGGAGGAGAAGTGGGAAACCACGGAAAATCACTTCCAGGATGACTGAGGTGGGAATCGAACCCACCTCTACTCAGTTGACCTCCCGAGGCTGAGTGGACTCCGTTCCAGCTCTCGTACCACTTTTCCAATTTCGTGGCAGAGCCGGGAATCGAACCCGGGCCAACGGGGGTGGCAGCTAATCACACTAACCACTACACCACAGAGGCGGACGCGCTATTTTATGGATCCAAATGGAATAGCAGATGAACGACTAAAATATTTTTTTCTATTTGCTTTACGTCGCACCGACACAGATAGGTCTTATGGCGACGATGGGGCAGGAAAGGCCTAGGAATGGGAAGGAAGCGTCCATGGCCATAATTAAGGTACAGCCTCAGCATTTGCGTGGTGTGAAAATGGGAAACCACGGGAAACCATCTTCAGGGCTGCCGACAGTGGGGTTCGAACCCACTATCTCCCGAATACTAAAAATATTATGCAGTTTAGGATAATGAAATATAGCTATTGCTTTCAACGATTGTGATTTGAACGCGGCTGTTTGTACTGATTAGAATTTACAATAATAGAATTTCTATTAATTGTCAAATGAGAAGTGATAATGTGATTTTTGAAAGTTTTAAGATGTATTTATAAAATTAAAAATGGCTTTTACTCCTTTGTTCCAATACTTATCCTCCAGGATAACATTAACATTAGGCTGAGCGATTTGGGCCACGTAGCTGCTAGCTTGCGTTTGCGAGATAGTGGGTTCGAACCCTACCCACTCTCAGCAGCCCTGAAGATTGTTTTCCGTAGTTTCCCATTTTCACACCAGACAAATGCTGGGATTTTACATTAATTAAGGCCATAATCACTGCCTTCCCACCCTAGCCCTTTCCCATACCATCGTCACCATAAGACCTATCTGTGTCGGTGCGACGTAAAGCGAAATTGTACAAAAAATAACATAATGTGGTCACAGAGATCTCGCATCCATATTAATGTTATGGATAATAATCTACTGTTCTGATAAGGGTTAAACATGGCTGGTATCAATGAGAATAAGGCATACTGTTTATCATTACCATTTATAGGTTTCCTAATCACTAAATCTAAGCAGACGGAACATAGATTAATAATTTGAAAGTAACTCTCTAGCCAGTGGTCCATTCAAACGAGGCCGGCGGTTGATTATAAAATCGAAGTTTTGACGAAGGCGGCTCATGGTGAGAGTTAGAATAATGTTATTTTGTTACTGAAACTTTCAAAGCATTTTTCCTCCCAGTTAAAATATTTCTAGGTAAGTGGAAGAAAGTGCTGGATGTGTTGGATGGGAATAAAGAGAGTACGTTTTAACTTAGTGTTCATCCTACGATGGTAGGTCGTTTGGATCAATGTGGCGCTACCAGGGAAGCAGATAATTTAATATAAGGCTAATATAATAATTACTTTAATGAAAATGTCGTTAACCCAGTCCATACGCTTGGCTAAGTTCTACCACCTCGCTGCTTCTCTCTCCCCACAGTGTCCTACATTCAGCTACACCACACCCCAGCTGAGCAAAAGGCCATGATGTACATCAATCAATGATACAACACTTGTTAACGAAACCGTCCATTTTCAACCTGCCCTCAGTGGCGCACTCGGTTACTTGTCCTTTTATTTCAAGAAAACGATTTCTAGCTCAAAAGAGATCGGTGGTTTTTGAGGGTATTTAAATACGGTATGTCAGTTCCAGCTTCCAGCACATTAAATAATTCCTGAAGAACAAACACTCCGGTATCTCTCGGTGTCTCTCAAACTGTACAGCAATTGACAGGACGTTAAGCAATTATTATTATTATTAGGGGCTTTCTAGTTGAGATGGTAAAGGCCTGCTTGGTTCAACCGGGAAGATGTGGGTTAGAAATCGAATAATTTAGAAACAGAGATTTCCACTTATGGAGGGAGAGGCACATGACTCTGAGGTTCACTCAGGCTACATTACTTTTTTTTTTTTTTTTTTTTTTTTTACAATTTGCTTTGCGCCACACCGACACAGATAGATCTTATGTCGACAATGGGATGGGAAACGGCTAGGAGTGGGAAGGAAGCGGCCGTGCACTTGATTAGGGTAAAGCCCCAGCATATGCCTGGTGTGAAAATGGGAAAGCATGAAAAACCATATTCAAGGCTGCCGACAGTAGGATTCGAACCCACTATCTCCCGAATGCAAGCTCACAGCTGCGCGACCCTAGCCGCACGGCCACTTGCTCGGTGCACACTCAAACTGAGTGGCCTTCGAGGTTAATTTTCGGGGTCTCCCACACTTCCAAGAACTACATGGGCTGTACGAAGCTGGCATTGTTTTATTGTTTTTGTCATTAATATTATTATTATTGTTAATATGTCCGGCTCCATGACTGAATGGTTAGCGTGCTGGCCTTTGGTCACATGGGTCGCGGGTTCGATTCCCGGCAGGGTCGGGAATTTAACCAAAATTGGTTAATTCCCCTGGCACGGGGACTAGGTGTATGTGTCGTCTTCATCATCATTTCATCCTCATCACGACGGCAGGTCGCCTACGGGAGTCAGATCAAAAGACCTGCATCTGGCGAGCCGAACTTGTCCTCGGACACTCCCGGCACTAAAAGCCATACGCCATTTCATTCATCGTTAATACACTGTTGATGGTGGTGTGTTATATTATCCGAACATCAGTCGGCACCGAGTTTATATTTTCATTCACAACAATACAAAACAACCTGGCATAGCCTAATACAGCAACAGACAGGGTTATACCGAGTGGTACAGCTGCCCCGATTCACACAGTATTATGCAACCCTCAGACTATTGCCTAACCTAAAAACATTCACCTTGGCTACTCACAGCTTTGTCTGGTCTTACTACGCTTTCTATAATTCGTTTACTCGCGTCAACAAAAACAGCATTAACGATAAAGTACCGAATGATTGTAAAGAGTCGTAAAATCCTGTATCACAGAAACTTCATGTACAGAGAATATGATGGCTGAATGACTAGAAGTAGTGTTGATATGACGCTGGCGAACGACAGTTCGTTACAGCCGAGCGTGCTTGAAGTTAGAGGAGGGAAGCAGTGCTCGTTAGTTGGAACTTCGAGTCTAATATATGATTCTTTTTATTTCGTTCTTAAATGTTCGTGTGAATCGCGTTGTCGAAGACAAATCTAAATCATGATCAGTTCTCATGTTGCAGGTACTCTGTCATGTTCATTTCTAAATATCTCTTAAAAGAGCTATTTTCAGTAAAATAAGCTGTTACCGACAGAGGTACATTGGGCTTGTGCATGGCCATTCGATTAATGAAGGAAATGTTCAGAATGACCACCTCCTTCGTAAATGCATATCAGAGTCATTCTTGCTTGCTGCAACGTATGTGTTGGAACCTTTTTCCACTTTGCTGCAAGGATTACTGTGTGCTCTTTCATGTGCCCTACGTATGAAGTCCAGTCGTTCTGCGAGTCGAACGTGCGCAGTTGCTTGGTTAAATGGGTGTGTCACAGTGTGCTAAAGAATCATATCTCCCTTAAGACCAGATAGTTGCAATTATTCCCTACGAGGAGAGTATGTACATATAACTTGGTTAAATTAGTTCAGCATTATGTTTCAGATGGTGTTCATAATGAATTTACCGGGTGAGTTGGCTGTGCGGTTAGGAGCGCGCAGCTGTAAGCTCGCATCCGGGAGATAGTTGGTTCGAACCCCACTGTCGGCAGCCTTGAAGATGGTTTTCCGTGGTTTCCCATTTTCACACCAGGCAAATCCTGGGGCTGTACCTTAATTAGGGCCAAGGCCGCTTCATTCCCATTCCATGGTCGCCATAAGACCTATCTGCGTCGGTGCGACGTAAAGCAAACAGCAAGAAAAAAGCATAATTTTCCTTAATACTGGTCACGCCTCCCAGCCACATATCGTTGCTCCTGTTCAGAAACCGCGAATGTGACAATGCTCTTCCTATCCATTACTTGCCTCAAGACTGATCACGCTTCCCAGCCACATATTGATATACAGTCCATCGGACCAATTTTCGTTGAGTTCATTTTCCCGTGTTACTATGAGAGGGTACTCAGATTGACGGTATAAAGGAGTGAACTCGATTGATGAATGTGTACGCATAAACCGACTTCGGTAATGGGACATGAAAGGTGAAAGGAGGAGAATAATGCACTCGATCATGGAGGGTAAGAGAAGTAGGGAGAGACCAAGATGACTATGGTTAGACTCATTTTCTAATGATTTTATGATAAACGAGGCCACAGAGCTCGTTACAAATAGAGGACTGTGGCGGCCTTTTAGTAAATTCGCAGAGGCTTTCAGACTGAACGCAGAAAGGCATAACGGTCTAAAATGAATATGTATGCATGTTCGCTCTATTAGTCCGTCTCTGTGGTGTAGTGGTTAATGTGATTAGCTGCCACCCCCGGAGGCCCGCGTTTGATTCCCACCTCTGCCACGAAATTTGAAAGAGTGGTACGAGGGCTGGAACGGGGTCCATTCAACCTCGGGAGGTCAACTGAGGGGAGGTGAGTTCGATTCCCACCTCAGCCATCCTGGAAGTGGTTTTCCATGGTTTCGCACTTCTCCTCCAGGCAAATGCCGGGAATATACCTAACTCAAGGCCACGGGCGCTTCCTTCCCTCTTCCTTGTATATCCCTTTAAATTATAACACCCCCGCAAGGCCCCTGTTCAGCATAGCAGGTAAGGCCACCTGGGCGAGGTACTGGTCATCCTACCCAGTTGTATCCCCGACCCAGAGTCTGAAGCTCCAGGACACTGCCCTTGAGGCGATAAAGGTGGGATCCCTCGCTGAGTCTGAGGGAAAAGCTAAATCTGAAGGGTAAACAGATAAAGAAGAAGAAGAAGTTCGCTCTATTAAAATTACAAAGTGAGCTTAAGTTTTAAACACAGAGACGCAGTTGCAGAATGTCCCTAATACGCAAAGAGTTCACAATATTTAACTCCCACTATGTTAATACTCAAACAGTTATATGCAATTGTCACGGCATCAGAGTACAATCGATTCCATAACTATAGAAGTAACTTTACAAATTCATTCTTTGTCAACCATACATTTGTTCAATGTTCTGTATCGATCCCCTAGATAGCAGCTTTGCGTGAAGGCCAACAGTAAATTTTCAGCCCAAGTAAAGTGATAAATCTGTTGCCATGGTATCTTATGCGATGTTCCGAATGTGCTCTTGTCAATAAAATGTTTGTCCCTGAACTTCAAAAGAATAAAATGTGTAACTGTCTTTAAAACTTCTTCTACACATCGGGATGGGTATTGACATTTTATGAGCTAAGAGTTTTTATTTATGTATGCAGTTTGTTAACAAGATTGAATATAACATAAATACATACTTCATTCTATGAATCAGTATTACATGTGGCTTATTGTTGTTACCAATTAACCGAGTGAGTTGACCGTGGTTCGCATCGAGTTAGCTGTGAACATGCATTCGGGAGATGGTGGGTTGGAACCCCACCGCCCTGTGGTGTTCCATGGTTTCCCATTTTCACACAAGGCAAATGCTTGGGCTGCACCTTAATGAAGGCCATGGCAGCTACTTTACCAATCCTAGCCCCTTCCCATCCTCATGTTGCCGAAGACCTTCGATGTGTAAGTGTGAATTTAAACCACCAGCGCCGGGCTGAGTACCTCAGACGGTTGAGGCGCTGGCCTTCTGATCCTAACTTGGCAGGTTCGATCCTGGCTGAATCCAGTGGTTCTTGAAGGTGCTCAGGTACGTCAGCCTCGTGTCGGTAAATTACTGCCACGTAGTCCGACTCGTTGGCTGAATGGTCGGTTCAGAGGGTCCCGGGTTCGATTCCCGGCCGGGTCGGGAATTTTAACCTCCATTGGTTAATTCCAATGGCCCGGAGGCTGGGTGTTTGTGCTGTCCCCAACATCCCTGCAACTTACACACCACACATAACACTATCCTCCACCACAATGAAATGAAATGGCGTATGGCTTTTAGTGCCGGGAGTGTCCGAAGACATGTTCGGCTCGCCAGGTGCAGGTCTTTCGAGTTGACTCCCGTAGGCGACCTGCGCGTCGTGATGAGGATGAAATGATGATGAAGACGACACATACACCCAGACCCCGTGCCATTGGAATTAACCAATTAAGGTTAAAATCCCCGACCCGGCCGGGAATCGAACCCGGGGCCCTCTGAACCGAAGGCCAGTACGCTGACCGTTCAGCCAGACGAGTCGGACTTCCACCACAATAACACGCAGTTACCTACAAATGGCAGATGCCGCCCACCCTCATCGGAGGGTCTGCCTTACAAGGGCTGCACTCGGCTCGAAATAGCCACACGAAATTATTATTATTACTGCCACATAAAAGAATTCTCGCGGGACTAAATTCCGGCAGGTTGGCATTTCTGAAAGCCGTCAAAGTAGTTAGTGGGACGTAAAGGCATTATGATTATTATTATTATTATTATTATTATTATTATTATTATTATTATTATTATTATTATTAACTACTAGCGAATAAAGTTGCCACGCTCGGTAGACTTCATCACGAATTTTGCAGCAATTAGCTTATAATGACGCCAACCAAGATGCGCGTACAAGAAACGCAACTGGTCTTCATTTGAACGTCGTAAGAGATTCTAAAAGTTTGAAAAACGCACGAAGTCCCAATGCAGCCACTACTGAACACTGAAGACCGCAAAGTGCATGCTTTAAGTCCAAGGAATAGCGAAAGACAAGGTTTACGTGTATTTCATGCAAGAAACCGGGACGTCAAAGTCATAGAAGAGTGGTATCGAAAAATTTGGATTGCTAAAGGAAAACATGTAATCTCTTTAAAAGGAAACTTAAAATGTAATTGATAATTCTCTTAAATTACTTTTCTGTAATGCTCTTATTCAGAAAAGATATTTTAGACCAGAATTAAACTTTTAAATTGGATTTGTATTAAACAACAAAAGAATTAATTAAACAATAACTGCATTACTTTCCTTTCAAATAGCAGATTGCAAAAACCTATTGAGGTTAAGTTGTAGCAAAGACAAAGTAGAAGTAATTGCTATCGATTGTTGATTCAAGGATAAAGCAAACCGGTATACGAGCACACACACGGGGCACTATTTGTTTTGATTAACGTGAAACTTTCGAGTACACAAACGTGGAGTAGTGTTCTCTTTTCATAACTATGAGCTCTATGACTGTTGGCAAGCAGCCCGTATTACCATGTATAGCCACTGATATGGTGCGTGGTCTTGTATAAATTCCTCGCGGGTACACTTTTATCAGAAACAATTGTACCTATACAGGGTGTCCCAGGAGGAATGGTCAATATTCAGAGATATGACGGGAACGACCATTTGAAGCAAAAACCTTCATATGGCCATATGCACTATTTCAAATCGTCTCCGAGATAGAACACATTTAATGTAAATTTTCTATTGGGCTAGTGGCTCGCACGTATGTGTCTTACCCACCCAAACTCTTTGACGTTTTATTCTAGCCCAACCTACCTCGTTGCTTCCAAACTCTTTGCTCGGGAATCATTAAACAAACCCGGCGAACACGTAGTTGTCCATGGTATGCTGTGAGAATTATTGCGAGGTATTGAGAGTGTATCACAGAGAAGCATCGGTTAACTCTGTTTGTACACGCTCTGGCTGAAATGCCACATGTCTACACTAATGAAGAATATGCAGATGTGGTGTACGTCTACGGCTTCTGAGATAGTAGTGCTCCTACTTCTGCCGAGGTATACCGTCGGCTCTTTCCGTCACGTCGAATTCCTCATGGTAGAGTGTTTAAAAGAGTTTTCAGCACATTGTCAAACAGGTATTCTTCCAAGTTCCCATTTGTCTCCTGAACGTGTTTTACTCGCACATTTTTAGTGATAGATTTGTGTATGGGGTTGAGGAGTAATAGGGATCTCTCCCGGTTCCGGTAATACCACCAACTAAATGGAAATGAAATCTGAATTGAATAAATAATATAATCGATCAATATGAATTTTCTAAAACTTTATTATCCTAAGCCAACAACTGTGTCACACACACATTATATAACATTTCAAGATGCGAATCTTGTTCCTAGCATGAATTCCATAGTTTGGTTTTGCTGTGTAAACAACAACAGTACTAGTACGTAAAGTGTACGCCAGATGTCGCACAGCGATGCATAAGCGATTCATAGTTTGTGTTTCAAACTTTGCCAATACGAATCTCGAACATTGCCGAGGTCGACCGATTCAGCACTAGGGTGTCCATTTATCACTGAAAAGTGTGGGAGTAATAGTTCAACAACCTTTCCAGGAAGAGCAACACATTGTTGAAATGGCGTAGCACACGGGGACTTTCTGCACGTATCAGTGTCCCACGAACACGTGTATGGCGAACATTACATGCGCAAAACGTGTACCCATTTCAAAACGTTAAAGACGCAGAAACAAACATACGTTACATTTTTTCTGTCTCAGAAACCATTCAAAATAGGATATATGTCCTCCTGGGACAACGTGTAGATATAATGTTTCTTACGGGTATCACAGGGCCTCTATCTACATGGGACGTGAAATATATTTTGATAGTGCACCTAATATAAATTAAGTCTAATAAAATATTAAATGTGAGGAACATACAATACCATGCAGTTATTCCTTTTTTGAACGAATATACACTGTAGAAAGAACGGTGGGATTGTATTTGCTTCAAGTCTCGTACACTTCAACCAACCGTTGCACCCAGAACATATACATGCACTACTAAAAACGTAGGAAGTAACTCATGTTACTTGCACCCAAACATTTATAATAACACAAAATACTACAGATATAGAGAGGTATTTCAGGTTACTTGTAACCATACCATTGCAATAAATACTGTTGAGAAGTAGATATTATTGAGGTGAATGACAAAACCCTCTTAGATAGGAATATTTATGGGTATACCGTTCATACGGGTTGTCTGTTAGGTCTTCAGCCCAGAGGCTGGTTGGATCCTCAAATAGCACCAGCAAAGGTTATGTGGTTATAAGGAAACCGCAAAAACCAATGGCAGCACTTAAATGAAGCGTACTAGGCAAGACGAGGAGTGAGGTAGTTTGCCATTGCTTTCCTCACTGGGTCAGAAAGTGCTATTGCAGCACGACTGACCCTATGAGCAACAACTTTCATAACACTCAGATGCACTAGTCGTGTTCCGAATGTCATTACTCAGGACCACCCATACCCCAGCAGCTACCTATTGTCACAGCCATGGATGCGACAGGGACTTTGGTGAAAGCTTGGGTTATGCCCCAAGAATTATGAAAGGAAGTATTCCTAGAGCACATGTGGTCGAAAGACACCCAGAAGAAGAGGCAATACATCGGTGTTATACGTGTTACGTGTAAGAGTACGAGAAAATGTTACGGAATGGTTTGAGACATATCCTGCCAAGAGTAAATTGTAACCCCACTGAGAGCAGCCAAAGTAAATCGTCAAGGTCGGATGTGAAAGACCCCTGTATGTTTGCGATTGTAACCATGGAAGATGTTAGAAGAAGTTCATGGGAATCCCAAGTACTCAACTTTCCTTTACACAATAACATAGGAAAATAAGCCAAACGAAGATTGTTCTAATGGACTGCATGTCCATATGTGGCTGGAAGGTGTGACCATTCTTAAGGAACATAATGGGTAGGAAGAGTATTGTCAGATACGCGGTATTGCTCGTGCAGCGACGATGTGATTTAAGATAATCCTCCTAATTTAGCTTTAATTTATACTTTAGTCGCTGTGCGAACAATACCGCATATCTGACAATACTGTTTCTATTGATTATTTTCTTTAAGACTGATCACGTCTCCCAGCCACATATGGATATGCAGTCAATTAGAACAATTTTCGTTGTGTTCATTTCCTCTACTAACGAGTAATGGAAATTAAACCTTAAAATAACTTACACTGTAGGAGTGCGTAAATATGTCATGAAAACATAGATTCCTAAATTTCGGTACGGTAAGGTTCATTTTTTCTTTGCCCACGTGCATAGGAAAATAAACACTATGGAAATTGTTGTGATGGACTGCATATCCGTATGTGACTAGTGGGCTTGTCCAGTCTTAAGGAAAATAATGGATAGAAAGAGCATTTTGACATTGGAAGTTTTGTTTCTCCAACAACGATATGTGGCTGAAAGGCGTGACGAGTATTAAGGAAAATAATGCGTAGGAAGTGCATTGCCAGACTTGCGGTATTTCTCGCGCAGCGACGATTTCAACTTTTTTTTAATACATAGTCGCTGCTGTGTCAAAACCGAGAATGTGACAATGCTCTTCCTATTCATTATTTCCCTTAAGACTGGTCACGCCTCCCAGCCTCATATTGACATCCAGACTATCAGAATAATTTTCAGTTCGTTTTCCTATGCGCGCGTGTAAAGGTAAATGAACCTAAAATACATCAAGCTCTTGGAGTGAGTAAATATGTCATGCAAACCTAATTCTTACAGTATGGTACAGTAATGCCCAATTTCCTTTACATACGCGCGTAGGAAATTTAACTCACCGAAAATTGTTCTGATGGACTTCGTGCCAATATGTCGCTGGGAGGCGCGACCAGTCTTAAGGAAAATAATGGATAGGATGAGCCTTGCAACATTCTCGATTTTGGCATCGCAGCGACGATACTTCAAAGCTTTTGTGGCGTCAGTCAGATGGCTGCTCAAAAAGTAGGGCTCTCTTCATGGACTGCAGGCAGTACTCTTCCCCAGGCCGTGTATGCCGAAAAGGCGGATATAACACATGATATTAGCGCCCAGTCCTTCAAACCAGGCATGTACAGAAGAGCCGCTCACTCAACCAGTTCTCATACAAGACTGATAACACGAAATGACAAGCGCTACAGCACAAGCCATTGCAGGAGAATACATGCAGCCGTCTGCTTATTTCATCTAGACTCTGGTGCACGCGTGTTACAAACGACGCAGCTCCTCGGCTAATGCACTGAGATAAGATTCACCTTAGAATATACCAGCAGCTTTCATTCTATCGCTGTGCACTTAAACCTCAGGAATCCTTCATAACAATATTCGCAAGGGAATGTTTCAAATAAATTTAAAATTTCTAACATTAATTATTAATGGAAATCACTGTTTAATCGTTTCAATAATAGACTAATAGTTAATTACTAATAAATAGTACTCCAATGTCCAGCTCCATGGCTAAATGGTTAGCGTACTGGCCTTTGGTCACGGGGGTCCCGGGTTCGATTCCCGGCAGGGTTGGGAGTTTTAACCATAATTGGTTAACTCCGCTGGCACAGGGGCTCGGTGTATGTATCGTCCTCATCATCATTTCATCCTCATCACGACACGCAGTTCGCCTACGGACGTCAATTCAAAAGACCTGCATCTGGCGAGCCGAACTTGTCCTCGGACACTCCCGGCACTAAAAACCATATGCCATTTCATTTTTTCAGTACTCCAATGAAGAAATGTGTTAATGTTATTTCGGAAAGTATAGCGAAGTTGAAAAAAGTGTACATTTTTTATCATTACAGAAGGGAAATTAACGTTCAAGCAAAACTGACCGCATTTTCGTGAAGTGTAGTCTTAGCTGCAGTCCTGAACCGGTTTAGTAGTCTTCTAAACCAGTAATATGAATGAAAATAAGGAAATTACTGGGAATTTCATTACGGAAGAAGTTTTTGTAAAATTCTGAAACTATATACAGGAGGGGTATGTGATACAAGTACATAAATTGTACGGCCATGTAACTAAACAATAATTTTCTTAAAGACATTATCTTCGTAGTTTTAAGAATAATATTAACAAGGAAATACCGTATGTTAAGGTGTTAAACCTGTTTTCAAGCCAATTTCATGCAATTTTCATCCTAAAATGTTGCAATCTTCTTCTCTGGAATGTGAGACCAATCGATCATTTTTCGGTGATTGTGGACTTCCAGAGCATAGTTCTAGGAATGAAAAAAAATATAGAGAAAATAAATTATAATATAGACCTATTGCTCAAATACAAAGTTTTCCCAAAGCCTCTAACTACCAGGATGAATTTATTAAATTGTATCTTCTTATATATTTATGAGAATGCAGCGTCCATGGGCTCAAAATATTTAATTCTTCCATGGATGGTGGGAAAAGAACACACGTAAGTAACATACTAGGTGAGAAGATAACCGCAATGACTGTACGCAGTGCACGTTTACATACGTCAAATGACGCAAGTTAAAAGAGAGAACAAGTGGGTAAAAGTATCCTCTTCACAGGATGTTGATTTCGTGTCTCGAAATGAAAGCAGCCCGTATACTGTAGAAGTTTATTATGAAGTCAGTCGTTCTTCTGTATAATTCTCGTATACCTTCTTGCCATCGGAATCACATTTCATAGATCGACATAGACCAATTTGTTTTCAAACGCAACTTTTAACTGCAGACTGGAATACAACTGGTGTTTCTCTTTCGCTCTCTTCTGATCATTAAACGGATAATCAATGTTTTGAAGTTCGCCTTACGAACTGCGTTATTGGCTAGTCATGGAAAGGGCATGCATACTCCGATTTAAGAGAAGCAGAAAGTGATCCACCAATATGAGTCACATTTTAATGGTGCTCTTCCACACAATGGTAAAGAAAAGTGCTGAGCATTAGCTGCAAATTACGTTAACACCTGTGGATTTTTGAAATACTTGTCTGGTTCGTCACGCCAATCTTTATCCATTCCATTTATACTAGGCATAGAGAATTACTTTATTAGTTTCAACCAATAAATGGGATTTTTGCATGGTTATAGCCTTGGAATAAGTTCACAAACGAATTAAAATGAAAGGTATGGGAAGAAACTGATCACGGCCGGCGGTAGCTGGAGCGTTCAGTACCACTGAAGTTGGGAGACCGGAGGAATTTAATGCCATCCTCGCTAATCCTTACATTGGTTCCCATGAATTATCATTGAAGTTCCATGTAATCCGCGGCGATGACTCCCGTTTCACACACTAAAACAAGTACTACAATAGCACCGCACTAACATTCTAATCGATCAGTAACAGGGCTCTTGCTCTACCTGAAAACAAAAGTCTGAGTCCCACGTTCACAAACTCTGTTACGCAAACTGTACATTGATGTTTCACGAATAAAGACGAAAACTGCTCAGCTGTTCGAACAAAGCTTTAAGAAGTTACCAACCCATGTACTGACAAAAAGAAGTATAGCATTAATTTGTCACTGAAGGTCCAGAAGAAATGAAGAGAGTGATTAACTAAATACAGAAGCCTTTGGTCCATGCTAGTGTCCAGTTGGCTTGATGAAAGGTGACTGAAGAGCCAAAGAAAACATCCATTCTCCAGTCTATTACCCTGAATAAAGCATAATCCATGTCCATCTTCTGCAACGTCGCAACGTTCACATTCATTTCTATTACACTGCAATTACAGAGTTCATTTCTAAGTAATTGTGTATATCAAAAAAAGGGATTGTAAATCATTTCCACGGCTGGAAGGAGGTTACATTCAAGATTTCGTTACATACACGATTTTTGAGCTTTCAAGAGATATCATGAAGTGGGTAAAACTAAACTAATATACACCTGGGTACACGTATCACTCAACTCATATGAGAATGCAGAAACATAAACTACTACAATTATTACAAAAATTATGTACAATATCTCCCACTGTTCATCAGGACGAATCTCAGCGTTAAAATGTCAGTTTCCTTCATCGGGTTCGCTACGTTTTTGATATTATATTGTTTTTCAGTGGTTCCCACGAGGCTGAGAGAAACCTGTTCTAATCCTTCATATCAACGTAGAATTTATGTCAAAGATAGGAATTGGACCGAGGGTTTTCCGAACTATTGGTCACAAAACCAGAGAAGCTGCGTGTCCTGTAAAAATGTATATACTTAATCATGTCTGCAATTTCTACTCAAATATGATGATGGTAATAATAATAATAATAATAATAATAATAATAATAATAATAATAATAATAATCATAATAATCATAATCATAATAATAATAATAATAATAATAATAATAATAATAATAATAATAATAATAATAATAATAATAAATTTTTACGTTCCACTAACTTTTGTACGGTTTTCAGAGAAGCCAAATGCCGGAACTTTGTGCGACTGGAGATCTTTTACGCGCCGCTAAATCTACCGACATGAGGCTTATGTACTGTATCTCAGATTCTTCAAATGCCACTGGGCTGAGCCAAGATCAAACCCACCAACTTGGGCTCAGAAATCCAGCGGTCGACCTTCTGAGCAATATATTCAGTCCGGCTCTGCTGAAACAGTTCCAATGGATGTTTGGGATTTGAGTCATATCAGAGGCTCACAACTACGGACCTATAAAGCAAGATTACCTTAATCAAGAGTATACATACAGTGAAGAGCATCAGTATACCAAACTTTACTGATTTTTGATTACAAATAACAATTATTCCACTCAAGTCAGGAAATATATCGTCGTTGCGCCTCGAAATACAATATTATATGACAATGTTGAGGGAAGACATGTATCATCTAGAGGGAAAATTCGTTGATACAGTTCATGCAATACTGAATCTTAGTTGACAGAACCTTTCTGGTCAGAGTTATAAGCTGAAGTATTATCACATGCAGGTTTTCATTCGCGTAACGACGACATGAACATTTTACAAGGGATCATTGGTTTTCAACGAAATGAATCATGTCAAAACTTAACTGCTAATAGGTTTATTTTATATCAAAATATAAATTAATTTCTCAATAATAGTAGTGCACCAAACATGTTGGTTGTTTTCAAGACTAGAATTAGGATTTTTCTGGTAGTAATAAACGAGCGCCATGTTCATTTCGACACAGAGAATAGTTATCTTTAACAATGTTGTACAGTTTAGCAGTAGCGTAGACGGGATCGGCCGATAAGTGAGAGGGGGGGGGGGTTATAGTTAAAATGTGATGAAAGAACAGAATGAAGGTACTTGAGCGTGTGTGGCGCGCACATGAAACACTTGTCATTATAAGGACACTGATACAAGTTAATTATGTTGATATTCAGACTGCAGTATACCGGTACTACACCCCCACCCCTCACATGGCACTACAGCCCTTGAAGGGCCTTGGCCTACCAAGCGACCGCTGCTCAGCTCGAAGGCCTGCAGATTACGAGGTGTCCTGTGGTCAGCACAACGTATCCTCTCGGCTGTTATTCTTGGCGTTCTAGATCGGACCCGCCATCTCACCGTCAGAATAGCTCCTCAATTGTAGCAGCACACTACAGAAACATTAAAATACAGAACAGTACCAACACGATCAAGGACAACAGTTTTACAGCTGTGGTGTGTTCAGTTCACTATCTAAAATTCAACTTTCGAGGCTTCTTACAAAATATATTCAACAGATTTTTAGGTTCTGCAATTATGCCTCAGAATGTTTATTTACTCGTAGATTATCGGTTATTGTCAATTTCTGTTTTATTTTTGTAAAATTTCCATGGTGGTGAGGGTTCTAACCCCCAGTAACTCCCCCTTAGTTATGCCCCTGCATTTAAGTCTCTGTAGTTCTAAACGGCGTATACTTGAGAAATTGTTCAAATCTCGACCTGGGCTTTGTGCATACTTCGGCTCATATCCGTCCTTAAACAAATCGATTGCCCATCCACCATACTTCGCAGACATGAACCAAGTCCAATTTCTTCCTTGTAGAAGTTGTTGACTCGTTCCATCTTCTTTCTTTTCTCATCCTCTTCCCAACTGAGGTCGACAGTAATCGTGAATTCAGCACAGTTTTTGGGTCGGATGCCTTTCTTGACGCAACCCCATGCGGAGTGTTACTGTCGGGGTCGGTAGTGTGAAGAGTTGCTTGCAAATTAAGATAAAACTACCTAGTTCCCGAGCGAGAGGAATTAATTATACGCGGCTAAAATTCCTTGCCCGACAGAGAATCGAACCCGGATTCCATTGAGCCAAAATTTACTACATTGATGACTCAGCCAAAGAGCCGAAATTGACATGCTCCTGCAGAACGTTGTGGATGTTCATAATTCTATGCAGCGCGGAAATCTAAGTTCAACATTTTCCAAGTGGTAGCAGAAAGAACTTTGGAAATATTCGCTACAGGCATTGTATGCTTGTGAATACCGGGAGTTATCTGATAGTGCTAGTACTGAATTCAATGCAGGCAACTGCTGCTTTCCTCATTACAGACAGCGTTCTAAATTAAAATTCTCCCTCAATTAAATACACAGGGTTGTTATAATACTAGTCACTCTTCGAAAGAATTCCTTGATTAGAACTGCACCCTCACCGATATGACACTACTTCGATTAGAAAACTAGTGCTCCCTTATTGACTTTGAAATAAACAGACATTCTTATGGATTGTTAAATATCCTTCATTGAAGAGAATGATGATACCTCGGGAAAGTCTATTCGTTAACGAAAGCTCCGCGAAGCAGCTACTCATATTCCTGCTTGATCGTATTTTCATTTCTGAACGTTGCGCTTCAGTTACTTTATTTGCAGTCGCCTTACATTCATAACCAAGGCTCTTGTCGTCATCAGTCTTCTTTGTGTTTCCCGGGACATAGACAAAATGCCAACACGTTGTAAACAATCCACATATTGTTATTTCTTATTTTAATTATGTAATTGATTTAAATCCAACTGGGGCCGATGACCTTCGATGTTAGACCCTTTAAAACAACAAACATCAAGCATTTAAATCCAAGATCGAGTGGTCAGTATCTACGGATTCTAATGTTAAACGGTTAATTCCCTTGGTTCAGAGACTGGGTGTTTGTGCACTCCTCAACATCAATGAAACTTGCATGACACTTTCCTACACCACACTAGCACACTGTTTCCATTATCGACAGACGCCACCCGCCCTCATTGGAGGGTTTTCCCTACAAGGGCTGCACCAGGCTAACAATAGTCGCAGGACATCATTATTAATTCATACTAAGGATTTATGCAGACAGTTTGTTGCTTTGAGGTCTTTAATACCTTGCAATGTTATTTACTGGGGCGTAAGTAAACTCTCCCACAGTTTGTCGAATTATTATAACATACTTCTGTACTCGTTGGCTGAATGGTCAGCGTACTGGCCTTCGGTTCAGAGGGTCCCGACTTCGATTCCCGGCCGGGTCGGGGATTTTAACCTTCATTGGTTAATTCCAATGGCCCGGGGACTGGGTGTTTGTGCTATCCCCATCATCCCTGCAACTCACACACACCACACATAACACTATCCTCCACCACAATAACACGCAGTTGCCTACACATGCCAGATGCCGCCCACCCTCATCGGAGGGTCTACTTTACAAGGGCTGCACTCGGCTAGAAATAGCCACACGACATTAAATTAAACATACTTCTGTGCGTTGATCATCTCAGCGGCGTAGCCAAAGTGGGGAGGGGGGTTCCCGGGGAGTTAGAACCACCCCCTGGAAATTTTACCAAAAGGAAATAAACAGAATAAACAACAAACTAACTAAACGTTCAGAAACATAATTGTATAACCAACAGATCTGTTGAATCTATTTTCTAATAAGCCTCGAAAGTAGGATTTTATATTGTAAACTGAACATATCATTCGCTGTAAAACTATTGACGTTGATCGTACTGTTCTTGTTTTTTATTTTAATGGAAGATTCATTGTGTTCTCTCACCACTTTGTAACTCCCCATCGGCTGATCCTTGCTGCACTACTGGAGCATGTCGTTGTTCTATGAATAGTTACTCATGATAGGAATGAGCGCATGGTATTATATGTTAATCGAATTTTCTTTTATCAGGCTTAATTTTAATTATTATAAGAATATAATTACCTCCCATGCAGGTATAAGGTTTGCTCAAATTAAACTGAGACTTTTGTTAGGTTCTGTAGTGGATTATTGTTTGGAATCCGTGAACATACAGAAAATACGGGTGACATAGTCGTCTTGTTGTTTCGAGCAGAATCCCAGCGGTCCACTTGAAGGCGGATTCCCCGAGCGAACAACGGCCGTAGTTGACGGTAGATCCATTCTCCAACGGCATTTCGGACTCACCATTGCTTGCGAACTGGCATCCCTTGAATGTTTTCTTCTTCTTTTCACTTTCTCCCCTGTCTGCCTATTGTACCAATTGCGTGATTCATACTCACTCCCATACACATCCTCTATATGATGGCAAATATCGGTTCCGCTAACATCATTTGCCATCATAAAGTAACTGACTGAGAGCAATTCTGGACGAATTCGTGACGAAACAGTACCAAGTCACTTTGCTCCTGCACGTACAAACAGCACATCAACACTTTCCGACGACACCAGACTTCTTCCTGACATACGTAGCCATCCACCGGCGTATGCGCAGTGCTTGCTTTCTTCGAGTAACGACGCTCGTACTAAAGACTAAGTTTCATTTCGGAAACCCTTAAACACAAACTCTGTGGTTACCTACAACAAACATTATAATATCTAGTTACTAGTTACCCGACCCGGCTTCGTACAGGAGTAGTTATGAGTTTAAGGTGAGAGGCTACTTTTAACCGAGGAATTATACGATTTCCTTATATACGACATTAGTAGTTTTTCCTCCAGTAGTGAACACGAAATGATTTCCTTTTGATGAAACACGCGAAAGAGACACGTAAAGCTGTCCGTGTGAAAAACATTCTGTATTGAAATCAACTCCATCAGCGAGCGAGTTGGTCGTGCGGTTAGGAATGCTCAGCTGTGAGCATTCGGGAGATAGTGGGTTCGAACCCCACTGTCGGCAGCCCTGAATTAAGTTTTCCTTGGTTTTCCATTTTCACACTAGCAAAATGCTGGGGCTTCACCTTATTTAAGGCCATGGCCACTTCCTTCCAATTCCTAGCCATTTCCTACCCCATCGTCGCCATAAGACGTATCTGTGTCGGTGCGACGTAAAGCCTATTGTAAAAATAATCAACTTCAGCCACGCTAAGTATCGGATCCTGTGCTTTGTTTATTGTCATGCCAAAGCAGACTCTTACCGGGAGCTGGACTCGTTTGAAATCAAACGGCAAATCTGAAGAAACTATAGAGATTCTCGGTATTAAGGCAGTTTTTCCTGTGCTACAACCAGTTAAAATAATAACTTCAAACAAACAGTTTTTCGAGGTTTTCACTACAAATTGCATCTCACTACTTAACTATGGCAAGTGTGGATTGCATAACAACATAATAAGCACCCACACTTTCAAAGTCAGCGTGTGTGAAGGCGAGCCGGAAGGATGTAAAGAATTTAGAAATTCTTCAGTGAAATGAATAGCTTCTTCACAATGGACTGTTGTGTCTACTAAGTAACATACTAGAATCTGTGCAGTGAATTTGGAGAAGGATTACTCCCATTGTCTTTCTGAAGTCGTTCTTTCTCTGTGCTGTGACAATCGGAAGAATCTCTGTCTTGGTCGGTTTCATCGTTTCGTGATAAAACGAGCTTTTTTTCGAATGCAATGTATTAGGATTTTATATACGTAGATATACAACCCTATTACTTATTGTTCACAGACAGAATTTACAAAAGCCGAGATACATAAAATGAGCAAAACTCCGTACTCGTCCCCTTCCATACAATCTCAACTCGACTGTGTAGCCTGTGGAACGAAATGTTCACAGACTGAATGAAGAAAAGCGGAGGTGCATCAGATTAACATGGAAACTCCAAACAGGCTGTGGAACAAAATATTCACAGATGGAACACAGAAAAGGCGAGGTGAAACGAATTAATAGCGAAAACTAGCAGCACATTCGCTCTTTACTGAAGACTTTAATCGACAGTTAGTTGCTGGCCGAAACCGTTCGTAGCTTGGATGAGAGGCTCGCAATCTACTCGCTCATTTGCATTTCCATATTTCAGAATGAAGATTGCTTTATAACATGTAAACGACGATATCTACGGAAGTGTAGATGAAATTACATACTGTAAATGACACATTAACCTACATTCGTTACTTGAGGTGATTAAACAATTTATTTTGTTAAAGATTCACTGTTAATTTGTTTTAAAATGTACTGCTAACTGTAGCATAAAAACAGTTATAGTGGGTTCTAATTATATGTTATGTAAATACATGCTGTTGGTGACTTTCTTGAATAATTCTGGTGAATAATTCTCACCTTCATAGTACAGAGGTAGCTTTAACGGTTAGCAGGCATTAGCTAAGAAGACGCACGGACGATCATTTTTCCTTCGACTTCCTTCACTGAAATCTTTACAGTTCCATATTTCAGAATGGCGGAAATGTCATTCTGTCACCACCCTAACGTAACGATTACAGCTAGTGGCTGTCGTCCTCGGAGGCAAAGGTTCGATTCCTAGTCCTGTCACAGACTAAAGGGTGATGAATGGGCTAGTATTTGATTTTTAATTACAACCTCTCCAGGGTGATGAGATCGTTTAGAGAAATTAATGAGAATGCATGGAAGTGCCAAGTGCAATCTTTACACTTGCGTGCAGAGTAAGTGGCCCATTCCCGTATATCACAATAGTATTTTCCTTCCGTAAGGCTTTCACATTTACCTAACTAACATTTGATTCCAACCATCCCCTAATACTTCCCTCTATAACTGTCTTGAAGTAAATCCGGTGAAAAAAATCAAACCAATGAACAATGTTCTGCCCTGGTGTGAAATGAAGAGGGGGTGGGGGAGGTTAAAATAGCTTCCTTTAAAGAAGTTTGCTATAATTGGAGTAAAGATAGATAGATAGATAGATAGATAGATAGATAGATAGATAGATAGATAGATAGATAGATAGATAGATAGATAGATAGATATAATAGGCAGTGTAATGTTATTAGAGACCCGTCCTTTTAGAGGGAGGGGTGTGACGTGCTCATCCACTGGGTGGAGGTAAGAACTTGTCAATCTTATTGATAGAAATATGCTAGAAGGGAAAGAAGTTGACACTGAAGAGGGCGGAACTCTTAGACCAAACTAAATCGCCGTTAGTATATGGGCCAAATTTCTGCACATATGCAGTGTGCATAGAGCTACTTAGTACAAGATATAGAGTGGGCATCCTGAGTAAAAAATACGGCTAGATAAAAGTTATGTATATTACATTTGATACCCCTATACTTTCTTGCGAGGTTCAATGGAACTTTGAACTACTCTGCTTCTCTAATTTTAGTTACTCTCATATTGCTGCTTAATGAGAAACGTTTTGGTTGACTGAGAGTCTCGGCTTCATCTTTCCGCCGCCATCTAACTACTGTGTACTTTCCAACCGAGGATCATTACCATTTCGTAGCGCAACTTGTCTCCCGTTTCTCACGCATAGCTTACACTAGCTAAATAGCCTCACAATGACCTAGAGTTCAGTCGCGTGCTTGGTGAAGAGAAATTCTCACAAATAATAAATCAACACTCTTTGAGCAAATTGGGTGAATGGTTTGACCTTTTTTAAAAAACCTATATAAATTGTATTATCAGCTCTTTGAAAATGTCTAAGAGAGGTCATAACATGTCTGCTAGAATTGATATTGTAAAAATCAATCAATCAATCAATCAATCAATCAATCAATCAATCAATCAATCAATCAATCAATCAATCAATCAATCATCTGCATTTAGGACTGTCATCCACGTGGCAGACTCCCTATCAGTTGTTTAACTAGCCTCTTCTTAAACGATTTCAAGGAACTTGGAAATTTATCGAACATTTCCCTTCATAACTTTTTCCATTCCCTAATTCCTCTTAAAATATCTTCTTGAATTCCAATTTTATATTTAGTTAATGGCCTAACCAGTAACCATAAGCATAGCATATCAGGTCATGTTTGAGGAATAGCTCGTAGTTGGTGAGTAATATATTATTATAATCCTAGCCTGTCCTTCCCACTGACATGATACATAGTCGGTTAAGATCACATATCACGGTCCCCACTTCACCTGTACTGAAGCGCGATACTCCCACTCTCTACTCTAGCCAACAGAACATGAAAAAAAAGTTTTCGCCTTCTGAAGCCCGTTATACAATGTGATATCCAAGTAGTTCACTGTTCCTTCTGTTAGGTCGCATCACATTATAGGACTATGCACGTTCGAACTAGTTTTTCAGTAATCCACTAAGCAGTAGCATGGTCTATACAGTGGTTGGACTAAAGTGACGCGATTTGTTCACCGCAAACTTGTATCTGTCTACTGTATTTTCATGGAAGCCAGACCATTGGTAAGTAAACATGTAAGCAATTGCATATAGCGCAATAACATGCTGTAGGAATCTTTCTCAGATGTAGGAAGGTTTTTGTAGAAATTGGTGATTTATAGAGTGAGTACACGTAACCACGAGAACCAGGCTACTTGGTCCCACGTCTAGACGTTTAATTTATCTTATAGAACGTGATAACTGGTCTATTTCTATAATTTACACACTTTAAAAGGTAACTTCGTTTTCTTTTCTTAACAGATCTGAGCATTCTGGTGTATAAATGTAAAAGGCTGCCTAGAAGTCGAAAATATGCAGATTATACTGACCAAAAGCTTGAAGAATGTTTAGCAGTGATTCAGTCAGGGCAAAAGTCGCAAAAACAAGCTGAAGAAGTCTTTAAAATAAGTCGATCAACCATCGAGGGAAGATTGAAAACAAATCCAGTCAGAAACCGGGTCATCCCAAAGTGTTTACTGAAAAAGAAGAGCTAGCCTTTGCTAGCCACCTTGACAAAGTGTGTGATTTCGGATTTCCTGTTGACGAATTTGATTTCACATTTATTGTGAAGTCTTACTTAGCTATGCACGGTAGAACTGTAACAGCTTTCAAAGACAACCTTCCAGGGCGTGAAAAATGTGGGAGAAGGAGATTTGGTTCTTGTTTTATGGAATGGGAAAGAGTTTCCAGGTCTAGTACTGAGTACTCGCAGTGATGGTGCCATTGTAGATTGTATGGAGCCTACCAGAAAAGCCTGGAGATGGCCGAAAGAGAAGGACACACTTTACAAATGGCGTGACATCAGGTTAAAAATTAATCCTCCTAAGTTAAATAAAAGAGACTTTTCACTCCAGCTGTAAGACTTTGCAACCCGTGTATTAAAATAAAAATTAAGCTCTTAGTTGATTGGAATGGATTAGTGACATTAGAACAGACAAACTACAGCACAGAGGTATTAAGATTTTGTTATAGAAATATCTTGTTCAAATCTAAAATAAGTTGTTCAGTGCCTATCATCTGGTGGTTGTTAAAATGTTTGATGTATGTTTTTCAGTGTATACGAATGGTGTTATTAAAGAACCTGTCCTACTTTGGACCCGGTGCATCTTACAATGGTTTTATAATGGGAAAACACGACATGGGTTCAAGTAGCCCAAACATGAGTGTTACTTGGACCCAATTTTCAAAAAGCTCTCCTGTACTTTGTGTTCAATACATACAATTAAAACTACTCCCGATCTACGAAATAACACCTACAGTTATATAAAATAAAATTTATGGGGCCCATTTTAAATTTTTACTTGACTAATAATCAAAAAAGTGGAAAAGAACTTGAAAATTGGGTCCAAGTAACCCGTGTTGACGGTACACAGTTCAAAAAAATTAGGGGAACATGTTTTGTAACGTCTGGTATATGCACGTTAATTTGGTAGATGGGGTTCCAATGGTCATATACCTTGAGACCTTACCTACTGAGGATATGTTAAATCGAAGTTATACTCCATCTGTAGACGTAGCCATGCATTAAACTGTCAGGTGACCCCTCAAAACAAAGTAAATAGCAGTGCGTCCGTGTGTCATTGTGAAGTACACAGACTACTGCGGTTATTTGAGCACGTTGTACGTCAACCAGCACATCTCATGAGACATCTCAACGAGGTTCAAGTCGCAAGGGCCGTCACCTTGATCCAGGAATGATGGAGTTTCCGCCGTGTTGGTTTGGATCTCAATGTCATTCAGTCAGTTATTCCCCCATGTAGAATCGCTATAATGAGACAGGCCAGTTCACAAGGAGGGTTGGACAAGGTCGTGGATGCATGACAACCCCACAGGATGGCCGATATCTGACCATCTGTACGCTGCGGCGTCGTTCAGCAACTGCCAGAGAACTGCAACAAGTCATCAGGAGGGTCACTGGAGTCGCGGTGTCTGACCAGACAGTAAGGAACAGGTTAAGAGAATTGTCCTTACGATCCAGACGTCCTGTTCGAGTGCCCCGTTTAACGCACCAACATCGCGCAGCTCGCCTTCTGTTTGCCCGTACCCAAGTCAACTGGCAACTTCGCCAATGGAGACCTGTGTTGTTCACAGACGAGTTCAGATTTCCCCTGACACCGCGTGATGGGCGTCAACGTGTATGGAGACGCCACGGTGAGCAGTACATGCCAAACGCTGTCCAGAAAAGTGACCGATTCGGACAAGGTTCTGTGATGCTGTGGGGTGGCATCAGTTTTGATGGCCGTACGGATCTTTTCGTTGTCCGTGGTAATCTCACCGCTGCGGGTACATCGAGCAGATACTGGTACAGCATGTGTTGGTTGCTTCATACGGTGTTGGCCCTGAATTCGTACTCATACACGACAATGCCAGGGCTCGTGTAGCGCGCATCACCAGAGCTATCTTGCGAGAACAGGACATTCAAGAGATGAAATGGCCACCAGCGAGTCCCGACCTTAATCCCCTCGAGCTTCACAGAAGTGTTCTTGGGCGTTCTGTTCCACCACAGACTTTCCAAGACCTCGAACAGGCTCTCATTGAAGAATGGGACATGATACCGCAACGTGACCTCCGTCGACTTATACGGAGCATGCCACGTAGATGCCAAGCTGTGATAAATGATCATGCAGCACGTACACCATACTGAAGCTCTCCAACCGTGATAAAATTCCACCCTGGAGGACTGTTATTACTTTGTTTTCGCCCCTTTTTGGACATTTCAGTTTGTGTTCTGAAAATGAACGCAAATCCATCGATGTTACTTTGTATACCTCAACGGCAAAGAATAAAGGTTTAGTTGGTAATATAATTGGGTGTGGGCTATGTTTGTGGAGCATGGCATACGTTCCAAAACATGTTCCCCTAATTGTTTTGAACTGTGTATTTTACGAAGGGTTCATAACATAACGTGTAATAGTTTTCCAGATGTCAATAACTATAGAGGTAATGACATCAATATTTTTCCTGAAAATGGAAGTATACCGTTCTCTGCAGCCAGCATTACAATAAATGATACTTTGATTCATTTTCAGGTGAGAACAACAACGTTATCTCTTGAAGGTCTCCATATATCGGTGGGCGTTGAAGGAACAAAACCTCGTATGTCACAATGCTCTTCTTATCCATTACCTTCCTTAAGACTGGTCACGCCTCCCAGCCACATATATATATGCAGTCCATCGGAACAATTTTCTTTGTGTTCGTTTTCGTATGCTTGTGTATAAAGGAAAATGAACCTTATATACAGTATACTGTAGCATACATTGCTAGAGTACGGTACGGTAAGGTTCATTTTCCTTTACACACGCGCATAGGAAAATGAGCTCAACGAAAATTGTTCTGATGGATTGCATATACATATGCGGCTGGAAGGCGTGACCTGTCTTAAGGAACAGAATAGGTAGGAAGAACATTGTCAGATAGGCGGCATTGTTTACTAAGCGCGGATATTTTATTCTTATGAAAAATACTTGTTGGATTTTGAAAATAAAGCTTATTGCATTTTTCAGTTTTTCAAACAGTACTGTTTTGTTTTTAAAATACAATATTGGTACCGTTATCTAAACAGTTACTGACACCCTGGGAATCTGCAGTACCTTTCATTATGAATCTCTCATTGCCGTTTCTGAAAGTGAAAACAGATTTTTCTTATCTCGAATGGTTTAAAAGGTAATTCAGGTGGATATTTTAGTGGTTGTTTTGTTTGTAAAAATGTATCATTGAATATAAATTCAACCTAATATCGATGGCTTACTTCTAAAACCTCGTATCACTTAATGCTCTTCCTATCCATTATTTTCCTTACGGCCGGTCACGCCACCCAGAAACATATGGATAGGCAGTCCTTCAGAACCATGTTCGTTGTGTTAATTTTCCTATGTTAATGTACAAAGGAAAATGAAACATAAATACTTTATACTGTTGGAGTCCGTAAATTCGCCATACACACAACATCCCTACAATACGGTATGGTAAGGTCCATTTTCCTTTGCACATTAGATTAGGAAAATGAACACAACCAAAATTATTCTGATGGACTGGATATAAATATGCGGTTGGGAGGCGTGACCAGTCTTAAGGAATATAATGGGTAGGAAGAGCACTGGGGCATACGAGGTTTTAGAACTAAGCCATCGATATACTGTATAGGCAAGATGGTGGTGGTGGTGATTATTGTTTTAAGAGGAAGTACAACTAGGCAACCATCCTCTTATAGACAATACAAAACTTTAATTGGAATAAAAATAAAATCTAGTTCATAGACAATTTTCTGACCGAATAGTGTCAATTTGATTATCAATTACATTGTTCAGTAGTACCATAAAGGATAATAATCAATTGCATTATACAAATATATCAGGTCACAAAATTCTTTACATGGGAAATGAATAGCGCTATAACATACACCACATAGCTTTCTGCTTTCCTTACTCTGTTTCAAGAGATTTACTTGTTGAGTTCTGTTGACTCACAATCGCGTGTTATCGTGTTTGTTATAGGACCGCAAAAAGCTAGCTTGCAGTTTTACGTGATTAGTGATATTGTGATTATAGCGACAGGAATTGCAATTTTGCTTTGCATTCGAATGTAGGGACATGATTTTTCCTTTCAAAAATTGCACACATCTATTGAACAGCACTCCTAGAGCGGTCGCCCAGATGGGAACGCAGTGATGATGTCACTCAGTTATCACGCACCTCAGTGATGGATACACAAGAAATATCAACTTTGATAAGTAGCCTTCTTGAACGTGATAATATTTCCCATAGTCAATAAAGGTGTTTAAAAGATCATCTAGATCTGTTGTTGCGTTAGAAAGTTCCCATACATACAGTAAAATCAAAAATATGTAAAAATACATTTCCCGTAAAGGTAACACGTATATACTTAGGTATGAGATTTGAAAGTAATTTGCACTGGAAGGGTCGTATTGATGACATTGCTGGGAAAGCATACAGATCGTTACATGTCATAATGCGGCTACATAAAGGATGCAACGAAGAATTAAAGGAGAAAAGTTACTTAAGTATGGTTCGTCCATTATTGGAATATGCAAACAGTGTTTGGGATCCTCGCCAGGAATACCTGCCAACGGCCGTAGCCGTGTTGAAACACCGGATCCCGTGAGATCTCAGAAGTTAAGCAACATTGGGAGTGGTCAAGATTTGGATGGGTTGTCACGCGCTGTTGTTGGGGTTAAGGGAATGGAGGAGTGGAAAGGAAATGGCCACCCTACTGCTCGTAAACTCCGGCTCATGCACACCTCTGCGGAGGTTCAGACCTGCTTTCGGGCAGAATACACCCTTTCCTTACTTACCCAGGAATACCTAACAAAAGAAATAGGTGGTGTGCAGAGGAAAGCAGCAAGATTTGTAACGGAAGATTTCAGGAGAAAAAGTTCTGTATCAGAAATGTTATAGGGGTGGGAAGCTTTAAGTACGAGAAGGGAGGAAACTAGACTTATAGGATTATATAGAACCTGTACAGGAGAGGAAGCATGAGGAGATATCCGTGAGAGGCTTCAGTTGGAAATAATTACATCGGCAGGGCTGATCACAAGTATAAAATTAGACGGGATTTTAGCATAAATACACCCCCCCCCACCGGCACTTAACGCCCTTGAAAGGGCCTTGGCCTACCCAGCGACCGCTGCTCAGCCCGAAGGCCTGCATATTACGAGGGGTCGTGTGGTCAGCACGACGCATTCTCTCGGCCGTTATTCTGGGCTTTCGAGACCGGTTTACCAGAAATGATTGGAGTAAATTTTCATTCATTGGGAAGGGCGTGAAGGAGTGGAAGAGTTTACCTGGGGAAGTGTTTGATCCTTTTTCAAAATCTGTACAGATATTCAAGAAAATAATAAACGGCAACAGAGAAAGGAAATGTTAGAGGGCGTTCGACCTGTATAGGTTATTGTAATAAAGATTTTTTGTGAATAATTTAATTCCATCCCCTTGTCTATGGAGACTGGACAGCTGAAGTAGGGGACTGCCTGTAGGGGTGAAGTACAGTGGGGACTTCGAGGGCCCCGCGGCCGCTACGGTAGCTGTGAAGCCCCTTCAGGAACTCTGAAAATCATTGGCAAAAGGGGCTCTGGTTAAGACACAGCAGGTAGTTATCCACGTCAAGTACCAAAATAGGTTTTTTAAAAAAGCAATGTACATTTAAAACTTATAGCAATATTGTAATGACATTTGGAGCACAACTAGTGTCTGAGTGTTATGAAAGGTGTTGCTCATAGGATCAGTCGTGCTGCAGTGGCACCTTCTGGTCCAGTGAGGAAAGCGATGGCAAACTACCTCACTCCTCATCTTGCCTAGTACGCCTCATTTGGGCTCTGCCATGTTTTTGCAGTTTTCCTATAACTGCATAGCCTTTGGTGGTGCTATTTGAGGATCCAACCAGCCTCTGGGTTGATGACCTAACAGACAAACAGCAATATTGTATAGTATTTTTGAAGTGATTCCATATACGGTATATGGGTTGATTATGTGTGTATGTACACAAGATATTATGAGAATAATTTTGTAAGTAATATAAATTTATTAAGGATGAGCTATGTGTTTAATAGAAATATGTTAATGTAATTTGTATAATATTGTATTTTAGGAAAAAGTCTTCTTTTCTTTTTAATTTAAAATGTAGTTGTTGAGAATAATGTAGTTTTGTGTATCATTTGCCACCGAGGTAGAAACCTCAATTGCAAATAAAGTATTTCGATTTGATTTGATATATGTTTAAGTGCCATTTAACCGAGTTCAGTCGGACTCAGTTGGGGAAGTCAGGTCAATAATGCCGTCAGATAGTTTCCCCGTTGTTGGACACGATCAATCCTGGCTACAACCAGGGAGAGAGGAGAAGCTCTTCGTCCAGGCGACTGAACCAGTTAGATTAGACTAAAGTCTGAAAGGTGGTAGCTATGGCCTTAAATAATGTACCACCGAGCTCGATAGCTGCAGTCGCTTAAGTGCGGCCAGTATCCAGTATTCGGGAGATAGTAAGTTCGAACCCCACTGTCGGCAGCCCTGAAAATGGTTTTCCGTGGTTTCCCAATTTCACACCAGGCAAACGCTGGGGCTGTACCTTCATTAAGGCCACAGCCGCTTCCTTCCCACTCCTATCCCTTACCTGTCCCATCGTCGCCATAAGACCTATCTGTGTCGGTGCGACGTAATGCAACTAGCAAAAAAAAATAATGTACCTTTCTGACATTGGTTTCAATGCAATATTTCGCTTCGCTCACATCTCAGCCTGCTAGAAAGTGGCGAAGGTCGTAATGTTGAGAAAAGGCTCGACTGATCGTACGTTTCCACAGAATTACGGAAACTTAAGCCTCCACTCAGTTATTCCCCTCTCTCTCTACAGACGGTAATCGATGACTTAAACCTGGTGTCGAAAGAGCAATTCGGCTTCTGGAAAAGCCATTCCATTAAACCAACTCTTAAGACTGACTGAGGACATCACGAAAACTTTAACGAGAGGTATAGGAGTTTGATTTCTTGATATATCGTGCGCATTCGATAAGGTCTGCCTTGACGGATTTATTTTTTAGATAAAAGCTTTTGAATTCCCTGGACACTTAACGGATTAATTGCCAATTACCTCAACGAGCAAATAAGGAGCTTTCAGCGGTACGCCCTGTCTCATGGCAGGTTTGTTTCGTTAACGCTCTTTGAAATGTTCACTTCCGACCTGCCATAAACCTGCGAACGGGAAGTTATAATTCTATCGTCACTGCGCTAGCAATACCGCGAATCTGACAATACTCTCCCTATACGTCGTCTTCCTCAAGATTGGTCACGCCTCCGAGCCACACATTGATATGCAGTCCTTCAGAACCATTTTCTTTGTGTTTTCTTATGCTGAAGTCTAAAGTAAAAAGAACCTTACCGTACCACACCGTACGTATGCTTGCATGACCTATTTACGCACTCCTGCAGTATAATGTATTTAAGGTTCATATTGTTTAAACATTCGCATAGAAAAATGGACACAACGGAAATTGTTCTCATGGACTGCATATCCATATGTGACTGGAAGGCGTGACCAGTCTTAAGGAAAACAAAGGGTAGCAATATTACTGTCAGATATGCGATATAGTTCGCGCAGCGACGACATGCTGACGACATAGCTCAGTGGTGTCTTGGTAGGCACCTAGAGTCGAGCGAAACCTTCAGACTGCACTTCCCACTCTCGAGCACTAGTTTGAGAAATGGCGTATCAAAATTAACGTTGGCAAATGTCAGGCTACGCTCTTCACGAACATACATTGTAGACTGTTAGACTCTCTGAACTACTTTGGACCGAGGACTGGCCTATAATATTTCAGGCGCCATCCATGCAAGAGTATCACATTTATTTCCCATGATATGCATTAATAACAGCCTTGCTACAGAAAACAGGCTCCTCCTGTATACAATGGAAGGCATGGCTGGCTGGCTGGCAGTTTAAGTACGGAACTAGGGAAAGTTACTTCAAGAGTGGTCGAGAAACGAGACTTCAACACATTTCCACCTAATACTGTAGTTCTTGTGAGACTGAGTGCGCCTCACCTCACCCCAGGTATCATGCAGGGTTTTAAATATCTGGCAGAGCCAGGAATTGAATCTGGGAGGCTCGGATTCATAGTAGCCCGAAGCCACGAAGGTAGCTTCATATAAGTAAGTGAAAATTTAATAAAATATATTAATGAACTATTACCTTGCGAATTACATTCATGGCACATTCAGAGAAAAATAAATAAACAACTTCATAAAGGATACTTCCACTCCACGACGTCAATGCATAATTTCCTGATGGGGTTCTTGAGTGGTAGGCAGAAGAGTGCTCGCTGGGGCCTATCTGGGGGCGGCTTGCCCCCACGCCTCACCGGTCGCTTCTTGTTGGCACTCATCGCCGTGGCGCTCAGTGCAGTCTGCCACGCTGTTGACAAGGGCTTGTCAGAGATGCTGGTGCCTCTCCCCGGCTCATGCTGCGCCCCTGCAACACACACAAAAGTATTGTTACACACCGAACTCCTATACACTCTGTTAATAATAATAATAATAATAATAATAATAATAATAATAATAATAATAATAACAATAATAATAATAATAAATGGCGTATGGCCTCCGGAGGGACATGGTGCAGGTACGTGAGGATGGGGCCCCTTCTAGGGTGATTTACCGTATGGTGTTGATGACGGCACAGATGCCCAGTAGATCTGCGCACTGAGCGAGTCTGAGCTTACTCCTTCGGATTTTAACTCTCTACGTCTGCTACTCAGCTCGTTTGGTCGGAGAACGAGCCCACTGTTAGATCGAACAGAGAGAGATTCATAAATGAACGCGTCTGGACAGACATCAAGCAGACTCATTGCTGCTCACGTCCAACTCCATGGTTAAATGGTTAGCGTGCTGGCCTTTGGTCACAGGGGTCCTGGGTTCGATTCCCGGCAGGGTCGGGAATGTTAACCATCATTGCTTAATTTCGCCGGCACGGGGACTTGGTATATGTGTCGCCTTCATCATCATTTCATCCTCATCACGACGCACAGGTCGCCAAGAGACCTGCACCTAGCGAGCCGAGGGACACTGCCGGCACTAAAAGCCATACGACATTTCATTTCATTGCTGCTCACGATCAGTCAAAGTTGGCGATATTTGAACAGTGAGCTGTGTATGACAACCTAAACTCGAAATTCGACAATAGACTCAGTGACTCGGTGGGTGATCAATCTCCGAGTTTTTGCCTTGTTTCTGCTCCTACACGTGTGTGCGTTAGGAGTGCTACATGCAGTGATGTGCCAAAGACCAATGCATGTGTCAACAGTTCACCAATGAATGAGGCACTTGAATTTCGATTTTCCGAGCTCCTCGATCTGCCCTAACTTGTTCTGTTTGTTGTAAATGGACAGACTCGTTTGTTCAGTAAAGTTGCGCTTCTTTCCAAGCTTTATTTTTCTAGGGGCTTCACGTCGCACCGACACAGATAGGTCTTATGGCGACGATGGGACAGGAAAGGCCTAGGAGTTGGAAGGAAGCGGCCGTGGCCTTAATTAAGGTACAGCCCCAGCGTTTGCCTGGTGTGAAAATGGGAAACCACGGAAAACCATCTTCAGGGCTGCCGATAGTGGGATTCGAACCTACTATCTCCCAGATGCAAGCTCACAGCCGCGCGCCTCTACGCGCACGGCCAACTCGCCCGGTTCTTTCCGAGCTAGGTCCTTTCAAACACTCATTGACCGGAGTGCTTGAGTAGGAAGCTTTGAACGACTCTAGTCACAGCAAAACCCATCTCTGCTCGCTAAATGAGATTGAAGGAGTCTGTCTACACGTCGTTTTAAACAGCTCAAATACCCAGGCCTGGATTTAGAGGAATTAACTAATGAAGGTTAAAATACCCAACCCTGCCAGGATTCGAAAACAGGGCCCCTTCGGCCAAAGTCTAGAATGCTAACCATTTAATTACGGAGCCGTATTTAATAATAATAATAATAATAATAATAATAATAATAATAATAATAATAATAATAATAATAATAATTCGTCGCCGTAAGACCTATCTGTATCGGTGCGACGTAAAACCACTAGCAATAATAATAATAATAATAATAATAATAATAATAATAATAATAATAATAATAATAATAATAATAATAATAATAATAATAATAATAATAATAATAATAATAATAATAATTAGAAGAAGAAAGTTAGTTCAGCATATCGATGCCTTACTTCTAAAATCTCGTACGTCACAATCCTCTTCCTACCCATTATAGTCCTTAAGACTGGTCACGCCACCCAGCCACATATTTAAATGCTGTTCATCAGAATAATTTTCACTGTGTTCATTTTCCTGTGCTGGTGTGTAAAGGAAAATAGACCTTACCACACCGTATGTAGGGATGTTGCTTGCAAGCGAATCTACGCACTCCTGCAGTATAATGTACTTAATGTACTTAAGGTTCATAGATTTTAAGTGACTCTAGAGTGACAGAACTTTGCCCCACAGGAGTTCATTAATAGACTGGAAATCAATGGCAATGCACAGGGTTAGTTTGACATTGTTTCCTATGCGTATCATTGGTAGAGTTTAGACTTCCTGATCCCAAGAGGCCGGGTTCAAACACGGTACAGGTAGCCAGATTTTGGAAGGGTGAAGAAAGTCGAAATTAATGCGGAGGCAGCCCAGAAGGAGTCATATTAAACTGCCTGCCTACAGTAGCAGAGGCCATATGATTATTATTAGTTTGATATAAAATTCACATATCTCATTAACGTGCTTGTGAAATAGAAGAAACAAAGCTGTGATTAGTAGAAATTAACAATTCACTATTATAAAACTATGAATTTTGATTCATTTGATCATTTTAAGATATTTTGATCATAATAAGTTTGAGTGATCCAGTTATATTCATTGATGTGATGTATCATTGTCCAGTACTACATGACAGTCCCATTATGTTCTTTTTTTGTTTATTACAAAGTACTTAAAACGAAACATTCTCAACAGCAATTATCAGCCGGAAAACAAACTGCTCAGACGTGCACGAACCCATAAACTACGAATGAATATTCAAGTCGAAAGTGTGTGTTTCAAATCCTGAGATTACAGTAGAAGGTTTAATGGTACCATGACTCTACAGTCAGGCTTCAGTCCTAAGGGAAATAGTCAATAATATATAAGGCTACAAGTACAAATGTAAAATATGTAAGTGAAACTTAAAGAAAACCATACTCATCAAACTCTTACTACAATAGGCTGCTCGGTTCCCCAGAAATTCCAAGTATGTTCACTTCCACTTCTCAAGAAGCACACAACCACCGCACACTGTAAAAATAAGGCTAAATCGATAGATCCCATGGAGGGTTGGCGTCAACAAGAGCACATGGTAGTAAAACTTCGCTCCATGATCAACCATGCCATGATAATTGTCTCTTTCACACGATATAAAGCCAAAAGAATATCACGTCTAATATTCTGGGCCGTGAAAGCGAGAATCTAAATTTTGTAAGCTGCTTTGAAAAAGTCATCCATCCTGTTCTTGTCGTGATTTATACGGTGGTAATAGTAACTAAGGATTGTTTAAGGAAATGGACACACTTGCGAAGGTCACTCCATTGACAGTCTGTTCCGCAGACCTAAAATGAAACTGAGTTTCTTTGAGTCCACTTGTTTCTTCATGCTATTCTAGTTCCACCCAGTCACGCTAATTTAAGACGTATTTTAACAGGTTATTTTTAGACGATAACGTATAAACGCTACGTTTGAAGGAGCATAGTTGGAATACTGACTTGCTCCCATCCGAATAACCGTAAGCTGAAAGCAAGTTCACCACTGGACTTGCGTAACTTCAAACTGCTACCTGAATACTTCCATTAAAAAAAAAGTTGGTATCGATATGTCCATTATTAATAATTACACCTAAAAGATGGTAGTGGAGTAGAACATACAGCCAGCAATTCAACGCCGAATGTTGGGCGACGGAGAATAACCTGACACCCTAAAAGGGACAACGGCTTCGGGCGGAGGAGCCCTCTGGGAGGATCATGGACCCTCCGAGGACGAAATGCTTCTGAAACTCATCAGGTAGTGTCTGTACTCCGCGTTAAGGGCAGCTACAAGGGCTTCTGTTCTCCAGGTTAGCAATGGCCTATTAGATCCCATGGAGGGTTGGTGTCGACAAGGGCAATGATAGTAAAACTTCGCTCCATAGTCAACCATGCCATGATAAATCATTCGGGAGTAATTATAAGGGTTAAAGCATTCCCTGACAGGGACGAACACTTAGAATCCCCTATAGATGTGAGAAATGGATGTGGGGTACCGCAGGAACCACGTCTGTAGTAAAAGGAATCAGTGGATTTCGACATAGTTAGGACTGACGCATGGAATATGGGATCAATGATAGGTAGAGGAATGGAGGTAGCGGAGGTATTGATGTGAAAGAAGGTAGATATAGTCGCTGAGGAAACAACATCGCGTGTCTTACAATTTTCTTTCTATCCAATATTTTCCTTAAGACAGGTCACGCCACCCAGACACAAATGGATATGAAGTCCATCAGAACAATTTTCGTTGTGTTAATTTTCCTATGCTGATGTGTAAAGGAAAATGAACCTTAAATACAGTATAATGTAGGAATGCGTAAATACGTCATGCAAACATACATTCCTACAGTACGGTATTTTCAGATACGCGGTACTCTTTCCGCAGCGACGATATACTGTGTGTCCAAGAGACGAGATGGACAGGAAACAGTACCAGAGAAGTGAAGACTACAAGTTCAATTACTGTTGAGAAAATGCAAGAAGAAACGGAGTAGGGTTTATTTTGAGTGAGGAATGGATGACGAAAGCAACTGAAGTGACGAGGAGACGTGACAGATTAATTCACATTAGAATAACTACAGGAGGAAGCATTTGGAACGTAATCTCAGCATAATCACCACAAATAGGTTTTACAGAGGAAGTGAAAGAGAAATCCAGAGATGAAGTGGATGAAGTTGTGAGAGGAATTCTAGTCAGTAAAATATTTCGTAGGACCTGATATGAATGGAACAGTAGGGCGAGAAAAAGAGGCTTTGTTAAACATGGTGGATTTGGATTTGGGTCAAAAAATGATGAACGAGATAGGCTACTTGAAATAGGAAAAATCATACGACTAACGTTCGTCATCATACACTCGGTGACTTACAAGAGTGGCGATTAGTGAGGCAAATTGATTATTTATTAGTGAGAAACAGGGACAGGAAGAATGTAAAGGACTGCAAAGTCATCCCAGGAGAAGCAGTGTTAAGCAACACAGAATTCTGGTAATGGATGTCAGGAAATGGACAGCAATTAGAAGGAAAATATGGAGAAAAGAGATGATAAAAGTTCGGAATTCTATTGATAAAGAAAGTAAACTCGTGTTCTCGTGCTGAAGCCGTGCAGTTCTTTTGAGGCACACCGCCAATGGAAGTGAGTTGCATTTACCATTACCACATACCAGCCCTCCTGCCTTCCTTAACTTTCTGGCAGTACCATGAATCGAAAGCGAACCCCCGAGGACGGCAGCTAATATTGCTAATTGTTGCGCTACTGAGGCGGACATCTTACTGATAATAAAAGTACAGAGTACGTTGAGAAGGTAATGGAACGAAAGGGAAGCTGAAGTATAAACTGATATCGAAGGACTTATTAACTGGGAATGCATGAAGGATACTTTATTAGATGCTGCATCAGAAGTGGCAGGTTGTTATAAGGGAGTAATACAAAAGGATGAAAAGACATACAGTTAATAATCAAGCTAAAAGAGCAGTAGTAGCCTCTGCAAAGTACTTTGCTGTGGGATAAGGATGTTAACGTTTAGGTACAAAAGAGAGTGAGAAAGCAGCCTATATGATTGCTAGAGAAAGAAACTGGATGAGACAAGATATTGACACCGTGACGGTGATAAATGACAAGGACATATACCTCAAGGAAGTGAGAAGGCAAAGAACCAGTGCAAGAAATTTTAAATACGGTAAACATAAGAGAAGATCGTCGGTAGAGTGGAAGCACCTGAGGTGATTATTCAGAAGGAATAGATCTTCAGAAGACATATGACACAGTGCCAAGAGAGCTAATATAATGGTGCCTGGGGATAAAGGGTGTAACAGAACAAATGGTGAGGTTGGTGAGAGAAATGTACGAAGGCTCAAGAACAAAGGTGTCCACTCCTCTTGAGGAAACAGAAAAATTTCAGGTGGGAGTTGGATCACATCAAGAATCAGCACTAAGCCCACTTCTCTATATCCTAATCTTTGATGTACTGAGTGAATCAGCAAGACCTAGAAATAGCTGACAGCTCTTGTTTGTAGGTTTTATAGTCCTTATGACAAATACAGAACTGCAGAAGTGGTTAGTGACTTGGCAAGCAGCCTTGGAGAAGGGCGGCTTAAAAATGAACCAATATAAGACGGAGGTGATGGTAAGCAGCAAGAGAGGAGGAGATGATAACATTGTTGTAGACAAGATGGAGAGTCAACTGAGGCAAGTGGATCACTTCAAGTACCTGGGCGCGGAGATCGATCAGACGGGAGGATGTGAACGAGAAGTCCGTGAAAGAGTTAAGGATGGTTGGAGTGAGGGAGGGAGATGGCAGGAGCAGTCTGCGACAGGACGACGTCGTCCTACTAAAGTTAAAGATTTACGAGACAGTAATCATTTCTCTGATATTATATGGTGTAGGGGAGGAAGAGGAGTTGTTGAGCAGGACAGAAATGAGAATGATACGGCGAGCATTGGGGATCTCTCTGAAGGAAAGGAGAAGAAATGACGATATCATGAATACGTCAGGAATGGAGAAAATAACATTCTGAGGCAGTACAGGCTGAAGTGGTATGGACATGTAATGCAGTCTGTGGTGAATGCGCTCATTAATAGTGCATAGTCTGAAGAACTCCACGGTACAGATAGAGAAGGGAAAAAGGAACAGATGGCAAGACGTTGACAAAAGAACTGACCAAAGATATATGACAGATGAAGGAGAATGTTCATGGCACCCAACCCGATATAAGGGAAAATGGTGGTGAAGGTAAAGAAGAAGAAAGGTGGGACACTGTTCTCCGAGTCAATACTAATTCAAAATAAGAAAGCAGAATGTCGATGTACATAATTTATTTGACGGATATGGAGATAGTTTAGATTAACTTTCTTTCTGGCTCACCCAGTATAGCAAAGAAAATTTGAACTTTAATGGATTAAATCTCCATAGATGTTGCCAGTAAACATAATCGTCCCCCTTCAGGCAAACTAGCGAAGTGACAATCTAGTGAATCTGTCATTAAGGTATATATATATAAAGTTTATATAAGATACACCCTCTGCCAAATTCTTGCATCTACAGATTTTTCTGTACGGCTAACACATAATAATATAAACATGGATTATATATGAACAAGTAAAAATTCTTTCGTTCTCCTGAATTAATGACAATTTTCATTTACTTAATTTGCCATATGGGGCATTGTGAAGTACTGAGATAGTACAGTAGATTACTCTTCTCTACCTCAACCCAGATACGCAGCCTTATATGAAAGGAGGTAAATCTACGTTACTTCAAATCTTAAGATCAATACTGAACTATTATCAAACACACGCAGGTACATTACTAGCTTCCATAAGGGCATGCTTGTACATTTGTGAGCAAAGTAAATGTTTGTATAATATTGATATCGCTGTCTGCTCACCACACGCAAAACTCCTCTCACGCTATATCGAGCTATCTCCAATGAATAAAGAATAATACATTTCCTGGAACAATGACATTGTTGCTTCATACGAGGGACTTGAAATTCTTGGTCATCAGATCCATATTCATAGTTTGATTGAAGACCTTGACAATCTGCGTGTATGTGGGCGCATTGCTGTACATTCTGGAAAAATAACCTGACATGCAATCCGTGTATGTGTGTTAAAAATGCCATTCTTGGCTATCCTAGAAGTAGCTACCTATTTCAACATCAGATGACATTGAAGACATAGACTACAGACATTCGGATATCTTCCCCAAGTCAAGTTCCAGGAACCTTTGTAGCAGTCTTGTTCTTTTTATTCTTCTATGTGCCATGTCAAATCTTCTTGACTTTGATAAGCACTGCGGTGAACGGTGAGCAATGCCTTGTCATTTGGAAAAGGCTCTCAGTAATTACAATTCCTGGCCGTTCTTTGACGTTATCTATCTGGTATGGACATCTCTTCGACCTTATATTTTGCGTTTTGAACTCTATTGTAAGGTTTGGTAACGACCATTCCTCATGATGTGGCTGAGGTAAGAGATCTTGCGGCATTTTATGCACTGATTAAGTTCCCGACCGACATTGACTCTTCAAAGTACTTCACGATTGTTTCGTCGAGAAACCCATGAGAAACCGGCAAGAGTCCACATCTCAAAAGCTTCGAAGATTTTTAATGAGGCACACATGAGGGACTAATTTTCTACACTATATTCAGGAACGGAAATGACCGCACATTTTTAAACTTGCCTGGTCCTTAAGCGGAAGGACTTCATTTTTCCAAACGTATTTGCTGCCATTGCTATCCTAAGCTTCACATCTTTCCAAGATAGCATCCTGATATCTGAAGCACTTGACTCCTTCAATCCGTAGGTTATTTATATGTGTACTAGAATTAATTTACGTCAGTTGAAGGCCTGTCCACTCTAGAATGGACGTACATGTCCGATTTCAACTTTGCAGCAAATAAGTATCGACTTCCAATGGAATTCGGTTTTAAGTTCATGCGAACTTATAGTGACAGTTAGTATTTGTTGGTTTGTTTATTAGCTTTTTGTAGTGCTTGTCGTGCTTACTTACCTGCGTGTTTGTTTTTGTTCGTTTGTTAATTTGTTTCTTGTAATGATCGTCGATTTTTGGTTACTTTCTTGCTTGTTTGCCATTTTTTGTAATGATTGCAGTATGTTTCTTGTTTTGTTTTTGTAATGATTGTCATTTATATGGTTACTTGCTTTTCTGTCAATTTGTGCTTTTAATGATTTTTGTTTGCCTTTTCTTGTTTTGATTTTTGTAATGCTTTCCGAGTGTATGATTACCTTCTCGTTCATTTGTATTTTTTGTAATAATGATTGGTTGTTTGTTTACCGTTGTTTTGCTTTTTGTAATGATTGCCGTTTAGAGCTTTTAGTCAGGTGAGTGGAACATTGCGTCATACTAAGCCGTTACGGAGTGTTGTAGCTCGATACAGTTAAAGGGAACCTACTCATGTGATGAAATGTACACGTCTTATCATCTGTTCGTTCTCACTGAGCACGCCAAGTTTTTCATTCGCGACGACAAGTTTACGAAGGTATTTTCTGTGTCTGTGTAAATTTGAGATATAATCTTTGACGATTGATATGCTAACAGATGTAGACAGGTTATTATACACACTTACCTCACAGGCTACTCTCTTCATAACTCAGGTAACTGTAAGTACGTGAAGTACGATAATTCGAAAAATAAACGATGTGATGATAACGTTTACATTGTTGTGCAGAGCCAATAATCTCCAAAGATTCATTTGATAAGCATATAGTATTGATTTACATCGCACTAACTACATGACAGAAAGCTTTCATTAATTCATGGCGTGAACGCATGAAACTGTTAAAAAAAAGTTTCAATTTCCGATATCTATATCAGAGTAAAACCAATTATTGTTACATCATACATATGGACGATATTACTGGTTGTCATCGGTTCATTTTAAAAGGATACTTTGCTACATAATTAACAAATGTAATTAGGTTATGAATATATCAAATAAAACTGGGTTTTTTTTTCGAGAAGAGGATGACATCGTGTGTTTATATCAGTACCGGGTATATTCCATTTTTCGCCTTCATCACTAACTGACTGTAAAATATATAGTACCTGACTTCCTACGGGATCACTGATAATTTCTTTATTAGTCAGTCTATCAATGGCATAACGATATTTATAAGCTTTCTTATGACCTTCTCTTGATTGCTGCTCTTCCTAGTAAAGCGTACAAAATAGTAGAATATGTTTTACGTCGCATCGACACAGATAGATTCTATGGTGACGATAGGATAGGAAAGGGCTAGGAGTGGGAAGGGATCGGGCGTGGCCTCAATTAAGGCTCAGTCCCAGCATTTGCTTCGTGTGAAAGTGGGGAAACTACGGAAAACCATCTTCAGGGCTGCCGACAGTGGGATTCGAACCTACTATCTCCCGGATGCAATCTCACAGCTGCGCTCCCCTAACCGCACGGCCCGTACAAACAATCAGAACACTTTATTGCCTACAGTGTTTCTCTCATACAAAACGCAGATTTATCAGCTTCATAAGAGGCTACATTATTTCCTTCCCAGGCCTTCTTAAATCGTTTATGTGGCAAGATACTGAGTCAGTACAAGGGATGAAAGGATGGAGAACGAGAATTCGCAATACTATGCAATGAATAAGATGGCGAAATATGCAAATTGTACTCTTGTTTGAATGTTCTTACGTGTTCTGTGTACATGTTTTAAAATGTCAGGACTTCGTCAAATAAATGAATTGGAGCATTCACTGCATTTCGATTAGCACGTACCAACTAAGTTACACAGTCATATCTCTATAATGGACCCGGTTTCGACCACACCGTATTAAAATATGTGTTGGCAATAAGCAAAAGCGTCGCTGGGCGAGCAAACCCTCGTATCCCGCAACGCCCTTCCTTTCCAATATTTTCCTTAAGAGTGGTCACGCCTCCCAGCCACACTCGGATATACAGTCTATCAGAACAATTTTCGATGTGTTCTTTTTCCTACGCTAATGTGTGAAAGTAAATGAACCTTAACTACATTATACTGTAGAAGTGCGTAAATACGTCATGCAACATACGTTCCTACAGTGCGGTACGGTAAGGTTAATTTTCCTTTATGCATATAGATAAGAAAATGAACACAACGAAATTTGTGAGGAGCGATCAATCTTAAGGGAAATAATGGGTAGACTTATCATTGTGGGATACGATTCCGGCTCCATGGCTAAATGGTTAGCGTGATGGCCTTTGTTCACTGGTGTCCCGGGTTCGATTCCCGGCAGGGTCGGGAATTTTAACCATAACTGGTTAATTTCGCTGGCACGGGGGCTGGGTGTATGTGTCGTCTTCATAATCATTTCATCCTCATCACGACGCGCAGGTCGCCTAGTAGAGTCAAATCAAAAGACCTGCATCTGGCGAGCCGAACTTGTCCTCGGACACTCCCGGCACTAAAAACCATACGTCATTTCATTTCATTTGTGGGATACGAGGTTTTGCTCGCGCAGCGACGACATGATCTTTCGTGGGATTCAGCTGCTGATGTTGTTAATTTAATAAGTTCAGTGACGTCAGTGTAATCAGTTTATAGTATCATGCTTGGATGCATTTTCGCTGTTCCCCATAGTGAGCAGCGGCTGTGTGATGCCAACCGGGTTGAAAATGACTGTCGCTGTGTATGCAAGAACTGTCGGTAGGATGTAGGCTCGAAGCAGTGTGCGGCACGTGACCGGAGCGCAAAGAACAAAAGTCTTTATAGCATTGACGATGTCGGAATTTTCACCAAAAAAGAAAAGAACAACATTTGAGGGAAGCATTGCTGTTCTGCTTTTATTTCAAGAAGTTTGCTGCTGGAAGTCATCATTTGCTAGTGGATTCCTATTGGAAGCGCGCTCTATCGGAAACAACTTGCAGAGATTGGTTTCGACGTATCAAAGACAATGAATTTGACGTGAAGGACGATGAGTGTCCAGGTCAGGTATTACTTGAAGAGGATTCATGTTAGACGCTCAGAGAGAGTGGTTGGAAGTACTTACATGCAGATGAGTCCACCATTAGCAAATATTTATAAGCAAGGGGAATGATCCACCAGATCAGAAACTGGGTCCTATATGAACTACCTGGAAGACACATTACAAAACGTTCAACTGTATGTGAATTGCTGCTGCAAAGACAAAAGTGAAAATATATTTTGGATCGGATAATGACTGATAACGAAGAGTGCAGTAGATATCCTCATGTCGGTAGATTTACTGGCACGTAAAAGAAACTCCTGCGGAACTAAATTCCTGCACACCGAGCTCGATAGCTGCAGTCGCTTAAGTGCGGCCAGTATCCAGTAATCGGGAGATAGTGGGTTCGAGCCCCACTGTCGGCAGCCCTGAAGATGGTTTTCCGTGGTTTCCCATTTTCACACCAGGCAAATGCCGGGGCTGTACCTTAATTAAGGCCATGGGCGCTTCCTTCCACTTCCTAGACCTTTCCTATCCCATCGTCGCTATAAGACATATCTGTGTCGGTGCGACGTTAAGCAAAATAGCAAAAAATATTCCTGCACCTCAGCGTCTCCGGAAACCGTAAAAGCAGTTAGTGGGACGTAAAGCAAAAAACATTATTATTATTATTATTATTATTATTATTATTATTATTATTATTATTATTATTATTATTATTATTACTAAGAGTAAATTTAAGTGCATGCATGCTGGAAAACGTGTCCTTGTTTGGTAACGCCAAAATCTGGCAACCGTGCTTGGAAAGTACGCGTAACTGGTGAGAGTGAAGAGTCTGTGTGAGCGGCTAATCAGCCATTTAACATGGGGAGCGGATTTCCAGGTAGGAAAATCAATGCCGACGCATGTCACGCAAACGTGTGCCAATGTTTCTCTGACTCGAGTAGGTTCAAACACGTAGCGCCCGGTATGGCTGCAGGCTTAGCTGAGCTCTGCAAGATCTGCGAAGCTAAATAACACTGGGAGGAGGATGAAGTGAATCTAAATGTCGTTCCTGGCCAGTGATCCCCCGTCTTAGCTGAGTGACACTAATTACACCTGTGACAGCACTGCTCTGTTGATAAGATTCTAGATTACATCCCCGAAAGATTGAAACACAAACCATCGAGCGAGTTGGCTGTGTAATACAGACCGTGTAGCTGTAAGCTTCTATTCGGGGTATGGTAGGTCCGAATCCCACCATTGGCAGCCCCGAAGATGGTTAGCTGGAATTAGCTGCAAAATTTATAATGTCCAATAACGGACCATTTATATTGGTATCCTTTGAGCAAAACAAAGATTACTATGCTCTGACATGGAACTAGCCCAGTTTATTTATGTTTCGGACAGCACAATATGGTCCATGTCTGGAACAAGGATTTGCGATATTCAACTTCACGAAGTTGCGCAGTTTTATGTCCTTGAAACCCACACGTTTCCAGGACTCGGTCATTTTCATAACAGAAAAGGAAAACGCTCTTGTACAGGTGGAACTGTAAAATGAATTAAATTTAGAAGCTTGCCTGTGCTGTCGAGGATATTGCTCTTGTCAAAATAATTTTATACAAATCATGCATATTTTGGGAATGCAGAAATAGGACCGAGACCTGTTGGGACGGACTTACAGAAATTTGTTCCGAAATCCAACATTGCGTTGCAAGTACGAAAGTTGGCGTGGAATAACCAACCAGGAAAAACCGACCTTGTAAAAAGGAAATAGTTATTGACTGACCAAACTCTATGAAACCCGATTCACTTTGTTACATTGTTTACTGTTATCTTTAATTCTATTTCTGCCTCAAAATCCTATCACAACGTAGAATGCTCTATTATCTTACATTTACTTCATTTAAGAGTAGACCTAATTTGGGTACCTACCTCCTCGCTCAGTGGAGGGGACCCGTCGCGGCTTCGGCCCGGCGGGAAGGTTTTAAATGAACGCCACGCCCAGGCTCGAAACACTTCTTGCCGGCCCCGTGGTGTAGGGGTAGCGTGGCTCCCTCTTACCCGGAGGCTCCGGGTTCGATTCCCGGCCAGTTCAGGGATTTTTACCTGGATCTGAGGGCTGGTTCGAGGTCCACTCAGCCTACGTGATTAGAATTGAGGAGCTATCTGACGGTGAGATAACGGCCCCGGTCTAGAAAGCCAAGAATAACTGCCGAGAGGATTCGTCGTGCTGACCACACGACACCTCGTAATCTGCAGGCCTTCGGGATGGGCAGCGGTCGCTTGGTAGGCCAAGGCCCTTCAAGGGCTGTAGTGCCATGGGGTTTGGTTTGGTTTTTTTTTTGGTAGACCTAATAAAATACAACGTTTTTATGTTCTTAAATGCATTTTTATTAGACTTCGGTAGGCTACTTCTTGAATTTTAGTTTGACTTAAACGCGTTTCCGGATTATCCGGGTTTGGATTATGGCAGACTCTACTGCAAGTGGAAAAGCTAGTGGCCGCGTGGTGTGGGTCACGTAGCTGTCAACTTCCATTCGGGAGATAGTGGGACCGAACCCAACTTTCGGCAGCCTTGAGGGTGGTTTCCCAATTTCACACCAAGCAAGTACAGGGGTTTACCATAATTAAAGCCACGGACGCTTCCTTCCCTCTCATAGCCCTATGCCATCGTCGCCATTAATGCCTACTTGTGACTGTGCAATGTAAAACAATTTGTAAATAAGAAAATGATGTATGTCCTTTTGCCACGTGTTGCACTGCAGTTCTATCAGTTCAAGCTGGAAGTAATGGGGAATTTTCTCAGTCAAAAGCAAGGAAGGTCTAATTAATACATCGATGTCAGTCTCGAGCCGATCAAAATCTTCAAACCTCTTTGAAAACGGACCGGTTGGCATGCTGACAAGGCGACTATGCTGCTGTCGCACGGCTCTTCCCTCGACGCCGCTCTTCATCTGCTCTCGGCATGCAAGGCAGGAACGTGGCAGGAGTGCTCTTTGGCCTAGCCTGCTATAAATGGTGAGTTCGACGTTCGAACTCCACTTCACCAGGCTAGCAAAAGCCACACAGAATTACTATTAGAATGCCAACCGACTGCGACGGGATTCGATTGCACAACCTTGAGCATAGAAATGGAGCGTCTAACCACCTACGGTACGCAGCTGGTTTGAGTCCACCTAATGGTCTCTGGAAAGGAAAGGAAAAGCCATGATACACTGTTGTTATCCGAGATCGAATTCAGCCCTCTCCGATAGCATCGTCGTCGAAACCTTTTCTGAATTTGTGCTATCTAAAACCAGTTAGTAAAAAGAAAATGCTGTGGATTTTAAGGGACGATGTATTGACGGAGATTTGTACTACAGGCGTTTTTAACGTTCCAACGGCAAGGATGTTTTCTCATTCAAACACCCTCAAATGTCACCGACTTCCGTCCAGATCGAATTATGAACAGAAAGACAAGGACTGGCCGAATGCGCGACTAAGATAGTGGTTAGGTCTTCTCTGCCAACCTTTCTTCAAGCACTTTTCCATTGCTTACCAGTATGTTTTGAAGGAGATGCTTGGATGAAATCTTTCTCAAGATCACAGTTACTTCTTCCTTACGAGCCCCTACCTATACCCTAAAATGGATATTATTTAATCTCTGGTTATGAGGCAAACGTCATGCACAAATAAGTACATGGAGGTATTTGTTCCGATACTCCTGAAATGAAGCATAAACCACCACTCATTATGAATGATGAAATATCTTCCAATTAGAAGGACTGAATTCGATCTCGGATAAGAACAGTGTATCATGGCTTTTCCTTTCCTTTCCAGAGACCTCTAGGTGGACTCAAACCAGCTGCGTACCGCAGGTGGCTAGACGCTCCATTTCTTTGCTGAAGGTTGTGCAATCGAATCCCGTCGCAGTCGGTTGGCATTCTAATAGTAATTCTGTGTGGCTTTTGCTAGCCTGGTGAAGCCCTTCTAAAGTAGATCCTCCAACGAGGGTGAGCGGCGTCTGCCTTGTATAGAAAACTGTGTGTTGGTGAGGTCTATAGTGTTACGTGATGTTTGAGTTGCAGGAATGTTGGGGAGAGCACAAATATCCCATCCCTGACGCAAGGGAATAAAACGTTTAAGACTAAAATCCCTGACCCGGTGAGGAATCGAAGCCAGGGCCCTGTGAACCGAAAGCGCAACATTGACCTTTCAGCCAAGGAGCTGGACGGCTAGCATTGAAAAACGTTTAAATGCTAGCATCTCACGTCAAAAGACTAATTGGCACATTAAATGATCTTCCTTCAAATTCCCAAAAATCTCTAGAATTTACTTAGGTGGCTGAGCTGAGTGGCTCAGTCGATAGAGTACTGGTCTTCTGAGTCCAAATAAACGGGTTAAATCCTGGTTCAGTCTGGTGGTATTTGAAGGTGCTCAAATAGGCTCGTTTCGTGTGGGAATATTTACCGGCACATGAAGGAATTATACCGCCTCTGTGATGTAGTGGTTAGTATGATTAGCTGCCACCCCTTGAGGCCCGGGTTCGATTCCCGGCTCTGCCACGAAATTTGAAAAGTAGTACGAGGGCTGGAACGGGGTCCCCTCAGCCTCGGGAGGTCAAACGAGTAGAGGTGGATTCGATTTCCACCTTAGCCATCCTGGAAGTGGTTTTCCGTGGTTTCCCACTTCTCCTTCAGGAAAATGCCGGGATGGTACTTAAGGTCACGGCCGCTTCCTTGTCTATCCCTCTCGATCTTCCAATTCCCCAACAAGGATCCTGTTCAGCGTAGCAGGTGAGGCCGCCTGGGCGAGGTACTGGTTCTCCTCACCAGTTGTATCATCCTACCCAAACTTTCACGCTCCAGGACGGTAGAGGTGAGAATTCTCGGTGATTTCGAGGGAAAAACCAACCCTGGCGTGTAAGAGGAATTATAAGAAGAAGTGAAGGATTTCTTGTCGGACGAAATTCCAGCACCTTGGCGCCTCTGAAACCGTAAAAATAGGTAGTGCGAAGTAAAATCAATAATATCAATCAGACTGATGTTAAACTTACAGTATTATTCTGATTGGTTAGGAGTAGTGTTTTTCAGTGTTAACCTGCTAAATTCTAAATTCTCAAGTTTCACTTTTGTCTGTCTGTTGTTGGTTGTTTTTTCTTTGTAACAACAACATGGGTAAACGCCTATACATAATTTCTCGAAACTCGGTGATTAAGTTCAGAGATAGCAGGGTTACGCATTCAGCTGTACTGTATATTAGTTGTTATAGAGCTGTATAACTGTATCGAGAAACTTTACATAACAAATGTTGCTTAGGATACAGGGCGAATCGCTGCTATTGATGTTGTGTTTTCACAGAAATGAAGTGTAACCAAGGGCTCATATTGTAGCCCATACACAGATTTTATTAATTATTAGAATGTGTGTTATTTTTATAAAGTTACATTTTTTAAATGGAACAATTCCAATAGACTTTAACAAAATACAATTTGAGTAAATTAGAACACCAATGGCGTTCCTTTCACGATTCTAGTACAAGTAGATGTCGGAATTGTCTTTATAAAGTTCAAAGCCGCGTGGCCATGTTGATGAGGAAGAAAAAGAAAAAAACTGTCGAAACGAGAAAGAAAACACGAAGAAGTAGGGGAAGTAGAAGTAGGGGAAGTAGAAGAAAAAGAAGAATCATGAAAATGACGACATCCTCGACTTCGAATGTCCTAATATCGTGTAGCCGGAAGGGAACTAAATATAATGGCTTACAATGCCCTACATCCGTAAAATTGACCAAAACCAACATTGCATTGACTGTTGTTAGATGAGATGCACTTTGTCTCTTTTGCTGTCACTCATCTTCGTTAAATGGCATTACTGATGCAGTTGGATAAAAACTAATCCGTCAACGAACGGTATAACAGCTAGTCTTCAATACAGAGAGGTAAATAGAGTATACAGAGTTAACCTGGTACTGTGAGACGATACTTCAATCATATCTGTGTTCCCCACCTGTCAGCACTTGGAGAGCACTTGTTTGGAAACTCCCTGTGCGGCCCATGTGTCGCACGCTCCCTTGTGAGAAAGAAGAGAAGATGCGGAACACGCCATCAAATCATCGCTATTCAGCGCATCATTTCCACGCCTTTTAAGTATTCATGGCATTTTTCAGGAAAAGCCTCGCCAGCGAGTTCATAAACAGACACTTGAAAGCGCTTCTGCGGCGACAGTGCAGTTCGTTCATTAACATTTAATGGGGAGCGTGATGGCGCACGACAATACACAAATGTCCTCGAGTTCCCAGCCTAAAAAAATGAAAATATGTTGTCCTACTTTCCTAGCATCTGAAAGGATTCATCCGACAGACATTGCCATTAACAATAGCCCGCCGCTGTGATGTAGAGGTTGGTACGATTACCTGCCAACCCCGGAGGTCCGGGTTCGATTCCCGGCTCTGCCATGAAATTTAAAAAGTGGTAAGAGGGCTGGAACGGGGTCAACTCAGCCTCAGGAGGTCAACTGAGAAGAGGTAGGTTCGATTCCCTCCTCAGCCATCCTCGAAGTGGTTCTACAGGCTAATACCGGGATGGTACCTCACTTAAGGCCACTGCCACTTCCTTCCCTCCTCCTTGAATATTCTTTCCAATCTTCCCATCCACCCAACAAGGCCCCTATTCAGCATAGTAGGTGAGCCCGCATGGGCAAGGTACTGATCCTCCTCTCCAGTTGTATCCCCGACCCAATCTCTCACGCTTCAGAAGACTGCCCTTGAGGCGAAAGAGGTGAGATCCCTCGCTGAGTCTCAGGAACAGACCAACGGATGAAGAAAGAAATAATAATAATAATAATAATAATAATAATAATAATAATAATAATAATAATAATAATAATAATAATAATAATAATTTATATCTATCCGTTAGTCCCGTTTCCTGATATGGGGTCGGGGATGAGCCGAGATGATATATGGCATGTTTTTATGGCCGGATGCTCTTCGTGTGGTCAACGTCAGTTGAGGAGCTGACGAAGATAACACTGAAGATGTAAGGAGGTGAAAGAAATTAGCTGTGGCCATGAATAGGAACTGTCCCGGCATTTGCCTGGAAGTGAAAATGGGAAACCACAGAAAACCATTCTCAGGACAGCCGACGGTGAGCTCGAACCCATTCATCTCCGGAATGCAGAACTTGGCTCCATAGCTGTAGAGCCTTAACATGCATAATCACTGCGATCGGTGGTAATAATAATAATAATAATAATAATAATAATAATAATAATAATAATAATAATAATAATAATAATAATAATAATAATAATAATAATATGGTGCTAGCTATTGTTATTTGATGCTATTTGCGCTGTCTACACCTTAACTTCAACATTCCGTTCTACTCCACTAGATGGCAGAGAAGTCAAAAATCTAAAAAGCAAACTTAAAGTTCTATGTGGCAATTGAGAGGCCTATCATGATTATAACCACGAGACCTCCAGTTTTACGTGGAATCTGAACCGCACTGACGAGAATTTTGTTTTAAAATGTCCTTATATATTCGCTAAGTTTCAAATCGTGGCCATTTTTGTGAAAAGCCAGTGATTATGCCACTCGATTATTACGACCTATGTCTGAGTTTTTTCTTTCATTCTTAATCCGTTTACCCTCCAGGGTTTGTTTTTCCCTCGGACTCAGCGAGGGATTCCAAATTTACCACCTCCAGGGCAGTGTTCTTGGAGCATGGGACTTGGGGATACAACTGGAGAGGAGGACCAGTGCCTCGCCCAGGCGGCCTCATCAGCTATACCTAACAGGGGTCTTTTGGGGAAAGGGAAGGTCGGAAGGGATAGGCAAGGAAGAGGGAAGCAGCAGCCATGGCGTTAAGTTAGGTACGATCCCGGCATTTGCCTGGAGAAGAAAACTATGGAAAACCACTTCGAAGATGGCTGAGGTGGGAATCGAAACCCCCTGTACTCAGTTGACCTCCCGAGGCTGAACGTACCCCGTTCCAGCCCTCGTAACACGTTTTACATTTCGTGGCAGAGCCGGGAATCGAACCCTGGCCTCCGGGGGTGCAGCTAATAGCACTAACCATTGCACCACAGAGACGGACATTCAGTGCTTTTAATTTATTTATTTCGTCTAGTTAGCACGTAATATGTCAGCACAGGTCTTTTACATGCCGACATCCTACAACATAGATAACAGAATCGATATTTTTCCTTCGTTCAAAAATGTGAGATCACCTCTGCCGTGTTTGAACGTGGGATCTTGGGTTTCGGAGGCCGACATTCCATCATTGATCCAGAGAGAGAGGGAGAGTTGTCGGTCATCATAAGGACTACGGCCAATACGATTATTAGTCGATTAGTCCGTGTACGGTAGTGTGCTGTGTGTTGATGTACTACATTTACTTAAAAGCAAGTTCACTGTTACTTCATTTTAGCAACCTGGGATATCGTGGTAAATGGTAAATAGTTCTGTAAGTTTTATGTTGAGTCCTCAGCCAGAAGGCCGGATTGATCTTCCAATCAGCTCTCATTGATGGTCTAGCCTCAGTGAAGATGCCTTCTAGGAAAATGGAGAATGAATAAGTTTCTTTAGCCAGAAGGTATTGTTATATCTCAGTCTGCCGAAATGTTCACACCAACCGACATATTCACACTATCCACTGACTCCAAGCGGAATAGTGTTACATGACTCTATCATCATAGCCTATGAGAGTGAAGAAAATTAAGAAACTTGATCTAATCCATACCAGAAGACACGGTGCGTTCTTAACATATAACCTCCCCAGAAAGAATGTCCGCCTCCGGAACGTAAGGCTTAGTGTTATTAGCTGCCGTCCTCGGGGGCCCTGGTTCTATTACCGGTACTGCCAGAAATCTAAGAACGGCGGGGGGGGGGGGGGGGGGCTGATATGTGGTTGAAATGGTACATGCAGTTCACCTCCATTTGGGGTGTGCCTGAAAAGAGCTGCACCACTTCAGGATGAGGACACAAGTGTACTGTGTGTACTGGAAAATATCTGACTAGGATTGTTCGTGAAACTGTTGACCCCGTGGCTATGATCACGATATTAACAGACATAAAAACTACTAGCTTGATTTTTAAGTGCCTTTACTGTATATGTATTTCTTAACAGTCAGGATAGGGAAGGAAGGGGTCGTACCCTGTATGTAAAGTACCTCCCCCACCAGCAGTTGAGGTGCTAAATCACTGAACACAATTTCCAGGATAGCCGAGAATAGAATTCGAACCCACTTCCTTTTTCAATTACCCTCACAGAGTTGAATGAACTCCGCTCCAACCCCTATTCGACGATTTAATTCTTCCCCAGCAGAACAGGGCGTGGTCGACTTGAGTGAGATTCTGAGGAACGACTGCTCACTGGTCAAAATTTTCTCCGATCACATGATTTACATTGGCAAACAAATAAATTAGTTCTCAACTCTTTCTGGAGATCTTATATTATTATAAGTAATTTATAAGAACATCGTGAGCAATGACTGTGTAACATTGCAGCTAGGTGGGGCATGCAAGAATACGTCAATAAAATCTAGAGTAAAGCAAGAATGAAGGAAAGAAAGACTTTTCGTACCTGTGCTCGAGAGACAAGAAATGGTGGAGTAATTAATTTTCACATAGATTTTCTCAGAAGTTAAAGGTGACATTATCTCTAAGCAGTATAATAAAGCAACCACACCACCACCACAACCATTTCTAGCACGACTTCCCACCACAAACAGTCATAGTGGCCACCTCCATAGTGTAATGGTTAATGTTATTAGCTGCCGTCCTCTGAGGCCTGGGTGCGATTTCCGTTGCTGCAAGGATTTTCTTTTTGCTAGTGACTTTACGTCCCACCGCCACAGATAGGTCTTAAATACAAGGAATGTAAGATTAACAGGAGGCCGTATAGGTGGTTAAAAGGCACATGCAATTCACCTCATTGGGGCGTGCAAGAACGGAGCTGCACCACATCAGGACGAATCCGGTACGTGAATTTCTGTGGCAATCTACTACTGTAACACTTAGGTGGTGTTTTCGATAACACTCATTATTACTGCAGGAATTATAACCCCTTTGAAAGGTAATTCAAGAGTTTGATTCTTTTGATTCGGTTGGTATTGCGATTGTACAAGATTCGAGTCTTTCTACAAGCTTGGCCAGAAACTTGGTATTAAAAATATCAAACTTCGGCAGAATATCAAGATCAATCACTCGTCCTGAAACTGCAGGGCTTCCACTTTGTAATGGACTGGAAATTGTTAATTAGACTAGAGCGAGAAAACGGTGAATTGGCTGATACAACTAGTGTAACCTAATGTAGGTTATTCTACGTTTCGCAAGATTAGTGACATTCTTTGTGGACACAAAGAAGAATTTGAGGACCCTGAACCAGTATTTTCTCCAAATGAAATCACTTTCTTCAAATCTCTGCCATAAAATCATGTGATGCCGAACGGAGTTTCTCCAGGTATAAAAGCGTCCTTTCGGAGAAATTTCCAGATTTCCAAATTCACAATGTACATGATAATCGAGTGGAAACTAACGCCAGGTGCGGGTATTTTATTCTCATTTATATAAATGAGATGATAGAAATAATATGTAACCTGCAATGATCATGAGATGTTGGTCTTATGTAAAGAATGGCAAGATACCCGTGCTTTACTACGGCATTATACTGAAATTTATAATTGAATGCTTAACATTTTATATATAATCCCTCAAAATTCGCGCTCTAGCTCGTTTTCTGAAAGATTACAACAAAGTTCCTCTCAATTTTAAATCTTTCTGTCCAGCAATCTATTTCGTACTTCCCGGGCTAGCTCCAAGTATTCCGCCCGGTCAGTTGGGTCCCTAAATCATTGCCATATTTTCCTATAAGCATTTTTAATATGAATCAAATCCTTGAGAAAATCCAGGTGGTGTCGTCTTGGGTGCCTTGGGGATACTGAAACCACGGCCGAACTGCATTCGTAGTCATTACCCGTCCAGGATCCGTTTCCAGCGCGGTCGGCACATTTTGACGACGGTTCACAACATTATTATTATTATTATTATTATTATTATTATTATTATTATTATTATTATTATTATTATTATTATTATTATTATTATGTTCTGGGTCCCGCAGCTAGATGCAAGACCGCTACTTGGCGGTAAATTACCAGGAGGGTCTACTGTAATCTAACTTTAAGTTCTCCAAAGTAGAAGATGGCTCTTGAAAACGAACTCAGGAAAGATTAAAAATGATCGGTTTATGATCAGAATAAAGTAGTACATTATGAACAGTAAAATCAATTGGTTCCAACTCCTTTCTCACCACACCGCCGTCAAGTTGATTAACCCCTTCAAAAAGAGAAGACGTGTTTCTTTGTGTTTAAAGGAGATTCCAAACACCAATGTTCACGCCTGTTACCATTATTTTTGAGATATAAGTATCCCCATAAAAATAATTCACTTTTTTAATTTCCTTTCACAATCCTCCTCCCTTTAAGTGAATTTTTCGGCAAAAATACTTGTTTCATTAATAGTAAATAATCTTCTAAATACCAATTATCACGACTTTAACATCTTCAGTTTTTGAGATATGTGTCCTCATAAAAGGAATTCGACTCCTTTTCACCCCCGCCCCCAAAGATGATTTCCCCCCAAAAGCGCGTTTTTCTTTGTTTTTAAAGGAGATCCAATTACCAATTTTCACGTCTGTAACAAGTTTGGTTTTCATTAGAGGCAAGTAAAGTATCCTCATACAATTAATACAATTAATTTTTCGATTCTTTCACTCCCCCCACTTCATTGGATTTTCCGAGAGTACGTGTTTATATACTTTTAAAGCAGATTCAAAATACCAATTTCCACGTCTGCAAAATCTTTCGTTTTTGAGATAATAGTATCTTCATACAAATATTTCAACTAATATTTCTATTTCCCCCCTCCCCTTTTAAGTGGATTTCCGAAAACAAAAATTACGTGTTTCTTTATTTTTAAAGGAGATCCTAAATACCAATTTTTACATCTGTAAACTTTTAAAGTTTTGAGATATAGATACACTCATTTTAAAAATTCACCCCCCTTTTCACCCCCTTATTGACGGACTATCCAAAAATCCTTCCTTGGCGAGCACCTACATTGTAATATAAATGTTTCCTCAAAATTTCGTTTCTTTATGTCCAGTCGTTTTGGCCCGGCGATGATGAGTCATTCAGTCAGTCGGTCAGTCAGTCAGTCAGTCAGGACATGTTCTTTTATATAAATTATATAGATTATGTTTTTACACGAGCATTAATTAATCCGCAATGTCATATTTTCGTCTTGTTGGGTCACCTTGAAAGCTTTTAGATCATATTTGTTTACACATATTAAATACTAGCATTTACCCGCGGCTACGATCGCGTGGATTTCGTAATTTCATCAAAATAATCGTTCCTAGGCATTGTACTATGACATTATCTGAAAATTCCTAAAGTATAAAAACTCACCCAAAAATTGAGTTTCTTTTACCCCAGAAATTCTTTGTAAACCATGTTTGTGGTATTATCTTTTGGGGCTAAGACGACCATGCGGCATAGAACTGTACATGTGAGAAAGTCTTCTCTCAAGTCGAAAAAATAAATAAATGTTTCTTTAATTTTAAAGGAGATTCCAAATACCTATTCCCACATCTGTACCATCTTCAGTTTTTGAGATATACATAAGTATAGCCGTAAAAAGAATTCAACCCCTTGATCAGTCCTTTCACCCCACCCCCATTTAAGTGTATTATCCGAAAACAAAAATACGTGTTTCTTTATTTTCAAAGGAGATTCCAAATACCAATTTTCACGTCTGTAACATCTTCACTTTTTAAGGTATTAGTATCTTCATAAAAATAATTCAACTATTTTCACTTCTTTCACCCCCCCCTTCCCCGTTGAGTGCCTTCCCCGAAAACAAAAAGCTATATGTTCCTGTATTTTTAAATTAGTTTCCAAATAGCAAGTTTATTGTGTCTAACATGTTAAGTTTTTGACAATATAGTGTAGATACACAGGTACTCATTTTAAAAATTCACCAGCTTTTCAAATTCCATTCAGACCCTTAACTGCATTTTCCGAAAACAAAAAAAATCGTGTTTCCTTATTTTAAAGGAGATTCCAAACACTAGTTTTCATGTCTGTACGTCTGTAACACCTTCAGTTTTGAGAGAAATGTATACTCATAAAAAAAATAATTCAACTTCTTCACTTCTTTCCACCTCTCTCCCGCCTTAAAAGACCTTTCCAAAAGCAAAAAATACGTGTTTATTTATTTTCAAAGGAAATTCAATATACCAACTTTCACGTCTGTAACAGCTTCAGTTTTTAAGATAAAGTATCCTCATATACATATTTAAACTCCTTATTTTCAGCCCCACACCCCTTACGTCATTTTCCGATAAAAATCCAAATGCGTGTTTCTTTATGTTTAACGGATATTGCACATACTTATTTTCTCGTCTATAACATCTTCATTTTTTGATATATAAGTATCCTCATAAACGTAATTCAGCTCAATTTTCACCACCCCCCTTCCTAACCGTTATATTGATTCCCCCCCCCCCAAAAGAAGTGCGTGTTTCTTTATTTTCAAAGGAGATTACAAATACCAATTTTCACGTATTTAACATATTTAGTTTTTGAGATATAAATATCCTCATACAAAGAATTCAACTAATTTTGCAATTCATTCACCCCCCTTAAGTGGAGTTGCTGAAGACAAAAGAACACGTGTTTCTTTACTTTGAAAGAAGATTTCAAATACAAATGTTCATGCCTCTAACATCTTCATTTTTTGATATATAAGTATCCTCATAAACGTAATTCAACTCCATTTTCACCTCCCACTTCCTAACCGTTATGTTGATCCCCTCCCCCCAAAAAGTGCGTGTTTCTTTATTTTCAAAGGAGATTCCAAATACCAATTTTCACGTCTTTAACATCTTTAGGTTTTGAGATATAAATATCCTCATACAAAGAATTCAACTAATTTTGCAATTCATTCATCCCCTTTAAGTGGACTTCCTGAAGACAAAAGTACACGTGCTTCTTTACTTTGAAAGAAGATTCCAAATACAAATGTTCATGACTCTAACATCTTCCGTTTTTGAGATATAAGTATCCTCATAAAAGGAATTAAATCGTTTTTCACCCCAGCCCGTTAATTTAATCCCCCCCCCCTTAAAATGCGTGTTTCTTTATTTTAAAGGAGATTCCAAATATAAGTTTTCACGTGTGTAACATCTTTAGTTTTTGAGATATAAGTATCCTCATACAAATAATTAACTAATTTTTCAAATAATTTACCCCCCTTAAGTGGATTTTCTAAAGACAAATGATTACGTGTTTCTTTACTTTGAAAGGAAATTCCAAATACAAATTTTCATGTCTATAACATCTTCAGTTTTTGAGATATAAGTATCCTCATGATAAGGATTCAACTCCTTTTTCACTCCACCCCCGCCCGTTAAGTTGGGTTCACCCCACCCAAAAAATGCGTGTTTCTTTATTTTTCAAGGAGATTCCAAATACCAATTGCCACGTCTGTAACCTTCAGTTTTGAGATACAAGTTTCTCCAGAAAAAGAATTCGATTTTTTCACTTCCTTTCACACTTAAGTGAATTTTCCACAAATTAACAGTACCCGTTTCTTTAAAAGAGCTTCCAAATACAAATTATCACGACGGTAACATCTTCAGTTTTTGAGAGATATGTATCCTCGTAAAAGGAATTCATCTCCTCTTTCATCCCCCCTACCAAGTTGATTCCCCCAAAATGCGTGTTTCTTTATTTTCAAAGGGGATTCCAAATACCATTTTTCACATTAGTAACATCTTTAGATTTTTTGGTATGTATATATACATATATCTTTAAAAATAAGGAAACACGTATTTTTTTGTTTTCAGACAATCCCAATAGGAGGGGTGAAAAAGGGTGAAAAAGGGGTTGAATGCCTTTAATCAGGATACGCTACTTATATCTCAGAAACTGAAGATATTACAGACCTCAAAATTGGTACTTTTGATCGCTGTGAAAAATAAAGAAACACATATGTTTTTGTTTTTGGAAAATCCAATTAATGCGAGGGTGAAAAGGGGGGTGAATTTTTAAAATGAATGCATCTATATCTCAAAGGTTTTAAAGTTTAGAGATGTAAAAATTAGTATTTAGAATATTCATTAAAAATAAAGGAACATGTATTTTTTTGTTTTCGGAAAATCCCAATAGGAGGGGTGAATAGGGGTGAAAAATGGGTTGAATGCCTTTAAAGAGAATAGTTATATCTTAGAAACTGAATATATTACAGACCTGAAAATTGGTATTTGGGATCTACTTTAAAAATAAAGAAACAGGTATTTTTTCGTTTTGGGAAAATCCAAATATTGGGGGGTGAAAAGGGGGATGAAACTTTTAAAATGAGTGTATCTATATCTCAAAACTTTTAAAGTTTATAGATGTAAAATTTGGTATTTAGAAATCTCCTTTAAAAATAAAGAAACACGTACTTTTTTGTTTTCGGAAAATCCTAATAGGAAGGGTGAAAAAGGGTGAAAAATAGGTTGAATGCCTTTAATGAGGCTACTAATATTTCAGAACCTGAAGATATTACAGACCTGAAAATTGGTATTTGGGATCTACTTTAAAAATAAAGAAACAGGTATTTGTTCGTTTTTGGAAAATCCAAATAATGGGGGGGGTGAAAAGGGGGGTGAATTTTTAAAATGAGTGTGTCCACATCTTAAAACTTTAAACGTTTACAGATGTAAAAATTGGTGTTTAGAATCTCCCTTAAAAATAAAGGAACACGTATTTCTTTGTTTTCTCTAAATCCCATTCGGAGGGGTGTAAAAGGGTGAATAATGGGTTGAATGCCTTTAATGAGGATACATATATCCCAGAAACTGAAGATATTACAGACCTGAAAATTGGTATTTGGAATCTCCTTTAAACATAAAGAAACTCGCCTTGTTTTAATTTTTTGGAGGGTGGGGGTAAATAATCTTAACGGCGGTAGGGTGTAAAAGGCGGTGAGACCAATTGATTTTACTGTTCGTAATGTACTTATAAGGAGCCTCCGTTGCTCAGTCGGCAGCGCGCCGGCCTCTCACAGCTGGGTTCCGTGTTTCAAATCCCGGTCATTCCATGTGACATTCGTGCTGGACAAAATGGAGGCGGGACAGATTTTTCTCCGGATACTCCGGCTTTCCCTGTCATCATTCATTCCAGCAACACTGTCCAATATTTCATTTCAATTGTCACTCATCGATCATTGCCCCAGAGGGGAGCTTCGGCAGCCGACACAATTCCTATTGTCGCCGCTGGATGGGGCTTTATTCATTCCATCCCTGATCCTGTCGAATGATAGGAAACAGGCTGTAGACTTGCGATGTACTTATTCTGATCATAAACCGATCATTTTTAATCTTTCCTGGGTTCTTTTTCAACAGCCATATTTTCCTTCGGAGAACGCTCTTAGATTACAGTAGATTCTCCTGGCATATAAATAAAAATTTAAACACATTTGAAATAAACGATAGGAATGAGATTGGCCGTCAAATTGTTCACCTCTATAATAAGGTCAATGATACACGGAGGTATGTCATTCGTATCGCCAGAAATTCCGCACACTTGCCTACGCGCAACAATGGTGCTGGTCACATTGTTAGCAATGACAATGGCAGCAGATGTATTTTACCGCCAAGTAGCGGTCTTGCATATTGCTGTGGGGTCCAGAACATATATAATAATAATAATAATAATAATAATAATAATAATAATAATAATAATAATAATAATAATAATAATAATAATAATGTTCTGGACCGTCGTCAAATGTGCGGACCGCGCTGGAAACGGGTCCTGGACGGGCAGGCCCTAATGACTAAGAATGCAGTCTGGTCGCGGGTTCAGTACCGCCAAGACACCCAAGACGACACCACGCCTGATCTGAAGGATTTGTTCCATATTAAAAATGCTTTTAGGAAAAGATGGCAAAGATTTAGGGACCCAAGTGACCGGGTGGTATACGTGGAACTATCCCGGGAAGTACGAAATCGATTGCCGGAAGGAATGATTGAAAAGTGGGAGGAAACTTCCAGTAATCTATTAGAAAACGAGTCAGATCGAGAATTTTGGCTGATTCTCTCAGAAAAAGAGTCAGATCGCGAATTTCGGCGGATTATATATAAAACAATAAGCATTAAAATATAAATTTCAGTATAATACCGTAGCGAAGCACGGGTATCATGCTAGTATATATATACACACAAATTAATCAACTTTTTAAATTTTTTCACCCCCGCCCCCCGTTAAGGGTTTTTCCTAAAACAAAAGGATACGTGTGTCCTTATTTTCAAAGGAGATTCCAAATACCAATTTTCACGTCTGCAACATGTTAAGTTTCTGAGTAATACTGTAGGTATGGTAATTATAAAATTTCACCCCCTTTTTCAGTGGATTTTCCGAAAAATATATTTATGTTTCTTTACTTTTACAGGAAATTCCAAATACCAGTTTTCACATCCGTAATATTTTACCTGTCTGAGATAATTTGCAGATATAGTCTTTTTTAAATTCATCCCGTTTGTCACTCCTGTTAACTCCCTATTCATCCGATTATCAAAAAACACAAAAATGCGTGTTTCTTTATTTGCAAAGGAGATTCCAAATACCAATTTTCATGTCTGTAACATTTTCAGTTTTTAAGATATAAGTCTCCTCATAAAAGGTGTTCAACCCGTTTTTCCCCATGTTTCACCTCACTTAATGGGATTTTACGAAAACAAAGAAAATACGTGTTTCTTTATTTTTAAAGGAGATTCCAAATACCAATTTTCACGTCGATAAACTTTTTAAGTTTTTCAGAGACAGATATCCTTATTTTCAAAATTCACCCTCATTTTCACCCCCATAGCGCCGGAATATCCAAAAATCCTCCCTTAGTGAGCACCAAAACAGTAATATAAATGTATCCCCAAAATTTCATCTCTTTATGTCCAGCAGTTTTGGCTCGGTGGTGATGAATCAGTCAGTCAGTCAGTCAGTCAGTCAGTCAGTCAGTCAGTCAGTCAGTCAGTCAGTCAGTCAGTCAGTCAGGTCAAGTGATTTTATATATATATTTCATGTTATTAAAATCCACCCCCCAGTTATTATATTAATATTGTAAAAGAGAGTTGGGATACACGTTTGAGAGGATCATTGTATTATCATGTGCAACGTTTTGGGGAATGTGAAGAAAATCATTGAAACGGACAGTGAAAATCGCGTGAAGGAAGCTCAGGATAGCTAACTCCTGTCCTGTGTTCTCTTTTATTATTGGTTTTACGTCGCACCGTCTCGGATAGGTAAATGGCAACGATGGTATAAGGCAGGGATATGAGTGAGAAAGAAGCGACCGTAGCCTCAGTTAAGGAACAGCCTGGTGTTAAAATGCAAACCACGTAAAATCGTCTTCAGGGCTGCCGACTTTGGGGTTCCGACCCACTATCTCCCGAATTCAAGCTGATAACTACGTAAACCTAACCGCGCAGCCCCTTTCTCGCTAGCATATAAATATTGTAGACAGATGTCTAAACTGGGAGTTTATAAAATGGCCATTACATTATATTTATGCGGTGGATTCCTTACTAGACGTTATCATACATAACTCCAAACAAGTTGTCTACGTGGTAACTTATGTTCATGTAGATGTAAGCTAGATGATGCGTTGGAACTCCACCATCGGAAACCCTAAAATCGTTCCCTTTCTCTCCCAAGGCAAATGCCGGAATTATACCTTAATGAAGGCCATGTTCGCTTCCTTTGCAGACCCTACTCTAGCGTCGCTGAATATCTATACATCTGTTAAAATGACGTTAAACTTGCTGACGTCACACTATCATCTATCGACACAGAAGTTCCATCGACCGACCAAGGTAGTTCAGCGCGTTGAAACACTAGCCCTGGAGATCTTGACTCAAGAGATGGAACACAGCGGGTGTGGCGAGTCAAGTAATGATCTCGTGCTATACGGATAGTGTGTCAGTCAATTTTTGGAGGCCTCAAGTTCGATTCTAGTTTCATCCGGGGACTATAATCTAATGTGAGGATCAGAATGGTGTTCTCACTTTCGTGAAATAGGAGAGCTGTTTGATGCCGGGGAAGCGAGACGAACGCCAAGCAATCTTACTGAAGCGAACCGTGCCTTGTACTTTTAGCCCTGTTTCAGACTTCAATGTCACTTGCTCAATGTGCAATAGAAGCTGAAAGACTAATCTGAAGTGGTCGTGAAAATATAGTACTTTCCGGACTATACAAACGGACAATATTAAAATTGCATGACTTTGTAGGCCGATCGTCACTTGCTAATAAAATTTATGCTGTGTTCCGATAGTTCAGTAGTCAGAACAATTTCTCAGAAATATTTTGCTATTTGCTTTTACGTCGCACCGACACAGATAGGTCTTATGGCGACGATGGTGTAGGAAAGGCCTAGGAGTGGAAAGGAAGTGGGCGTGGCCTTAAATAAGGTACAGCCCCAGCATTTGCCTGGTATGAAAATGGAAAACCACGGGAAAACCACCTTCAGGGCTGCCGACAGTGGGATTAGAACCCACTATGAATGAATGAATGAATGAATGAATACCGATCTGCATTTAGGGCAGTCGCCCAGGTGGCAGATTCCCTATCTGTTGCTTTCCTAGCCTTTTCCTCCCGGATGCAAGCTCACAGCTGCGCGCCCTAACCACACAGCAAATTCGCCCGGTTTTTCAGTAAAAGGGAAATCCTTGCTTAGTTCACAGGTCGTGTTATCAGTTTAGTTCCGTGCGTATGAACTTCATGTCATGACATTAACTAAACGCACATTACATCTAATAGCTGAGTGATAGTACATACATTACGAGATAATTATTATGTAATTAATATCATAACGTTTTTTTAAATATTAATTCCTTTTGTATGTTGAAGTATAAGTTGGAAGGTTCTATATACTAGATAGTGTCCGTTAAATAATGTGTATAGTAGCTGGAAAATCACAGGTATTTATGTACGGTAAACAGAAATATTGAGCCTCCGTGGCTTAGGAGGCATCGCGCCGGCCTCTCACCACTGGGTTCCTTGGTTCTAATCCCGGTCACTCCATGTCAGATTTGTGCTCGACAATGCGAAGGCAGAACATCCTTCCTCTCTCTGATGAGGTAATAGGTGTGATGTGTGAGTCGCACATGTGAACTTGGCCCTGTTTTCCATCAGGATACCCTTTCTGGATGCTAAACCTGTATGGAGTATTTTCAACTATTTCGTGTTTCCTTGGTGCTCGACTGAGTATTATGTTATGGTTATATGAAGAGGTGTGTATTAAGACAAACACTAATAGTCTGTCCCTGAGATAGATGAATTAACCAAATACTAATAAAATCCCCGACCCAGCCAGCAATCGAACCTAAGACCCTATGAATCGATGTTCACAAAGCGGATTTTCCTATCAAGGAGCCAGTCTTGATCAAACATTTTAGAACGATAACGCGTAATGTTCTAGAACCATATATGTTTGATTTCTTTGCAGATGTGATACAGTATTTTACTTCTCGTTCTAAGTATATCTTTGTTTACATTCCTATATGTTGACTTCAGGAAATTACTTTTACCGAAGTAGATGAAGTGGTAAGCCCCTTAAAATAGCAGTAGTAGTAGTAATAATAATAATAATAATAATAATAATAATAATAATAATAATAATAATAATTGCACCCATAAGCGAATAAATTCGCTTATGGGTGCATAATGATAATGATAATGATAATGATAATAATAATAATAATAATAATAATAATAATCATCATCATCAATATCATTATAAAATTTACTTTTAATACTATTGTGCATATACTGTAAAGCTGTTGAACTTTTAAGAACTGTTCGTTTTGATTAATTCCAATTATCATATTTCCTTTACATCATGTTTATCAGAAACTGCATTCCGGGAGAACGATTGTAGACTAACATGTTCACGTCAATATTCAATTCCAATTGTACTACACATTCCTATAATAATAATAATAATAATAATAATAATAATAATAATAATAATAATAATAATAATAATAATAATAATAATAATAATAATAATAATAAGTCGTACTCTGACCAAGTGCATGAGCATATTTCCCGACCATTACCATCGGCTTGTTTATCTGCACCAAGCGAGTGGTTGCGTAGTTTGAGTCACGTAGCTGTCAACTTGCATCCGGGAGATAGTGGGTTCAAACCCCACTGTACCGAGCTCGATAGCTGCAGTCGCTTAAGTGCGGCCAGTATCCAGTAATCGGGAGATAGTGGGTTCGAGCCCCACTGTCGGCAGCCCTGAAGATGGTTTTCCGTGGTTTCCCAATTTCACACCAGGCAAATGCCGGGGCTGTACCTTAATTAAGGCCACGGCCGCTTCCTTCCAATTCCTAGGCCTTTCCTATCCCATCGTCGCCGTAGGACATATCTGTTTCGGTGCGACGTAAAGCAAATAGAAAAACCCACTGTCGGCAGCCTTGAAGATGGTTCTCCGTGGTTTCCCATTTTCACAACAGATTAACGCTGGAGCTGTACCTTAATTAAGACCATGGCCGCTTCCTTCCCACTCCTAGCCCTTTTCTATCGCAATATCGCCATGAGACCTATCTTTATCGGTTAGACGTAAAGCACGTTCTAATATATGTATATATCTGTAAATAGTAACAGCCTTCAAGACCACATCTGCCTAGTTTTCTTTATTTTGTAGTTTGTTTATTTTCCACTAGGTGGAAGTGTCTCCTCCTCACTCAGAAAGAGCAAGCCTTGCCAAGCGCTGTGTTGCCACAGGTCCATCTGAAACCTTCGAGTAAATATACACCTGATTCACTCATAAGACATGACAACTGTCCGATTTTATAAGCTTGGCATCCACGAGAACCCACAAGAGAAATTCATCTTGGCATTCAAGTAAGTTCACAGAAATACTTGCAAGGTCTGGATAAATAAAACTAGGAATCTTCACCGCAAGTGGAATTGAATTCAGGGACAATGTTCGTGGTAAACCAAGAATTTAATAAGTCTGGAACCAGATGTACCTAATCCGCTTTATAAGTCAATCCATTCATAGTGAAATGATTACGTCACTGCGCGAGCAGTAGCGCGTATCTGGCAATGCTCTTCTTATCCATTATTCTCTTTAAGACTGGTCCCGCCTCCCAACCACATGCGGATATGTAGTCCATCAGAACAATTTTCGTTGTGTTCATTTTCCTATGCCGTGGTGTAAAGGAAAATGAACTTGACCTTATCACACTATAGGAAAGTATGCTTGCATTACATATTTACGCACTCCTACAGTATAATGTATTTACGGTTCATTTTCCTTTACACATACGCATAGAAAAATGAACACCACGAAAATTGTGCTAATGGACTGCACATGCATATGAGACTGGGAGGCTTGACCAGGCTGAAGGAACATAATGGGTAGGCAGAGTACTGTCAGATACGCGGTATTGCTCGCGCACAGACGATTATCTTCTGATCCTACCTGATAGAATGGGTCATAGATGACAATCCGTTTCTTCCAGCTGGTGAATGGGATCAAACCAGTGGCCTCAAAAGCAGTAAACTTACATATTACGCATGGTAATTGCGACATGGGCAGAGCTAGGTTAGAACATTCCACAGCTTCCCCACTCAAAGACAACACTCAACAATATAGAATAATGAGAGGGATCGAAAACCAAGTGATATCGTCACTAACTTCCCTCCAAAGCAGCCGTGATTAAAATCTCTGTCAAAGCACGTGGTTTTTTTTTAAACGAACGGTCATGTCCAAGCGGTTCAGATTTCTCCTGGCTGTGGTCACGGTATCAATAGCCACACAAAATTGCAGGCTGGTTTGCTTTTCTGTTAAGAAATGATCTAAAGGGACGGTACAGAGTTTGTAAACTAATAATAATAATAATAATAATAATAATAATAATAATAATAATAATAATAATAATAATAATAATAATCATCATCATCATCATCATCATCATCATCATCATCATCATCATCGTCGTCGTCGTCGTCGTCATCATATGGCCTCAGCCACTGTGTCCAGGTATTTTGGTTTGACGCCATTTAAACCGATAGCGTATCAGTTTAGGTGAAGAATTTTACTGTATCCTATACCAAAGAAACCGTAACAGTATTGGGCGACTTATTGCAAAGCTTTAATTAATTTTGCATGGTAAACACTGAATGCTTCACGAGGGGTCTTATACATGCCGAGATCCTGCATCATGAAGTGCCGAATGGATTAATTTCCACCTTTCAAAAATTCAATCAACTCAGTCGTGTTTTAACTCACGGTCTTGAGATCCAAACGTTGACTAACACTGATCCCCAGGGGTTGTTTGGGACTTATTACAAATAGCAGGGTGGTGAATGAGCTTTAGCTATGACCATTTTAAAGCTCTGATGCAAAGGTATCTTCCTGAGTGCATTTTATATAATTTGAATTGATTTACATGCTGTATGTCTGGTTACAAGAAATCACCTGCAATTTGTGCCATTACACTGACTTCACCATAATTCGCTGTCGTGTAGGAAGCTTTAGAACCTAACCTCAAAATACAAAGCTCAGATCAATAATCGATCATCAATAGTCTTCCACCTTACTGGCCTGTGTAATTACCTCTTCTAAAATAGCGTTTACTTTCCAAACAATCACGGAATCAAGAAAATAATATGAGGGCTCCGAAGAATATTGACCTCACAAAAAATCTACTGCTCAGTCAGACTGTCTGCAAATACTGGAGTACATAAGTCAGTGTAATGACTCCTTGTCTTCTGCGACATTGTTTCGCTGATCTGATATCACACAGCTCCTAAGTTGACCTCACGAAGCTGAGCGAATAAGGTTCAAATCCTCACATCACTTTAATAATCTCCGTGTATGCGAAAAGAGAAGTAAAAATGTATTTTATCTTTATAAGAATGAGAAGTTGCTAAAATTACACGGACGCTGCTCATGGTTACAGTCAAAATCAAAATCATCTCCGTACATACCATGGAGGCCTTCGGAAGGTGGGCAGTAAAGAATTTCACTATCCGTAACCTCGGCTCCATGTTATCTCTATGTATGGCCACATTGCCACCTTTACCTCCAAGAAATTACTTTGTACTCATATCTGGTGTAGGCTAAGTGAACGCCAGGGCCATGGTTCTACGTCCCACTATTAACTTCTACGGTTTTCAGAGACAACGCGGTGCAAAGAATTTTGTCCCTCAGGAGTTCCTTTCCGTGCTGATAGACATACCGACACGGGGCTGGTTTATTTCGGCCACCCCAAATACCACCGGGCTGAGCCACAAACGAACCCACTAACTTGAACTCAGAGAGCCAGCGCTGTACCGCCTGAGCCACTCATTCCTGCCGTGCACTCCTACAGAACATGGTAATTAGTGTAGGTTCAAAATCAAGTTTGAAAAAGATAGAGATCAAGATTAACGTTCCTTGATTAAGATTTTTTGGATCATCACTCATCAGCCTTGCACACAAAGTGTCTAGAAATTGTATTTTAAACTACAGCACATTGTCATAGTGACTGAACACCCGTAGACATTGGTTTACTGGAGCTGCTATCTTGTCAGTATGACGTAGTTTCGTCCTTCACCACTGTATAGAGTAGTAAATGAGTTGCAGGATTGTGAAGGACTGCAGGGGGGCTTCAACACTGTAGTGAGATGGACAGCAGACAATAGTATGAATGTAAATGGGATGGAAACTCAAGTTGTGAGTTTCACCAAGAGGAAAATTCCCCTCAGTTTTAATTGTTGTACTGATGGGGTGATAGTACCAGATGGGGAACAATGTAAGTACCTAGGTGATAAAATAAGGAATGATCTTCATTGGGGTAATCATATTAACGATGTAGTTAAGACAGGTTATAGATCTGCTCAGATGGTTAGGAGAGTATTTAGAGGTTGTTGTAGTAAGGATATAAAGGAGAGGGCGTATACGCCTCTGGTAAGACCGCAGTTAGAGTATGGCTCCAGTGTATGAGACCCTCACCAGGACTACTTGACACGAGAACTGGAAAATATCTACAGGAAGGCAGCACGATTTGTTCAGGGTGATTTTCGACAAACGAGGAATGTTACGATAACGTAGCGAACTTTGGGCTGCGAAGACTTGGGAGTAAGGAGACGAGATGCTCGTCTATGTGGTATGTTTCGAGCTGTCAGTGGTGAGTTGGCGTGGAATGACATAAGTAGAAGAATGAGCTTGAGCGGAAATTTTTAAAGTAGGAAAGATCATAATATGAAGATAAAGTTGGAATTCAAGATGACAGATTGGGAGCAAATATTCCATTTACAGGACGAGGAGAAGGGGAGTGGAATAAACTATCAAGGGAAATGTTCAATAAATTTCCAAGTTCGTTGAAAACATTTAAGAAAAAGCTAGGTAAATAATTATAAATAAATGTAAATATGAGGTAAACAATTGAAAGGGAATCTGCCACCTGGACGACCGCCCTAAATTCAGAAAGTTGATTGATTGATTGATTGATTGATTGATTGATTGATTGATTGATTGATTGATTGATTGATTGATTGATTGATTGATTGATTGATTGATTGATTGATTGATTGATTGATTGATATCACAGCCTCTACCCTTCTAGGAAGAATTTCCACGAAGTCTCGGTACATGTCAGCAGGAATTTTCTTCCGTTCATCCTGCAACATGGTGAACAGTTCCGTAGCCACCTTGCGACGGTCTAATCTGGAAGTCAACAGGCGCTGTAACACACTCCATAGATGCTCAATTGAGATTCACTCAGGGCTTTGGGGCGGCCACTCGATTTCATTCATTCCCATTTCGAAGAACATTCTGATATGTCCTGTATTTTATAATCTGGTGTATTACCATGTTCAAAATGCAAGGGACCGGATCAAAATTGTTGCCGCAGGTTGGTTAGCAGAGAATTGTCGAATTCTTCGGCATTCATGGTTCGAGAAACTAAAACCAGTGGTCCATGTAAAACAGATTAATGTTAATGTGTAAACGAAAATGAACCGTCAATACATTAGTTAGGAAAATGAACACAACGAAAATTATTCTGATGGACTGCGTATAAATATGTGGTTGCGAGCCGTGACCAGTCTTAATGAATGTAATGGGTAGGAATAGCATTGGGACATGTGAGGTTTTAGAAGTAAGTTATCGATATGATGCTCTTTCGCTGTTCTAAATTCTACATCATTTTGCATCACTGAAACATATGGATATGCAGTCCATTAGAAAAATTTTCGTTGTGTTCATTATCCTAAGGATAAGTGTAATGGAAAATGAACTTTAAATATCGTCGCTCCTAGGCCAAAAATACGAATGTGATAATGCTCTTCCTATCGATTATATCGCTTAAGACAGGTCACGCCTCCCAGCTACATATTGATACGCAGTCCATCAGAACAATTTTCGTTGAACTCATTTTCCTGTGCTTACGTGTAAATGAATATGAACCTTTAAACACATCATGCTCTAGGAGTGGGTAAATATTTCGTGCAAAACATATCTTCCTACAGTACGGTACGATAAGGTTCATTTTCCTTTACACATGCCCATAGGAAAGTTAACTCTCACGAAATTAGTTCTGGTCGACTGCATATCAATGTGTGACCGGGAGGCGTAACATCCTTAAGGAAAATAATGGATAGGAAGAGCCTTGTCACATTCGCGGTTTTGGCATAGGAGCGACGATATATTATACTTTAGAAATGCGTGAATACGTCATGCAAACATACATTCCTTCAATGAGGTACGGTAAAGTTAATTTTACTTTACACATCAGCATATGAAGATGAACACAAAGAAAATTATTCTGATGGACGGTATATCTGTATGTGGCTGGGAGAGGTAACCAGTCATAAGAAAAATAATGGATAGGATGAGCATTGTCAGATACGTAGTATTGCTGGCGCAATCTCAGCCTAATTTTTACCCTTACTGCATAGATTTAGAAGTATGTTTTGAGCCTCTAGATTTGTCTCCTCTCCTTTAGAGCCCATTTTGCATGGAGATGCTACTGCAGAAGTGACGATGATACACGTGGTCTCTGAATGAAAAGGAGAATGTGTAGGAACAACAAACCCATGGCAACCTACCAACGACTACATTTACTAACGTAAGAGAAGCGTTCCAGTACTTTAGTTCTAGCAGCAAGCAGTCATATGAGAAACAATTTAATGTCGTATCTTTTAGGAAGCAAATTATAGAATAACCTACCGGATAACTATAGGTTAGGATAGGAATGATAAAGTTCAGAATTAAACGAACCAATACCTCCCAAGCTATGATGAATATAAGCATGACGGAAGCCAAATATCCTCTGCCCCAATAATTCCGTCCGCCACTGTGTATTCCAGTATGTCGATAAGACAGAGCCAAAGACCAAATTACTTAACTGTCCCTCTTGTTTGAAACCTGAAACACTTTGCTGACATTGAATTAAATATTCTGCGCTGAAGAGAAAAATATTGATCAATTCTCTGAAAATAGATTTTTTTGAAAGGATGAAGTGAGTTTCATAACACTAAAGTTGTATGAATCTTATAGACTCCAAAGATTTCTAATTAGGATACGTCTGGGAATAGGAAAGAAGCGGCCGTGGCCTTAAATAATGTACAGCCCCAGCATTTTCCTGGTGAGTAAATAGGAAAACACGGAAAATCATCTTCGGGGCTGCCGCTAGTGGGATACGAAGCCACTACCTCCCGGATGCGAGCTCACAGCTGCGTGCCCCAAACCGCGCGGCCAACTCGCCCGGTAAGTGATATCCTAGATGTTAAATAACAGAGGAATTGAAAAAAATTAAACCCCTCAGAAAGATGAATGGTGGTAAAGAGCCGAAAACAAATATAAATCTTCCTTCCTTCAAAAACGGATGACAAATTTCCAAATAGCGGCATATATTTTAAATCCTAAGTGTGAAATAGCAAACAGTCTTACACTTTCCAACCCTAACGTGTTAAATGAGGAGAGCTCCTTAAACGAAGTTTTTCATCCCTCCAAAACCGTTTGACGTACAAAGTTTTAATTTTACGAGAAGGGTCTTCTTTTATGTCGTAGGTGTAAAATATTCTATACTTCAAAATATTTCTCACCTAAGGGGTTTAGATGGTAGTTGACTCTCAAGAACGTAATATCCATTCTTCCGAAACCGTTTCAGGCTCGAACTTTTTATGAAGGATGGTATTTTATATCTCAGAAGTTAATAAATATTTTAAAACATTCATCTCTTAAATAGTATCCATTCCTACATTACTGTTTGGCGTACAAAATCAAAATTTCACAGGTTTGGTAGCTTCCACGTCCTAGATGTAAAAATAAGATACTAGTGATGTCCCCTTTAAATTTGGCGATCTTGAGAATATTTCCAACAAGTTAATATTAAAAGTTTTATTGTCTGGCGGGAGCTGTAATTTGTCATTTGGGAAGTAGTCAGTGAGCTCCGAACCAGTTTTTCTTCATTCAGAGGGGCGATGTATTGATCCAGCTTCGACAAGGGCAAGGTAAATCACGTGACGAGCCCGCGCTGTCCTGCCACGCGCGAACGACTGACAGCCAGCTTCTCGAACAGTCAGAGTCAATTACAAGAGACCCAAAAGCCAATTATCGTCTTCGTAGAGTACACGCCTCCCAAGCCAAGGATATAAAAAGCCATGTTCCGAGTAAATCACTCTCTATGCTACTCTATGCTATGCTGTTCTACTTTGTGCTGTTCGACTCTATGCTGTTCTTCTCTACGACGTTACTCGACGCTGACCTACGTGACCACGTAGAAAGGAACCTTGCAGTCTGAGCAGACGTCCGTTCTGCCAAATTTAGTGGAAATTGCTAACAAACTCTTACGGAGTAAAATTCAACTTAAAAACCAAGTTAAGTGTGACTATCCAGGAGAATATTCAGTAATTCTGCGTGTGTTTGTGCGTATCTTAACATTTGCCGTCTCAGTTACAGCTTACACGTCTGGAACGCAACAGAAGTCACCCCGAAGATTGCAGTGCATCAAAATGGATAATTCTTCAATAATCTACACCTCAACTTCATCGTGGGACGTCTACTGCCGTGTCTCCATGGATTTCTAAAATGTGAGGCGTATCTGGTCAGGGGAAGGTGACTGACCGGGGAAATGCTGGAATGATTGACTACTACCTGGGATCGAACCTCATCTAAAACTTGAGTACCATTTAAAAAATTTTATTTCTTTTTCATATTTTGTAAAACTAGAGGTCTTTCTTCTTTAAATCGTAGATCTATTAGTTTTGTTGTAGTTAGAAACGTTTCATTTTTCCATTTCTTGAGGTGTCATGGTAGTCGAGTTTCATGTGTGTGACTGAAATTTGGAACCTATTAGATTAGATGTGTAGTCTGTCTTTGAATGACTTCCCATGCATATGAGTTAGGTATCTAAAAGTCACTGACCACGCGATAAACCTTCTTTCTTTGCCTATAATATTGAAATTAATCGGACTTGAATTTACGTGTACAACTTGTGAGATAGGGACGAACCTAGTGTCTTTTTAAGATCACTTGTATTCCTTAGGATCTAGTCATCTAATTTTACGATATTTTAGGAGGATTGATAGATGTAATAATCACTTGAGTAATAATAAAATTAACTAACGATCGGGTAAAAGGGAGAATTAAATGCTCGTGAGCTATAACTTATCTTAGATTCCTTATATGTGAGATTTAATGTGCTCTGTTCATGAAGTGTCTGGAATATAACAAATCCTGCGGGATGTTAATTATATAATTGAGTAATTGGAGAATTTATTTGTGATGATTGACTTGTTCTTGTGTCATTGGGAGCACAAGGGAACTTATTGTAAGTGGAGGACGTGTTCCGTGTGTATTTCACGGATAGGGAATAATAATAACATGATTGTGGCTCACGGACGCGATAGTTGCGACTTGTAACCCACGTGATGGTAGTGATTATGGATTTTATTGGAATCTTCAATTATATCTCCAAATTTTAGATGAATCTCCATCATTGTGAGAAGAATATTTCAACCCAAGTGATATCCCTAATTTCGATCACTAGTCACTATTGATGGAAGAGTAATTTCCGTACACGAATTTATCTTCTACTGAATGTTGACGTGACCATGTTTAAAATTAGAGAATAAACTTATAAGGACAGGATTCGATGTAAATAATGTATATAAAAATACGTGTTTCCCAGTATGAATGTGATGTGTGTGTGTGTGTGTGTGTGTAAATATGAGTATTTTCCAGGTATCTTGATTGTTCCATTTGATTTAATCTGGTCGTGTACTTGTGGCGACGCAGATTACGTTCATCGTTGTGTGCCACCTTAAGAAGTTATTTTTGCGCCCTTAAGGGAAAATTTAATAAGTTAAAGTCGAGGAAGACTAGGAAAGGGTTTTATTTTGTTGATTAGTGTGATTTAAAAGGAAAGATCATCTCGTTATTTTCGCAAAGGCAAACGATGTGTAAAGTAAATTATTATTTAATTAGCTCACACGTGGATAACAAAAATTTCCATCACATTTATGTTTAAATTTCGAGACATTTTAAATTAATTTGAAATGTGAATGCCATGCAAATGTCAGAATTAAATGTTCACAAACGGCATAACTATCTTAAATTCTAGTGATAATGAGTCACAGTAATTAATTGAAGAATAATTATTTAAAATGTAAATGATAATTGCCATGTGGATAATGCAGTGAGATATATTAATTAGAAACACGATCGTGTCATGGTAACGAACATGTTACTCAAACAAGGATAGAGATTAATAATAATAATAATAATAATAATAATAATAATAATAATAATAATAATAATAATAATAATAATAATAATAATGAGATTTTTAAATTAATTTTGATTTCTATTAAAGCTTATATTGGTGTAATTGACAAATGTTATATACTTTAAATGTTGAAATTTATTAGAATTCAGCTTAAACCACGTGTTGAGACTACTGTTAATTCATGAAACCTTTAACTATTTTTATTGTAGAACCATCAGCGAGACAGCTGTCTAATTATTTTGTAAAACCCTTTGTTAAAGTATTTGAATTCTTTCAGCCAAATATTTTAATTTTAAAAGGCGGTAGAGGCCTAAATTTTCTTTGATTTTCATTCCAGAACAATAAGGCTGGAGGTCGAGAGATACGTGTGATCCTCAAATACTGCGGAAGAATAAAATATTATGAAAGTTCATTGTACAACAAAAAACCATCAGAGTGTTGTTTTAAAATTTATTATCTTTGCCTGGTCATCAACCCCTTTTTCCCTTAAATGCCTCTAGAAAACGATAGCCATGAACGAACGGTCCACCTCGGGATCTCTCGCTCACTGGCTGGGCTTAGCTAGCCAATAATGGGGGCAGTAACGTTTTAGACAATCAAATTCTTCCGTGTGGGGTTTCAAATGAGAGTTAGACCAGAAAATAAATAATAATTCCCCCAAAACCACCTGACGTACGTACCGAGGGCGTATTTTACAGGCTCAGTTGACAGTGGACTCTCCAAAATGTAAAACTTTGAATAATAACTTTCGGTTCAAAACCGCAGCGAAGCACGGGTATCTTGCTATTAAATAATAAAATATAAAATATATATCGTTCCTTAAGAATTAATGCCGCGTATCTGACAATGCTCTTCCTATCCATTATGTTCCTTAAGACTGGTCACGCCTACCAGCCACATGGGGATATGTAGTCCATGAGAACCATTTTCGTTATGTTCATTTTCTTATACCATCGTTTAAAGGAAAATGAACCTTACCATACTATACCGTACCTTATGTTGGCATGAAATATTCGCGCACTCCTACAGTAAAATGTATTTAAGGTTTATTTTCCTTTATGCATCAGCATAGGAAAATGAGCACAACGAAAATGCTCTGATGGACTACATATCCGTATGTGGCTGAGAGGCGTGACCAGTCGTAAGGAATATGATGGATACGAAGAGCATTGCGTGATACGCGGTACTGTTTCTTAAGGGAAGGTATATTTAGGTAATTATTCAGTGAATTGACAGTATGATCCTAATCCTTATCTTGTAGATTGTACGTTGCCTGTTTTGAAACATTTCACATGATTTTTGAGAATGTTGTCATATCTCCCAGACATAACCGGCCGTCAGTTCATGGAGCTTTGTATTCCATCCAGCAAACACAACTTGCTGAGGCGGAAGGAGATTAGTGTGGAGCGGGGCATAAAACGGGATAGTCCGCTTGTTCGATCGCCATGTCATGTGCAATCTCGTTTTTTGTACCATACTGTATTGTTCTCTGCATTCACCAACGATATCCAGGCTGGTTTGTCTTTCTTTATATATTGACCTCCCATATATCATAGTAACCGAGAAGAAAACTAAAATGTCTTTATTTCTCGAGGATAAATTCAATAAAACCATAAAGGGTATTTATACATATGTTGTAACTAGCAGGATCCCAGCGCTTCGCTGCGGTTTAAAACTGAAAGTTATTATACAAAGTTTTATATTTTGGAGAGTCCAATGTCAGCTGCGCCTGTGAAATACGCCCTCACTTCGTAAGTCGAATGGTTTTGGGGGAAATTATTACTTATTTTCTGATCTAACACTCATTTGAAACCCCATACAGAAGAATTTGAACGTTTAAACCCTGTTTTATTTAACATCTAGAAAGCAAAAGCGACCAACCTGTGAAATTTTGATTTTGTACGTCGAACAGTAACGGAAGAATGAATACATTTTTAAGGGGTGAATGTTTTAAATATTTATTAATATTTAAGGTATAATATACCATCCTTCATAAAAAATACGTTCGATCCTGAAACGGTTTTGGAAGAATGGATGTAACTTTTTTGAGAGTCAACCACCATCTAAACCCCTTAGGGGAGAAATATATTGAGTATACGATATTTTTCACCTAGGACATAAAGGAAGACTCTTCCCGTAAAATTACAACTTTGTACGTCAAACGCTTTTGGAGGGATGAATAACTTCGTTTACGGAGCTAACATCATTTAACACTTTAGGGGTGGAACGATTAAGAATACGAATATTTCCCATTTCAAACCTAGGATTTAAAATATATACCGCTATTTGGAATTTTGTCTTCGTAGGTTAAAATGCTTCGGAGGAATGAATACATTTGTTTTAATATCTTAACCCCCTTTTAACTCTCTGAGGGGTTATATTTTTTTCAAACCTTCTGTTATTTAACACCTAGGATATCATTTGAATTTTTAACATCGTAATTCAAACGGTGTAATATAGATGCATATTTTTGTCATCATTCCTCACAGCCCCCTTCCAGTCAAAGCCCCTTAGGGGTATATTGTTTTAAATCCACTCCTTATTTACATCCTCATAAAAAGAATTTAACTCGTTTTACACCTCCTTAAGTTGAACCACCCCAAATACTGTTCCTTTATTTTTAAAGGAGATTCCAAATACCAATTTTCACGTCCGTGACATCCTTCGTTTTTTGAGTTATAAGTCTCCTCATACAAAGGATTCAACTATTTTTCAATTCATTTATCACCCCTCCCCCCCCCCCCCAATTTTATTTTCCGAAAACAAAAGGGTACATGTTTCTTTATTTTTAAAAGAGATTCGAAATACCAATTTTCACGCCTGTAACACCTTCAGTATTTGATATATAAGCATACTCATAAAAATAATTCAAAGATTTTTTACCGGGTGAGTTGGCCGTGCGGTTAGGAGCGCGCAGCTATAAGCTTGCATCCGGAAGATAGTGGGTTCGAATTCCACTATCGGCAGGCCCAAATATGGTTCTCCGTGTTTTCCCATTTTCACACCAGGCAAATGCTGGGGCTGTACCTTAATTAAGGCCACGGCCGCTTCCTTCACATTCCGAGGCCTTTCCTATCCCATCGTCGCCATAAGACCTATCTGTGTCTGTGCGACGTAAAGCAAAATATCAAAAAAAGAAAGGATTTCACACTTTTTCATTCCTGTCTCCAATCCCCCCGCCCCAAATGGATTTTCCAAAAACAAAAATACTTTGTTTCTTTATTTTTAAAATAGATTCCAAATAGCAATTTTCACGAGTGTAACATGGTCAGTTTTTGAGATACCAGTATCCTAATAAAAATAATTCAACCCCTTTTTCATTCCCTTTTACCCTCTTAAGTTTTTTCCCGAAAACAAAAATATACATTTTACTTTATTTTTAAATTGATTAAAAATACCAATTTTCACGTCTGTAACATGTTACGTTTTTGAGATATACTCTAGATATCGACGGCGTACTTCTGAAACCTCTTACGTCCCAATGCTCCTCCTACCTATTATATTCCTTAAGACTGGTCACGCCTCCCAAACATTTATTTATATGCAGTCCATCAGAATATATTTCGTTGTGTTCATTTTCCTAACCTAACGTGCAAATAAAAATGGACCTTGCCATCCCGTATTGTAGGGATGTTGTGTGCCTGGCGAATTTACGGACTCGAGCAGTATAATGTATTTAAGGGTCAGTTTCCTTTGCACGTTAACGTAGGAAAATGAACAACGAACTTTGTTCTGATGGACTGCATATTCATATGTGGCTGGGAGGTGTGACCGGCCTTCAGGAAAATAATGAATAGGAAGAGCATTGAGAGATGCGAGGTTTTAGAAGTAAGCCATCGATATGCTCACTTTAAAAATTCACCCAGTTTAACACTTCCCCTTAAGTGGATTTTCAGAAAAAAAATATAGGTATTCCTTTACTTTTACAGAAGGTTCCAAATACCAATTTTCACGCCTGTAATATGTTACGTTTTTGAAATACACTGTAAATGTACTCATCTTTAAAATTCACCCCCCCCCCCTTTTTATTTTTACAACTTGCTTTACGTCACAACGACACAGATGGTTCCTATGGCGACGATGAGATAGGAAAGGCCTAGGAATGGGAGGAATCGTCCGTGGCCTTAATCTCAATTAAGGTACAGTCCCAGCATTTGCATGGAGTGAAGGTGGGGAAACCACGGAAAACCATCTTCAGGGCTGCCGACAGTGAGGCTCGAACCCATTATCTCCCGGATGCAAGCTCACAGCTGCGCGCCTATAACCGCACGGCCCACTCGCCCGGCTTCAGCCCCTTTGTCACTCCTGTTCACCCCCCACCCCCGCCGCGCCTTAAGTGGATTTTCCAAGAACAAAAATATACGTGTTTCTGTATTTTTAAAGGAGGTTCCAAATACCAATGTTCATGACTGTAACATCTTCAATTTTTTAGATATAAGTATTCTCATTCAAGGCATTCAACCTTTCTTTTACCAATTTTCACTCCGCTTATGTCCGACTCGTTGGCTGAACGGTCAGCGTACTGGCCTTCGGTTCAGAGGGTCCCGGGTTCGATTCCCGGCCGGGTCGGGGATTTTAACCTTGATTGGTTAATTCCAATGGCACGGGGGCTGGGTGTATGTGTTGTCTTCATCATCATTTTCATCCTCATCACGACACGCAGGTCGCCTACGGGAGTCAAATAGAAAGACCTGCACCTGGCGAGCCGAACCCGTCCTGGGATATCCCGGCACTAAAAACCATACGACATTTCATTTTTACTCCGCTTAAGAGGATTTTTGGGAGACAAAAAATACGTGTTACTTTATTTTCATAGGAGATCCAAATACCCGTTTTAACGTCCTTCAACTGGTACGTTTTTGAGATACACATACACTCATTTTAAAAACTGGTAGGTTTTGAGGTATAGATACACTCATTTTAAAATTTCTCCCCTATTTCCACCCCCTACCCCACCCCTAGCGACGTTATATCGAAAAATTCTGATATAGTGAGCACCTACAATGTAATATAAATGTATCCCCAAAATTTCATTTCTTTATGTTCAGTTGTTTTGGCTCGGCGATGATGAATCCTTCATTCAGTCAGTCAGTCAGTAAGGATGTTATTTCATTTATACAGACTAGCTGACCATTTAACACTTGCTACCATGTGAGAGAGTAAGGTGTTTCTTCAGCTAAGTCAGCATAGAGACCCGCACTCAGTTTTGTTGTTTGTATTCCCCAAAGTATCTTTAGTACCTAATGACCGGAGTGTTTCAGATCTACAGGTAACTATCGTACACATGTTCATTTAACTTCATGTCCGGCTCCTTGGTGAATTGTCAGCGTAGTGCTATTCGATTCAGAGGACCTCGGGTTCGATTCCCAGCCGGGTCGGAGATTTTAACCTTGAATAATTCATTCCACTGGCCCGGAGACTGGATGTCTGTAATGTCCCCAACTTCCCTGCAACTCGTCCACCGCACACAGCACTATCTTCCACTAAAATGACACGCAGTATCCTATAATCGGCAGATGCCGCCCACCCTCGTCGGAGGGTCTGCCTTGCAAGGACTGCACCAGGCTAGGAATAGCAAAACGAAATTATATTATTTTTAACTTAATTTTCCTAATTCATATCTGGCGCCATTTCTGGTCAGGCATGAAGCTATCGTTCGTACATACTGTATATGAAGACTCAGTTGATAATGGAAGTACATTCATGGCATTGATAAAATAGCAAAGTGAGGAAGAATGAAGATCCTTATCTCTCTAACCAACCCAGGAAAAACATATTGCAAGGTAAATGTATCCTAGAATACATGCCTGGAAGTTCTGAGCTTGAATATTGAATTCAAACAGACGACTAACAAAACCTCAAGAGTCCGCTACCGTTGTCGAGGGGTTAGCTTTCCGTTCGGCTGACCCAGGTTCGTTTGCTGGCTCTTCCATTAACTTGATACTGCTTTGATGGGCTGTAAGGGAGAGCACTCAGCCTATCTAACATTTTCTCAATCCGGTCTCCAGTCAGTTACGAAATATAAGTACAGATTCCTTACTGGAACAGCAAGCAAGGAAGAAACCTCATAGGCTCACACGCACACAAATACGTATCGGTATGATAAACATAATATACAGTATATGGCTGGCGATCAAAAAGTCTAACTCCCTTTACATAAAGCAATAACATTAAAATCACCAAGCGAGTGAACTTGCATCCGTGAGATGGTGGGTTCGAATCCCATCGTCGGCAGCTCTGAAGATGGTTTTCCGTAGTTTCACATTTTCAGACCTTTATTAAAGCCACGGCCGGTACCTTCCTAATCCCAGCAATCGGCCTTCCTTGCGTCTGCGAAAACTTTCGATGTGTTAGTGCGACGTAAAATCATTAGGGATAAACGGACGAGCATCAAAACCCTCAAAGAACTGTGAACTGTTTCACATTCAGTGGGTTGTTCTAGGATCTAGGCTATAGCCAAGGGACAGAAAGTCCAGCAGGACTACACCAGTTCCCATAGTGAAGTAGTATCAATATATATATAAACTAGCAGGATCCCCTTGCATCGGTACGGCTTTAAACTGAAAGTTATTATTCAACGTTTTATGTTTTGGAGAGTCCGCTGTCAGCTGAGCCTGTAAAATACGCGCTCAATTCGTACGTCAAACGGTTTTGGGGAAATGATTGTTTATTTTCCGATCTAACACTCAGTTGAACTATATACGGAAGAATTTTAATGTTTTAAACCTTATCTTATTTAACATCTAGGAAGCAAAAGCGACCAACCTGTGAATTTTTGATTTCGTACCTCGAACAGTAATGGAGAAATGAATACTTTTGGAAAGGGTGAATGTTTTTAAATATTTATTAACATCTATTATATAGAAGACCACCCTTCATTTATAATCATCATCATCATCTGTTTACCCTCCAGGTTCGGTTTTTCCCTCGGACTTAGCGAGGGATCCCACCTCTACCGCCTCAAGGGCAGTGTCCTGGAGCTTCAGATTCTTGGTCGGGGGATACAACTGGGGAGTATGACCAGTATCTCGCCCAGGCGGCCTCACCTGCTACGCTGAACAGGGGCCTTGTGGAGGGATGGGAAGATTGGAAGGGATAGGCAAGGAAGAGGGAAGGAAGCGGCCGTGGCCTTGTTAGGTACCATCCCGGCATTCGCCTGGAGGAGAAGTGGGAAACCACGGAAAACCACTTCCAGGATGGCTGAGGTGGGAATCGAACCCACCTCTACTCAGTTGACCTCCCGAGGCTGAGTGGACCCCGTTCCAGCCCTCGTACCACTTTTCAAATTTCGTGGCAGAGCCGGGAATCGAACCCGGGCCTCCGGGGGTGGCAGCTAATCACGCTAACCACTACACCACAGAGGCGGACACCCTTCATTTAAAAAAATAATAAGTTCGTGCCTGAAACGGTTTGGGAAGATCGGACACTGTGTGTTTGAGACTCAACCACCATCTAAACCCCTTAGGGCAGTAATATTTTGAAGTATACGATATTTTACACCTAGGACATAAAAGAGGACCCTTGTCGTCAAATTACAACTTCGTTTACGGAGCTAAACTCATTTAACTTTTTATGGGTGGAACGTTTAAAAGTATTTCCTTGTTCACACCTAGGATTTAAAATATATACCGCAATTTGGAATTTTGTCTTCGTACGTTAAGCCGTTTCGGAGGAAGGAATTATTTTTTTCGGGTCTTAACCCCCATTTAACTTTTTCAGGGGTAAAATTTGTCTCAAACCTTCTGTTACTTAACACCTAGGACAGAGTGCGAAATCGGAAAAATGTGGTGGTGGGGAGAAGGATCATAGGGCTTAACTACTAGTGTTTATTTCATGTCATCCCGCCGGGGAGGGAATATATATTTCACTTGTAAGTAAATTACCCCCTCCCCTTCAAAAATTTAAATTTAAAATGCTTTTGTTTGAATTCTGGAGTTATAACAAGAATGATGTTCAATGGAAACAGATGGACTTGCCAGAACATGAACAATAGGCTGCATGCGCGGAGTTGCCACCGCTACGTTGTTTTATTGCTCAAGGTCTGGCAGTCATCCTAGTATTTCTATCGTATATGTATTATTGTTTATATTTTATGAAGATATGCACAGCGATTTCGCATTTGACCTAGGATATCATTTGAAATTTTAACGTCGTAATTCAAACGGTGTTATATAAATGCATATTTTGTCATCATTCCTCACCCCTAGTCAAAACCCATTATGGGTGTGTTGTTTTTAAATTCGCTTCTTATTTGTATCCTCGTAAAGATAATTTAACTTCTTTAACATCTCCCTTAAGTTGTCCGGCTCCATGGCTAAATGGTTAGCGTGCTGGCCTTTGGCTACCGGGGTCCCGGGTTCGATTCCCCGCAGGGTCGGGAATTTTAACCATAATTGGTTAATTTTGCTGACACGGGGGCAGGGTGTATGTGTCGTCTTCATCCTCATCACGACGCGCAGGTCGCCTACGGGTGTCAAATCGAAAGACCTGTATCTGGCGAGCCGAACTTGTCCTCGGACACTCCCGACACTAAAAGCCATACGCCATTTTTTTCCCCTTAAGTTGATTCTCCACCTCACAATATCTGTGTTTCTTTATTTTTAAAGGAGATTCCAGGTACCAGGTACGTCCGTAACATCCTTCTTTCTTGAGATAAGTATCCTAATACAAAGATTTCAACACATTTTTCAATCATTCACCCCCGCCCCCTTAATTGCATTTACCGAAAACGAAAGAATTATTATTATTATTATTATTATTATTATTATTATTATTATTATTATTATTATTATTATTATTATTATATTTGCATTTATTTGTAGTGGCGAAGTTAGGACTCATGGTCCTCTCTTACACTTAACCACACTTCATTAACAGTGTACATCTGAGAATAATATTCAAAATCTTATCTTAAAACTACCATTACAAACTAGAAACAAGATATGAAACAAAATAACTATATATATAAGTATAAATATTCTCTGTCATATCTTAAAACTATCGTTACGTATTAAAAGTTGAATGACACAAAATAACATAAGCACAGTAAACGTACATTCACACACACATTCACTCTACCAGATCCATTCAGCCTGGCGGCACACATCGAGGAGATGCTCATGGCAAGACGGCTTAAAGGAATTTAAGGATTTTATGGATCTAATGTTTTGGGGGAGAGAATTCCATACCCTAGTTCCATTCGCAACAAAGGAATGGCTAAATGTTGTTGACCTGCTGAGAGGGTTAGCAAGTGTACTGCCGGAGCGTGTGTTATGCTGATGGAAAGAGGATAGGAAATTGAGTTTTGAAGATAAGAAATATGGGATATTCTCGTTTAATACTTGAAAGATTAATACTGCCACGTGTAGGTTTCTATATTGTTCAAATTTTAGAAGGGAAAGTTGATGATAATAAGGGGGAACATGAACATCATAGCGTAAGAAGAAGATAAATCTAATGCCTGAGTTCATAGCACGTTGTAATCGGTTTAGTTGTTCTCTGTAGGAAAATATAGGGAGGATAAGAGTATTTATAAGTCTAATTTTCATATTTAGTGGCAGCATATTTGTATGATATTTTAGTGGGTGAAGGGTGGCGTACACTTTTCTACAGATATTTGTAATGTGCTTAATGTGCTCTCCCTAGTTAAGATTCTCGTTTATAATTACACTAAGATGTCTTTCCGAGTTTTCGTACGGAATAATTGTTCCAGATAAAGTTAGTGGAGGAATATTTTTATTTTTTGTCGCACTGATTTGTTTCATCTGGCTAACAATAATAGCTTTATATTGTTACGGATTGATTAAAAATATAGTTTTTGAGCGTGTGCACCGATATTATTTAAGTCAGAGTTCAAATAACCTATTGATTGATTGATGTCTGAAATTTTGGAATGATAACAGGTTTGTAGATCGTCAGCATACAAGTGGTATTTACAGTGTCTTAGCTGTGTCGATATATCGTTAATATAGATAACAAAGGGAAGTGGTCCAAGTGCTGAGCCTTGTGATACTCCCGAATATTTTATTACCCATTCATATGACCTATTCTGAAGAATTACGCGTTGTTTTCGTTCGATAAGATATGAGAGAAAGAATTCTAGAGCTGTCTGTCCAAGTCAAGTGATTTCAATTTAGCAACCAGTACTCTCATACTTACTGTGTCAAAGGCTCTGCTAAAATCAGGAAGTGTAAGTAACGTCACCTGCCTTTCGTCTATAGCACGTCTCATGTCGTCTTTAACTTTCGGCAGGGCAGTGGCCGTACTGGGTCCCATTTGAAACCCGATTGTAAAGTGTCAAAGAATTTGTATTTGTTTACATGGTTGATTAATTGCACGTGTACTATGCGTTCAAGAGGCTTGGAGAGAGACGAAAGTATGCAAACAGGTCGATAATCTGTTATAAGTACAGGAAAAGAAGTTTTCAAAACAGGTATTATAACGGCATTTTTTCACATTTTTGGAAAGAGGCTACTTGTGAGGCACGTGTTGTATATATGAGTAATGACGGGAAGAATAATATCAATGATATGTTGTATTATGAGTATGGGTATTTCATCAGTTCCTACAGCGGATGAAGTGAATGATAATACCTCGCGTTTCACGTCAATCTCTGTGACTTCGCAGAATTCAAAGAATGGCTTATTTGGTGGTGGCTGGTTCAGAAGAGAATTTATAGCCTGTGATATTGTCTACATTTCCGGTTTAATTTTTATTTCAGAAAAATGAGCATTTAATCTCTCCAGAGAGATGTCTGGATTACATGGCTGCGGCAAGGCTTTCCCCATTCCAATGGAACGAAGTTGTTTCCAGTGTTTGACACATTTAAATTTCCAGCCAGGTGATTGTTAAAAGAAAATTTCTTCATTCGAATTATTACGTCGCTGGAAAGGTAAAAGGTTGTATTCCACAAAGCTCCTCCTATCAATTATTCTCCTTAAGACTGGTCACGCCTCCCAGCCACATATGGATACGCAGCCCATCAGAACAACTTTCGTTGTGTTCATTTCGCTATGGTTATGTGTAAAGGAAAATGAAGTTTAAGTACATTATACTGTAGGAATGCGTGAATTCGCTTACAAGCAACATCCCTACAATACGGTATGGTAAGGTCTATTTTCCTTTGCACATTCGCACAGGTAAATGAACACAGCGAAAATTATTCTGTTGGACTGCATTTAAATATATGGCTGGGAGACGTCACCAGTCTTAAAGACTATAATGGGTGGGAAGAGGATAGGCACATACGAGGTTTTAGAAGTTAGGCATCGATATATATATATATATATATATATATATATATATATACATACGGAATAATCAAGTCATTAATATTGACGTTTAGCTACTAAACATATTTTAAAATGTTGCGAAGATTGTATGAAAAGAAATTATAATAATTAATAAGCAATATAAAATAAGAAATTAAGTAATCAATTAGGCCTACTATATTTTTATAACTAACTAAACTAAAATAATAAGAACAATAAACAAACCTATGTAAATCAAGATTACACACTGCTATGACCTTCACAAGAAACAGCGAATTTACTTTAGGAGGATATAAACGAAAAATCATTTATTAGTAGGTTAATAATTAATTATTCAGTTACACAAGAATCCCTAAACGGCCGCTTTGAAAGCATTTCCACTTTGCATAGCCCAGATATTCTTAGGAAATTTGTTCCATTCGTGAGATGCGAGAAATGTGAAGGAATTGGTCGCGGTAGTTTTGTGGGTAAGCATTGCAAGAAGGGTGGTGTTACGTGTTCAGGGATTTCTTTAATGATTTGTGTTATTGATTTTACGTTCCAATAACTGTTTTCACGGTTTTCGGAGACTGCGGTGTGTTGGAATTTTGTCCCGCAGGAGTTCGTTTACGTGACAGTAAATTTACTGGCACGACGCTGACGTATTTGAGCACCTTCAAATACTACCGGATTGAGCCAGCATCGAACATTCAAAGTTGCCCTCAGAAGGCCATGCTCTACCGTCCAAGCTACTCAGCCCGGCAGGGCTCAGGTATTTGTGTCATGGTGTGAAGAGAAGTAACTGAAGGAATTTCTCAGGTAGGTGGGTTGTGAAGCATGTAGTATTTGATGAAAAATGCTTAGGGAGTCTCACGCTTAGCTGTGGCCAAGTTATGTGCGTTAAGGCTACGGCCACACTTGCGTGTTTTGGGTGGCAACGCTTGCAGTTTGTTCACGCTGGATTTCCGCGTGTTTTTCACGCAGCTTGACGAAGACACGTGGCCACACTTGCGTGTTTGCACGGCGTGATTTCATTAGTGTGTTGTATATTGTGAGTAGCAAAACATCGCCATTGCTCTTCATATGGAAGGCATTCCATTTTTAAGTAATAATTCCATTGTTGCGTTATGTGCTGCGTTGGTTGTTCTTCGTCGTCGGCGGCGTCAAAGAAAATATTGGATCCATCCTATATTCAATGACAAGTCATCAAGTGGACAGTTTGTGCTCCTACACACGTCTCCCCCAACACAGCTCCCGTTACTGTTAACCACGCATCTCTTTTCATTTCCCTGTCTTTGTCCTTTGTGTCGTAAAGGCACGGGTACCTTTATACCTCCAAAATTATCAGTTCACTGTCTAACATTCTCCTCAGTTTTAAACACGAACAAGAGCACAATAAAACCGCAGCGTCTTCTTCCCGCAAGTGTGGCCAGTCCCATTAAAGACAGTGCTGCGCATTTTTAGCGTGGCCTTACCCTAAATGATAGTAATATATGGTGGAAATCCCATTTCCTGTTGCAGAATTGAACCCACGTCCCTCCGGGCGAACCGAGCATGACCTTACCCTCTGGGATACACACCTCTGTTGATACTTTAACATTCCGTGACTATGATCCCAATATCACGTATAACTACAAGATTGTTTTTATTTGCAATACAATAACAGAGACATAAATGATGCAAGTTTCCGAAACGAATTATTATCGACTACTTACAAATTTAGTCACTCTCTCCGCTAATAATGAATGTGATTAACTTTATATACTTCCCTGAGTGACACAACTATCACGCAAAATATTAGACAATATACACTGACTGACAGAGCAAATGCAACACCAAGAAGGAGTGGTCAGAACTTTATGCCAATTGCAGGGTAGACTGACGTCACTGAGGTATGCTCATGATGTGAAATGCGCCGCTGTGCTGCGCACGTAGCGAACGATAAATGGGACACGGCGTTGGCGAATGGCCCACTTCGTACCGTGATTTCTCAGCCGACAGTCATTGTAGAACGTGTTGTCGTGTGCCACAGGACACGTGTATAGCTAAGAATGCCAGGCCGCCGTCAACGGAGGCATTTCCAGCAGACAGACGACTTTACGAGGGGTATGGTGATCGGGCTGAGAAGGGCAGGTTGGTCGCTTCGTCAAATCGCAGCCGATACCCATAGGGATGTGTCCACGGTGCAGCGCCTGTGGCGAAGATGGTTGGCGCAGGGACATGTAGCACGTGCGAGGGGTCCAGGCGCAGCCCGAGTGACGTCAGCACGCGAGGATCGGCGCATCCGCCGCCAAGCGGTGGCAGCCCCGCACGCCACGTCAACCGCCATTCTTCAGCATGTGCAAGACACCCTGGCTGTTCCAATATCGACCAGAACAATTTCCCGTCGATTGGTTGAAGGAGGCCTGCACTCCCGGCGTCCGCTCAGAAGACTACCATTGACTCCACAGCATAGACGTGCACGTCTGGCATGGTGCCGGGCTAGAGCGCCTTGGATGAGGGAATGGCGGAACGTCGTGTCCTCCGATGAGTCACGCTTCTGTTCTGTCAGTGATAGTCACCGCAGACGAGTGTGGCGTCGGCGTGGAGAAAGGTCAAATCCGGCAGTAACTGTGGAGCGCCCTACCGCTAAACAACGCGGCATCATGGTTTGGGGCGCTATTGCGTATGATTCCACGTCACCTCTAGTGCGTATTCAAGGCACGTTAAATGCCCACCGCTACGTGCAGCATGTGCTGCGGCCGGTGGCACTCCCGTACCTTCAGAGGCTGCCCAATGCTCTGTTTCAGCAGGATAATGCCCGCCCACACACTGCTCGCATCTCCCAACAGGCTCTACGAGGTGTACAGATGCTTCCGTGGCCAGCGTACTCTCCGGATCTCTCACCAATCGAACACGTGTGGGATCTCATTGGACGCCGTTTGCAAACTCTGCCCCAGCCTCGTACGGACGACCAACTGTGGCAAATGGTTGACAGAGAATGGAGAACCATCCCTCAGGACACCATCCGCACTCTTATTGACTCTGTACCTCGACGTGTTTCTGCGTGCATCGACGCTCGCGGTGGTCCTACATCCTACTGAGTCGATGCCGTGCGCATTGTGTAACCTGCATATCGGTTTGAAATAAACATCAATTATTCTTCCGTGCCGACTCTGTTTTTTCCCCAACTTTCATCCCTTTCGAACCACTCCTCCTTGGTGTTGCATTGTCACTTTCAGTCAGTGTATGAAGTACAAATCATGATCTCTTTTCTCACTATCTTCTTTTTTCTTTCTTAATCCGATTACCCTCCAGGGTTGGTTTTTCCCTCAGACTCACCTCTACCGCCCCAAGGGCAGTGTCCTGGAGCGTGATACAACTGGGAAGGAGGACCAGTGCCTCGCCCAGGTGGCCTCACCTGCTATGCTGAGCAGGGTCCTTGAGGGGGATGGGAAGATCGGAAGGAATACTCGTAGACAAGGAAGAGGGAAGGAAGCGGCCGTGGCCATAACTTAAATACCATCCAGACATTTGCTTGGAGGAGAAGTGAGTAACCACGGAAAATCACTTCAAGGATAGCTGAGATGGGAATCGAACACCTCTTTACCCAGTTGATCTCCCGAGGCTGATTCAACCCCGTTCCAGCCCTCGTACCACTATTCACATTTCGTGTCAGAGCCGAAAAGCGAACCCGGGCCTCCGTGGATGGCAGTTAATCACACTGACCACTACAGCACCTCTTATTATCCACCGGAATAAATTCGTCTTAGAGTGGTAAACGGCGTTTGCTGGACAATTTAACTAAGATGATTCGCTCAGATTTCTTGATATCAGCTTGAATCGAAATCTGCGATGTAATTTTGCGCTAGAATAGAAACCGAAATTATTTAATTATATTCACACATAGGCCTGAGCAGTCGCTGGAGAATACTTATCACATACAATTGAACTGTACGAATGTATGGCTAATATTCATTTACCATAAATTTCACTGGTTTGTGCTTCGATATTCGATATTTCAGTTTCTTGCGTAAACTTACAATAATTCGTTTCAATCTCATTATTCAACATTGTGATGAATGCATATGCGCCTGATTAGAACGTAACGGTTAACACTAAGAGCTGAAGTTCGCGGAGGCTTCGGATCGATTCGCTGTAGAGTCACAAATTGTAGTTTTTCTGGAGGACAGGTGCACGCAGCTCACTTCCTGTTCCTGAAAGGAGCTGCACCATCTTGGGACGAACTCAAATTTACATTAGGCTCATGAACAAATGTTATAATAAAGCAAAGTCACCTCCGTACAGGCCATGAAGGCCCTTGGAGGAGTGGAAGGTAAAGGCTTCTACCATTGTTAACCTCGGCACGTGATGGGGTGGAGTGGTTACCTCTACGCCCGGCCGCCTTTGCCCCCAGGAATTAACCTGGTACTCATTTTTGGTGTAGGCTGAGTGAACCTCAGGGCCATATGCACCTCCGAAAGTGGAAATCTCATTTCTTAAATTTTACGACTTCCTGACGGGGATTCGAACCCACGTCCTTCCGGGCGAACCGAGCACACCTTTACCGCCTCGGCCTCTCAGCCCCTAACTGTTATAATAGTACTTCTTAATTCATTTAATTTTATTCCATTTATCTCCTATTGTTACTAACGTATCATATCAAGTAAGAAATGATTTGCAGACTATAAACTGAATATTTTAGAGCAACATGAGGTTATAAGAATACCTTTAGAGGCTATGAAATTTTCATAACACCGTGTAGTTAGCGTAGGCGTTAAAATGTTCAATATGGGTCTGAATGTCGTCTAGCACGTGTTTGGACAGAAATTCTCCTCTAAGGAAGAACGTAAGCCCAGGTCAGGGTAATATTTCAATAGGAATGACTATCTTGACGCTCGACACCATTACTCAGTTGGAACCTAACTAATACTTCCCAGTTTTGACGGTAACAGTCTATATTTAGGAGCAATCATATTTTATGTCCACAAGTTTATATTTATAATGAGGATGAAATGATGATGAAGACAACACGTACACCCAGCCCCCGTGCCAGGGAAATTAACCAATGATGGTTAAAATTCCCGACCCTGCCGGGAATCGAACCCGGGACCAAAGGCCAGCACGCTAACCATTTAGCAATGGAGCAGGATGTCTCCCAACTGACTACACTCCTCTCAACACCACTCCGTCGTCCTCTCTAACGTGACTTGCTAGTGTAAAGGGAAATTAAAATTTTTATCCCCTTACTGACGCACTGTATCACTTCATGTTCATGTGATACTGTACCTACTGAAATGTAAGTTTGCGATACATTAACAGTTTGCGACGAGTTTCCTCATACTGGTAAAATATTACCATATTTTAAAGCAGGAGCTGAACATAATAATTTCTTGTGGCTAGCACAGCCGGAAGCAGACCATGTAAGTGAGGAGAGTGGCCAGTGTCTGCAGAGTATGGGGGATTGCGTGTTATTTTGGTGGAGAATTTTGTTCTGTGTGGTCCGACTCACTGGCTGAATGGTCAGTGTTGATTGAAGGAACAAAGTTATATGACACGCATGAATGAGGATTTTTTAAATGTTTTTGTTCGCTAGAAAATTCAATACTGAAGCAGTCAAGCCCACTTCAGGTCATTGAATATCGTGAGATATTTTTCTAATAGCCTTCAACGAGAGCAATTTATTGAAACATGACCACAACTGCTCCAGATATTCTGTAGTAACAAGCAACTTGGATTTCCTTTCCACGCACACACCAAGTTGTCATGCATGTAACTTTTAATTGGCCTATGGTCCCTCTGGTAGACCGTGATTGTTTCCGATGCGAAATGTACGTGCAGCAATAGTCCTTGCTCTTTTGTTCGCAGGGAAATAAGTACATTTCTTTTTGAGCACGAGATATGTCATGTCAAGGACACTGGATTTAATGTTTATTTTCAACTCGTGCGTTCTCACATCGATGTCACGACAAGCCGAGCAATCCGAGTCTAAAATGAACATTAATTCTGGAGTGTAGAGGGTTGGGGACGGGGGGATTTCTAGAGACATAGGCACTCTGTGACAATAGGAGCTTCCCCACGCTTTCAAATGGTGAGAAGCGTGGGATCCTAGAGGATGTATCCTAATAACAATGTCATTGGCTTTATGTCCCACTAGCTACCGTGTCCTTTTTCTTTTTTACAGTTTTTGGACTCATGAGTTGCCGGAATTTCGAACCGCAGTTCGTTTACGTGCCGATAAAACTACCAACACCAATCCATCATATTTGAGCACCTTCGTACGCACTGAGCTACAATGTTCCCAGCTACTAAGTTACAGCAGCAACATCAGCTAATCTCTGAAAGATATTCGTTAAATGCGTAGTGCGTTGTCTTGTAAACAGGTATTTAATATGTTGACGTATGTACCTTGCGCAATGTATAATTAAAGGTAATTCATTACTCATATAAGTTAATCATCCTTTATAAGCAAAGAACAAATCCATGTAAGAGGAGTGAAGAGTAGTGTGTATGGAAGCAAGAACAAGATCCGATTCAGAAAGTATAAGTTTAGAGCACTCGAATTTGCCTGGAAGGCCGTCTTCAGGTCTGCAGACAGGGGAGTTTGAACCCATCATTCCCTGAATGCCATTTTATTTATATATTTAGTGGAAGTACATAGGCCGGGGGGAGGGGCAACGAATTACGATTTATTGAGTGTACAAATAAATATACTTTGATGAAAATCTCTCTTCCGCTTGAAGCATCGACCATCACCTGCACAGTGAGATATTCCGCACGATAAACATTCAGTCCACATCTGTTACAGTATGTGGTCTTACATGTGAGCTTCTCGTTCAGTTGGTTTGAGTTCCGCCATGACTTCGAATTTTGTTTGAAGTTTGGAATGAAGTGCTCTCGGTCTTGGAACAAATTACCCTTGTTAGTTCTCTTAATATTAAATCACAATCGTGATTAGTTCCTTCTTATGGTCTATTAAATTGATGTTTTTAGAAACATAGAGGAAATAAGTTTCAACTCCGTTAACTTCTTCTTTCACAAGGGTTTTCATGTTGATATTTCTTCCAAAAAAGGAGGCTTAGTACAAAGAATAACACGCTGGAAGTCGTGAAAATGTGTTCGGAGCTGGGCGACAGCCATCCTGCCTGCTCTTGTTATTAAAAGTGAAGGAGTCATTCTCGTGATTTTAAGCGCTTCATGTGACGTGATGTGTTGCGACCGGCACGTTAATTTTAGATCTCCACTGCTGGAATGGGCGTCCTCTCACTGAGTACATTTGCACTCGGTTGAGGCCAGCAGCAAACATACTTTACAATTTAATTACCTTTACAAAATCGCCTCCGACAACCCAGCCTGAAAGAGGGGAATCTGCCACATTCATGACTGGTCGAAACGAGCGATTACAAAGTCGAGGTGAAGCGAATAAAGTGAAGATACGACTGATCTTTGGGGTTATGTCATACTAGCGTTCTCAGAATAAAATGAAATACTGTGATAGATAGCAACGCCAAACAATTATGATGTAGTGTCTCCGTCACACAAATGAAGTACTATGTACTGAGGCAAAAGCTGGTCATTTCCAGTGGTTAACAAGTGAGCTTCTCGTTCAGTTGGTTTGAGTTCCGCCATGACTTCGAATTTTACTTGAAGTTTGGAATGACGTGCACTCGGCCTTGCAAACACAACTGGGAAGGGAAGCAAGTCGACAAGATGGCAGGTACGGCCTTGGCTGAGGTTGGTGGCATTAAAAGATGGTAACTATTCCATGTCATTGGCTTCCAACACATTCAAGAAGTACTGTGGGACCTAAGTCCGACAACTTAACATCTATAAGGGCCATTAGCAGTTAAAACAAACGTTCAACAAATAGCACTGTTATACAATTACTGTAATAATAATAATAATAATAATAATAATAATAATAATAATAATAATAATAATAATAATAATAATAATAATAATGGGACCGTCTAGCCGAGTTGATGGTGATTTTAACCCAGAAGGACGTGCGTTCGATTCCCCGTCAGGAAGTCTGAAACTGAGAAACGAGAATTTTCCTCTTCTGGAGGAAGACATAGCCTTGATCATCACTCAGTCTGCAACAAAAATGAGTAACCAGTTAATTTCTGGTGGCAAAGGAAGCCGGGCATATGTCTAACCACACTATCCCACTGTTTGTGTTGGGCTTATGATATAAAGCGTTCCACGAAACAATAAAATAGAACTATAGGTATATTTCTACAGTGCATACGCAAGGTCATCCTACATCGTTATCAGCTAATTGCTCCGAGCGGCTCAGCTATTTTCAGCAATTAATTGTACAACTACCGTTGTTGTTAAGGGAAAATGATCACCACCATTACTGCCTCCGTAGAGTCCAGGTGTTACCGCCGTATAGGCGACCTCCACGTCTGTGAAGATGGGGCCCTATCTAAGATGAATTCTAATGCTAAGGACGGCACAAACACCCAAACCCCGAACCAGGGACCCCCTGGACCAAAGACCAGCATGCTAACCACTTAGCCATGGAGGCGGACAAATGTAAACTCTTGTCCTCGACCTGAGGTTGTGCAGCTCTTTTCAGACACACCCTCAATGGAGGTGAACTGCATGTATCATTTTAAACACATGCCACTCTTAAATTTCTGACACACCGGGCGAGTTGGCCGTGCGCGTAGAGGCACGCGGCTGTGAGCTTGCATCCGGGAGATAGTAGGTTCGAATCCCACTATCGGCAGCCCTGAAAATGGTTTTCCGTGGTTTCCCATTTTCACACCAGGCAAATGCTGGGGCTGTACCTTAAATAAGGCCACGGCCGCTTCCTTCCTACTCCTAGGCCTTTCCTATCCCATCGTCGCCATAAGACCTATCTGTGTCGGTGCGACGTAAAGCCCATAGCAAAAAAAAAAATTCTGACAGTACGAGGAATAGAAGCCGGGCACCCGAAGGCGACAACTGAGAGTGTTAGCCGTTACGTTACGGAGGCGGGCAATCATTGCCACTAAATTTAGAATACACTGACTGAGCAAATGTCATGGGATAGCGGAGCACTGATGCGCAGGTGTGTTGTCTGCGCACCACACGCCCCCTGTGCGAGCGGCAATTGTATAGGAGACCTTGTGAGCAGTGGCTGTGCATGTGACAGGTGTAACATGGAACGTCGTCGTGAGCTGACACCGTTCGAACGGGGTATGGTGATCGGTACCCGACGGATGGGAAGTGCGATTTCGGAAGTGGTGCGGGAATTCGGCTTCACGCGATCAACCGTGTCCAGGGTGTATCGTGAATGGTTGAATGCGGGTGTCACCGTCCACAACAGACGAACGACCGGCCATCCAGCCACCCTCGATGACCGTGACCGGCGACATCTGAGACGGATTGTCAATAGTGACAGACGGGCAACCGTGCAACAAATCACGGCTCAATTCAACACAGGCCATGCTAGACACGTTTCCCAGTGGACGAACAGTAGGAACGTGGGTTCTATAGGGTATGGGAGCCGGCGCCGCACAGGGTGCCACTGTTAACCCAACGTCATCGGGCACAACGACGCGCATTTGTCGCCAGTCACCAGGGATGGACACTGGAACAATGGCGTAACGTGATATGGTCGGGCGAATCACGATTTCAACTGCACCATGCCGATGGGAGGCACCGTGTATGGCACAGACCCCATGAAGCGATGGATCCCGCCTGCCTCGAAGGTATGGTCCAGGGCGCTGGTGTCTCTGTTATGGTCTGGGGTGCATTTTCCTGGTATGGAATGGGCCCCCTAGTTATTCTGGAAGAGACTTTGAATGGTACGCGGTATGTTGAGCTGCTCGGAGACCATCTCCACTCATTTTAGGCCTTCCAGCGCCCAGACGGTTCTGTGGTTTTTCAAGATGATAACACGCCGCCACATCGCTCCCACGTCGCCCGGGAATGGTTCCAGGAACATGCAGCGGAGGTCCAACGACTGCCATGGCCACCCAGGAGCTCCGATTTGAACCCTATCGAGCATATCTGGAATGTCCTGTGAACCCATGACCTTTGTGCCCTAAGAACATTATGCATAAATCGACAATCATTTAAAAGTTGGATTCTTGATAGCATGGATTTGACACGTGACGAGGGGGTGATTACCTTCGGTCCCACGCTCTGGGGTACGTGACGTCAGCCACACGTGTCAACGGCGGAAGAATCTCAAATCATTTTTGTGAACTATTTCAAAGCGCGTGTACATGGCGTGACCCAAGCCAAGTCAACAAAATATAGTGCCTATCAAAGGAGGTCAATCATCTCACAAATCGAACCCGTATACATTTTAAATGTCCATGAACACTACCGCCAGAAATGTAGCAAGCATGTAGTCACTTTCAAAACTCTTGAAATTAGAGTTTGATTAAGTCAGAAAATTTATAGAAATTTTCTTGGCGGCAAAGGGAGATATCCGAAGAGAGGGGGTAGCTGCTATAAATATGAAGGGACGCCATGACGAAGTCTCCTTCTCCGGCATTTGTGATACAAAGCGGACGAAAATTTGTTGAGCTGCTCTGCGAAATCAAACAACAAAAGTAGACTGAGTTCAACTGCAGATTTCAGCCATTGTGGTTAGGTCTTGTCTCCATGAGGAGATAGTTTTCTTGAGTGAAATAATTGTACCAGATAGGACGGTCAAAGTACTGAATAAATTCTAATGCGATTAAGTAATCCGTGTGCGGAAATGATTATAGTCCATCGTGTGCGCTCAGCAAACAAGTGCAGGGTATTTCTTTTTTTAATGCTTTATTCCAGGAAACCTGAAGAAAATTAATAATGAACTGTGAAGCCATGAATGTAAAAATGGCTAAATAAAATGCCAGGGTCGCAGGTGAGCGCTATGACGAACGCTGGCGTGACGACATGAGGTAGGTGACTTTCCATCTTACTACCTCTTATATCTTGTCTCATGGTCTCTAAAAGTGTATTTGAATGGGGATATACGACGCAGTGGTCACCCCTACTAAGTTTTGTAAATGTGAGAGTACGACTAAAAGAGTCATTTGTTTTATTTCCCACTTGGATAAAATTTTGAAGTCTTGCGAGTGCCGTATAATGTTGTAAAAAGTTATTGAATAGGGTTCCGAAGTGATATCACGTCCAATGTAGATCGTCATCCGTGTGAGTGTACTGCCTATATTTTGTGATGCCAAATTAAGATGTTCAGTCGACGTAAATTTTTCCTGTCTGCAATTTGACGTTAATAATAATAATCCATGGTCACTCATTTTCAATCGAGTGGAAGCGCGCTGTCGGGTGAGAACCTAGGGTGATGAATTTGGTCACGGAGAGAAACGTTTTTCTAGGCTCATTTTAAACTGTGTCTGACCGACAATAAAAAGATCTAGTAGAATGTTTCAGTCATTTTGTTCATAAAAATCAAGTTATTAAATATGATCTCATTTATGCGAAGTTATTCATGAGTAATGCATTGTGCCATATTAGACGTCGAGATTTCTAGTAAGGATTTTATTCCAGTTCTTTGTCGATGATAATTGTGGAGCTGGGAAACAGAGGTTAGTTTGTTGATATGAGATTTGTGAATCAGGTTGGACCTGTCATTGAAGCCGGGACATGGAAGCCCGAGGAATGTTTTATATGAGTTGAGATGAGATGTGCGAATCAGGTTAGAGTCCTGTCATTGAAGCCGGGACACGATAGCCCGAGGTATATTTTATAATGGTGGGAATGGAAAGAAATTCATAGAAATCCATAGCGGTATTAATTGGCGACGCGTATAATCAGTGTGGGCATCTTGAAGCTTAATCTGTGCATTTTGTTGGTTAGAATATCGTATTTGTTTAATTTTGTCGGCAGAGTTTAAAGAGAGCATTTGAGAAGTCAGTCAGGTAGAACGAACCGGGTGTTTCATGTAACTGCCAAGTGAACTTGAGGGTGAGAGGCCTCAGCTGATAGGAGGAAACAGCGGGGATATAACGGGACAGGGGTGGAATTAAGATTGTACTGTATTCTCGGCCAGGGAAAACGTTAAAATGCTGGATTTAGTTGAAATTCATAGCCGGTAATGATCTGAGTATTGTGAAATACTGTAATTGAGGACGTAATGAACATTTGAAATCACGAACTTTGAGTATAAGGAACAGAGTAACCAAATTCAGGGTTATCCAAAATATAGAGCGATGGTCGTGATGATCGGTTTGTCTGTGAGGGGTGTGCAGAATTCATAATGGTATGACGAGAGATGACATCGTAATTATATGGCGAGTTGTTTGGTTTGTACGTAGATTCATACGATATCCAAGTGTTAATAACGGTTAGGACTAGATTAGATTTTAAAAGTGAGATCAGGAGACAAGATATATAACTGGACATGAATTATGTAACAATTCTTTTCCAGCCAGATAAACATCACAATATTGAATTTGCATCACAGCTGCGTAGGAATTTGTGAAGAAACCAGAGTCCGCGGAGATAAAACTTGTTGTTCGTTAACATTTCGTCAAATCATTTAAATTTATTTAATTATTAAATTCAGTGAAACCGCATTTTGAAATAACTTTAATCAAGCGAATAACTTGGAGATGCATTCTGGAAATGTTAGTTTGTTTTCTGGGGAATATTAAAATGTAAAGTAATGATTAAGGGGACATATCCGAAGGAAATGGATTTTACTGCCACAAAGTTTGTGAGCATTGCTATTGTTGTAATTATTGAACTTTGATTGATTGAGCAGTGAATGTTCTGGGGATAGTAAAGTGGAAACTTTGGTCATCAACCGATGTAACTTAATTGTGTTTAGCCTTCAGCCTAGAAACTTGGATGGTTAAGGGGTCATCAACCTCAGTGACTTAGATAAGGGCCATATGCCATTGTAGCATCATTTCCTTGCGGTCATCATCCACAATGACTTTAAAGTAACTTAGAAGATTAGATGTCGGTCCATGACATAGACGCAGGTCACATCTATTCAATTAAGGGTCCATGCCGTAGAACCACTGTGTGGCACACACCGATTGGACGGCCTTAATTATACCCAGAGTCCAGAGTTCGTGTTACGAGGGCTGGACCATAACGAATCACTATGATGGTACATGTGGTCTCACATGGAAGCCGAATTTAAGGATTTCCAGACTTTCCTTTCTTAAATGATTAATAATTGAGACAATGGTTTCTAGTATGAATGCCCATCAGGCAGTTACGTTAAAATCTCACACCAGTGTTCTGACGATTATGTAAACATGATTGTGATGTCCAGTGGACACAGTTGACTTCTATGATACCATTGACATATCAGATAGCTTCATAATTTTCCTGAATAAATAGGAATCTTTTAAATAGACCTTTCATTCCAGTAGATAGATTAGAATTACTGAACCCTACCTTTACCTCAGCAAGTGACGAAGAACCCGATACGACCCAAGAGAGAGATCTCATGAACTTTGCTGATAGGTAAGGAAGGTAGGTATCCCTCAATATGGACCAAAGGGTTCACCTGGAACGCAGGCTCCGTGCCATGGATCCTGCACCCACGAACAGACCAGCATTGGCGGCCGCTCTGCAAGCGATTTGGTGTCAGCTGCGTCCAGAGGACTACCAGGGACTTGCCGACTCACTTCCACGGCGTCTCACTGCATTTCGCAGGGCTAAAGGAGGCCCCACACGCCATTAGGTGACTATCCCATGACACTTGCTAAGTCGGTGTATATTAATTGACCATTTATCCACGTTTTTTTGAAATCTGTTTCGTCAAACCCCAATAATTCCCTTGTTACTACCGAGTTTACGGAGAGGGGTAGCCTTTACTTTCCCCTCCCGGCCCCGAGGAGTAGAAGTAGCGTTCTTTCCCCTTCTCCAGAGGCCCTCGGTTCGATTTCTGTCCATCTCTGAGATTTTTACCTGGATCTGAGGGCTGGCTGGAAGTCCATTCAGCCTACGTGATTGCGATTGAGGAGCTATCTGACGGCGAGACAGAAGCTCTGGTCTAGAAATCAAGAATTAGGACAGAGGTTATTCGTCGTGCCGACGATACGACGCCTCGAATCCTGTAGGCTTTCGGGTTGAGCAGCGGTCGTTTAGCAGTCCATGGATCTTCGGTGCTGTTGGAGCATGGGGTTTGTTTCTACATTTTTTGTCTTCGACTAATCTCAGGGCTTTTATGTTCTATATGGAGATGGTTTTGCCTTATTATTATTATTATTATTATTGTTATTATTATTATTATTATTATTATTATTATTATTATTATTATTATTATTATTATTATTATTATTATTGTGACGTGAATTTACTGTCTCCCCTGTATCTTGTCAACCCGTCTTTCATTTATCCACTCCACTTTTGGTTCCACCTTGCAAATAGACATCACTTCCTGGAATGTACTGCAGGTATACTAAACCTTTTTCTTTAACTGCGACTAGGTATGTTGAAAATCTAACCTTTCTTAACCGTTGTTTTAGCTTAGCTTCCCTTCATTCTAGTTGCAGCGTATATTAAGGGTTTTTCCTTGTTCCAAATTGGGCATTTTTGCCCCCAGTAGGTCATATTGCTATGTCATCCTTTTGAGGTTGCTACGATTTTCTGAATACCTGAAATTTCAGTCCTTTTCTTAAAATTGTTCTGCTTTTTATTCGATATTAAGTTTCCCATGGCCCATTATGTAGGTTAAGCCTAGCTCCTGTAATTGAGAGGCGGGTTCCCAATGTCGGTTTACTGAATTTCTTCAGTGTTTCTCAGTTTGGAATTAGCCACGGGTTTAATACTCGTATATTACTTTACATTGCATGAAATTACCAGGTATGACTAGTAAAATGAGACTATGAAACCCCAAACTGCGCGCACTTTTTAACCTCTGAAAACCATCACTTCTCCGACAGCATGAATCTCGTTTACTGTTACTAATTAATGGAATGTATAAGCTCATTTTACGTTGTAATTCATTGTTGTTCATTCTACTGTTATTTGTTTTGAGAAAAATGAATTATTCTCTTTTTTGCTATTTGCTTTACGTCGCACTGACACAGATAGGTTGGCATTTTTAAAGTTGCGGGAGCTTCGAAATGTAATGTCCACATTTCGACCGCAGAATGTTACCTAACGATGGCTTACTTCTAAAACCTCGTATGTCCCAATGCTCTTCCTACCCATTATATTTTTTCAGACTGGTCACGCCTCCCAGCCATATATTTATATGCAATCCATCAGAATAATCCTCGTCATGTTCATTTTCCTGTTTTAATGTACAAAGGAAAAAAAATGGGATTTTGTGTGCATGGCGAATTTACAGACTCCAGCAGTATAATGTATTTAAGGTTCATTTCCCTTTGCACATTAGCATATGAAAATTAACACAACGAACATTGTTCTGATGGACTTCACATCATATGTGACTGGGAGGCGTGACCAGCCTTAAGGAAAATAATGGATAGGAAAAACATTAAAAGATACGAGGTTTTAGAAGTAACTCCTCACTATATTTTTGACTCTTAAATCTTGGCCGAGAATATATGAATGATATTTTCGAGACAAATAAGCCGGCCGGAAGGTCACCTTTCGAGTCAATATATTGCATACACTGAGGTGCACCGCCTTCATGCTCTTGTGGTATCGTTTGGGACTATGCCAGATATTTAAAATCTGGCGTGTAGGCTGGAATGGAGTGCTTTCGTTCCCGTGAGGCGAGTACAATTGCGAATCCTCAGCCATTTTCAAAACTGGTTTTCCGTGGTTTGCCACTCCACTTTCAGATAAATTCCTAGGTGAAACGAATCGCCAAAGCTACGTCCATGTTTTCCACACCTCATATCTAGGCAAATTCCAGAATAATACCTACCTCGAAGGGCATTTACATGGTTTCCTGCTTTAACGCCAGGTATATACCAGAAATTTACCAAGCACGAAGGGTATGTCTATGGTTTCCCACTTCAACTCCAGATGAATTCTCGGACAGTACCTACCTTTAAGGATATTTCAGTTGTTTTTCACTTCAACGCCAGGTGAATTCTCAGACAGTATCTACATCAAGGAGTATTTCTATGGTTTTTCCACTTCAACTCCAGCTGTATTTATAGAGTGTATTTCTGTGGCTTTCCACTTCAACCCCAGTCGAATTCCCGCAAAGTACCTATCTCGAAGGGTGTGTCTCCGTTTTCCTACTTCAATTAATGGCGAATTTCTAGATAACACCTATCTCGAAGGGTATGGATGTTGTTTCCCACTTCAGTTCCTGGCGAATTTCCTGATAATTCCTACTCGATGGGTATTTATATGATTTCCCACTTCAGTTTTGGGGAATTCCCAGATATTATCCACATAGAAGGGTATTTTATGTGATTTACCACTTCAACTCCAGGGAAACTGGCAGGCATTAACAACCTCTAAGGGTATTTATATGGTATTCCATTTCAATTGCTGTCGAGTTCTCACAGTATCTGCCGTATTCATTTGATCTTCTACTTCGGCTCCTATGGAATTCGCAGATAATGTCTACCTTGAATGGTATTTCAGATGTTTCACACTTGAATTCCTGACAAATTCCCAGATAATACATACCTCGAAGGGTATTTATGTGGATTTTCACTTAATTTCCAGTAATGCCGATATCGATGTGTAACTCACGACTACGGCCGCGTCCTTCCAAATCCTAGCCTAACGCTTTCTGATTCCTTTCTTCTCGAAAGGCTCCCATTTAACCTTGCGGGTACAGTCACGTGGATAATGTATCAATCATCTCTCTCCATATATAGCCAGATTCACAGCGTCCAGCTCAGAAACATTGCCTGACGGAGTACTGCAATGAAATCGCTCATTTTGTACGAGAAAGAATAAATGATAAAGAATAAAATACTGTATATTAAAATGAAACATATAGGTACACAAGGGATGTTTAGAATGCTGTTTATTACAGAAATAAAAGCATAAAATAGAACGAGAGCAATTTAGGAAGCTAGGGGTGGAATATATCTCTGTTGTTAATACGGCGAATGTTGGTTTTCATCATTACAATTCCAACCACTTGTACTACTATATGTTTTTCACTTTATTTTTTGTACGTCCCTGTATGGTTCACATTTCACTTTTGAAGGTAGTGACTTGTAATTAGTGTCTTGTTCCACCGTTTGGTAGTAGCACACGCACAGGGGCAAACGAATGCACTCGTCGTAGCCATTTCATAACAACACTGTCAGCGTAGGAGCAGACAACATGGAAAGCAACCGTCAGGGACAGCGCTGTACGACTTGGTTCCTATGGCATGACCACTGCATAAATTCATCGGCGCTTGGTGGCAGTCCGCGGAGAACATGCGCCGTCACGGAAAACAGTTTAAAACTGGGTGAAAGGTTGGAAAACATGACGCATATCGGTTGACAAGATAACCAGTTCTGGAAGGAGTGTGACAGTGTCACACCAGCCAACATTGCCCGGGTCGAACAAGCCATTCAAGGAAACAAATGCATCATAACTACGGAAATGGAGGCAGCCACGGGAATTAGCCGAAACACCCTGCTGCGGATCGTACAGTTGGGGAAGGTGTCATCCACGTGGGTGCCTAGACTCTTGTCTGCAGACGAAAAGCAGAGGCGTGTGGACGTGTGCAGAGAAATTTTGCAACGCCATGATCAAGATCCAGGCGACTTCATGGCTAGGCTTGTGACTGGAGATGAGACATGGCTCCATTACCATGAGCCCCAAACGAAACAACAATCGATGCAATGGAAGCATAGGGTACTGCCACACCCACCATACTCTCCCGACTAGTCACCAAGTGATTATCACCTGTTCGGGAACACGAAGAAACCTCTGCGTGGTCGCCGTTTTGCGGATTTTTCAGAACTGGACAAAGCTGTCAAGGCACGGGTACGCAGCACTCCGAAAGAATGGTTTTAGGAAGGTCTGGAGAGACTGACACATCGATGGCAGAAGTGCATACAGTTACAAGGCAATTATGTTGAGAAGGATACAGTTACAAGGCAATTATGTTTAGAAGGATACAGTTACAAGGCAATTATGTTGAGAAGGAGGAAGCAACAACTGATGTGTAATGTAATTCATTTGGGCAGAAAAAAGTAATGTGTAGAACAATATAGTACGCCCTTCATACATGCTTAGCGTCCCTTCAACTCCCACCGACCTGAAGAGATACTAGAGTGCTTGAATTCTGCCATTTATTTATCTCGTGCCAGAAGCAGAGTTACACATATATAAAGATGTACACAAAATAATTGTAGAAAAGATTAAAAGGAATAAAAATAAACTGTGCACACAACGTTCAACTGTGCGATAAAATCAGCTCTTTAATTTGTTCGAAACACTAAGCTTACTGGAAGGTAGCAGTTTCGGTCTTAATTGAAATACAAGGCCGGTATTTGCGTGGTAGAGAAATGAAAAAACACTGAGGACAATCTTCAGCACTGGCGACGATTATTCCTACCATAACACAGGTTTACCGCTACAGGATCTGCAATGTCTAGTGAACTCGATGGGAGTTACCTTTCAACAGCAGCGAATATTTTAGGTGTTAGTGAGAAGACAGTCGTCAACTTCGTGGATTAACAAAGGCTTGCGAGATTACCGGGGACAACGCCAATGTTTCAAAATTGCCTGGTTATGTTCTTATAAAATTGCACAAGTCATTCATTCTGAAATAATAATAATAATAATAATAATAATAATAATAATAATAATAATAATAATAATAATAATAATAATAATAATAATAATAATAATCGTATGGTCTCAGCTACCGAGTTTCTAACTGGTACCAACTATACGGCTTGCCCATCAGTTTCGATATTTCAGTTTTGCTGCTATCTAATACCGAAAGCGGAATTCTACAAGATAGTTCATACGGCCAAGTTAATTCAACCTCGCAGGATGACACCAAGCGGGTCACAGAGAATTTTAACATACCAACAACAACGCCATGAAGTGCCAATATTTGTTACCGTCCTGCAAAAATCGACTACGTAATTCGGGATTGAATCATACATTTCGGATAATGAGCCGGACAATCTACTACTGATCAACTGAGACATCTCTAAGCAGTACTTGGTGTGGTCTTTCAGTCATGTAGTACAGTGAGTTAGCAGGCTTGATAACAGACACTTCTCATCAAGACCGCCGTGCTTAGAATCCTGTCAATAACAGTTAGATTTTAGAAACGGAAGGTCACGCCCCATTATAAATGTAGACCCTGCGGTTTATTAAAGGTTACAAAAATTCAAAGTAATCAATCAATCAATCAATCAATCAATCAATCAATCAATCAATCAATCAATCAATCATCGGTGATCTGCATTTAGAGCTGTCGTCCAGGTGGCAGATTCCCTATCAATTGTTTGCCTAGTTATTTTCTCAAACGTTTTCAAAGAACTGTGAAATGTATCGAACATTTCCCGTGATAATTTTTTTCCAATGCCTTACTCCTCGTTCTATGAATGAATATTTTCCCACTAATTGTCTTCTTGAATTCTAACTTTATCTTCACACTACGACATTTCCTACCTCTAAAAGCTCCGCTAAGGCTTATTCGTCTACTAATGTCATTCCACGTCTTCTCTCCACTATATAATAATATACTGTAATGTCGTGTGGCTATTTCTATCCGAGTGCAGCCCTTGTGAGGCAGACCCTCCGTTGACGGTGGGCGGAATCTGCCATGTGTAGGTAAATGCGTGTTATTGTGGTGGAGAATAGTGTTTTGTGTGGTATGTGAGTTGCAGGGATGCTGTAGACAGCACAAACACCCAGCCCCCAGGCCACTGGAATTAACCAATGAAGGTTAAAATCCCCGACCCGGCCGGGAATCGAACCCGGGACCCACTGAACCGAAGGCCAGTACGCTGACCATTCAGCCAACGAGTCGGACATCTCTCCACTGACAGTTCAAAATACACCACGTACAGTAGTTGAGCGTGTCGTTTCCTTAATCCCAAGTCTTTCCAGCCCAAAGTTTTCAACCGTTTCGTAACAGTAATCGTTTGTAGGAAATCAACCTGAACAAATCGTGCTGCTTTTCCACTTCTCGTTTCATTTAGTCCTGGTGTGAGTGCCATACATTGGAACCCTACCTTAACTGGGGTCTTAGCAGAGATTGTACGCCCTCTCCTTTATATCCTTACTACAACCCCTAAATACTCTCATAACCATGCAAAGAGGTCTGTAATCTTCCTTAACAACGTCGTTAATATGATTACCTCAATGCAGAACATTCCTTACATTAACACATAGGTTCTTACAGAGTTCCTCATGAGGTACTCTCACTCCATTACCCCTTATCCATTTCCTGCCGGGTCGGGGCATTTATGGAACTTCCCCTTTTTCCTCTTTCCTTCCACCATTTATATTCTATAATTTTGTCCCAGTCTAGGTTTATTCTCCTTGCACTGCTCTTTATTAAAATGATCCACCTTGTTCTAAATCTCTCTCTACCGAGCTCGATAGCTGCAGTCGCTTAAGTGCGGCCAGTATCCAGTATTCGGGAGATAGTGGGTTCGAACCCCACTGTCGGCAGCCCTGAAGATGGTTTTCCGTGGTTTCCCATTTTCACACCAGGAAAATGCTGGGCCTGTACCTTAATTAAGGCCACGGACGCGTCCTTCCCAGTCCTAGGCCTATTCTGTCCCATCGTCGCCATAAGACCTATCTGTGTCAGTGCGACGTAAAGCCAATAGCAAATCTAAATCACTGGAACTTCTATAGGTATTCATTTCTCCTATGTCCTTTGTACATGTTCAAACTCCCTTTCTAACATCTTCGTTATTCGCTCTGCCTTTCCTTGTCTTTGCTATCATACTTCTTAGATATTTCATTTCCTTGGCTTGAATTCCACTCTCCTCCCTACTTGTCAATGTCTAGGTTTCAGCCGCATAAGTCGTTTGTCATAAAAAGCATTTACAATATAAACAACAGTGTAAATTGTTATACATCACATACATTCTTATACATTTTAGAACTCTGTAAAAGTGTAGACGCGTAACTTTTTAACACAAAGGCTATCCAACACTGAACTGAAACAATAGTGTTCTTTTTCCTAGTAATTCGCAACCATCTTTTTAAAATGCAGTGATACTGTAGCCTAGTCCATTCCAAATCTTGTATATTTTGGCATCTAAACAGTTGATAAAATTTATTGAAATCAAGTTATAAATGTAATACCGTAGTCTAGAAGAGATGGATGTGGAAGAACTGGGTTTGATGAGGAGAGAGCCTATCTATTCGGAGATCAGTGTGTGGGGATTTGATGATTGTCCTCGTCCTTTTTTCATGTTTTTCCTTGTGTCCTGTTCCCACACTAATCCACATGGTTCTTATTTCAGTGAGAGTCGCTCGAGTAATGTCCTATTTGACTCTACAGCAAATTACCCTATATTAAAAGCGTACACGTAAACCTAAAACAAACGAAAGTACATAACCTTTATGGTACTATGGCTGATTATAATGGTAATTCAAACTAAAAACCCTACTCAGGCAGTGTGTGTTTTCTGTCGACTAAATTCACTAAACAACCTCTTGCAACACTTCACAATTTCACTCGCGTTCGCGTTTCCTACTCGTCACAGATCGCACCCATGAACGTAATCGAAAATACAGCTACCACCTTCCGTACCCACCCCGTGGTGCGACAAACTCCCACCCCAAACACGGCTCCCCGCAGCGCAGGCTACTTTCCGCAATCAAAACCGGCCGCCTCGCTACTGATGCACTAATCATTGCTTCGCGGCTCACACTCGGCTGACTAAAGACTGAATGGCGTTCGTCAGCTCCGTTCCTTATATAAATCAGAGAGATTATCGCAGTTTCCATTTCCAGACCACTCTGGATGCCTTCGCCATTGTTAATCGGCTCCCAGCTTCTTCTAACGAACTTCCTTATTGCGAGCGTCAACATTTTACCGGCGGTATTGTTTTGCTCACTGTTGGCCCTGCACACATTGTTGGCGCTGTGCCGACATTGTTTCCTCCACCTACACTCTCGGCCTTCATTGTCACAATATTTATGTTAATCATGAATACAGTATTTCTTTCCTATATTCAAGTTTGAACGTAAATATTTGGATACCCCTGCAGTGTATTTGCGCTATAACAGGAAGTTTGTTTCATAGAACGTGGCAGCCCAGGCAAAAAAATTACTCTCGATCCCCAATCTTAAAATTTTCATTTGAATCTCTGACCCTCGAAACATATAACTCCCCAGGCCGGCGTTCAAACATTTCATTAACGCTAAAATGTTATCTTCAATAACATAGCTTTTCATGCACCAACATGATATTGACGTAAGGTACTGAAAGTTATATTACCCTGAATTTGAATACTAACAAGGGGACATTCCCTACTTGTCAACACCAATTTCGCTCAAATTTATAGAACATGCAGGTCTTGGCTAGAAATGAAAGTACTCGAAATGGGAACTCCAGATGGCCAAGCGTATAGAAAATAAAAATAAAAATAAAAATGTTGACGCGGCTCTCGCACCATGTAAGCCACTTACGTTAGTACGCCAGCCTAGCAGTAGTTGGCGAAGCGGTAAGAGCTCGGACTGGTAATTCGATGGTCGTGGGTTCGACTGCCCGTGTGGAGACTTGTTTTTCTGTCAACTTTTATATTATTCATTTTCGAATTACGCAAAGGGGCGAATAATTCATTTTATTTATTTATACGCAAAAGGCATAGAAAAGGTAAAAAATTGGGATTTAATTGTCATTTTCTACCTGCGCCAAGAATCTATTGTTTGTGTACAGCCGCCAGGAGCAACCTGCACTTCATCATCATCATCTGTTTACCCTCCAGGGTCGGTTTTTCCCTCGGACACAGCGAGGGATCCCACCTCTACCTGCACTTGTCAGGTGAAAACGAATCTTACAGCGAAACGACTATTCACGTTTATAGCACGTTCCCCAAGGAGGGGAGATAGCCAATAAAGGAGAAAAAAAGAATTTCTGTTTGAACACGTCGAGAAAGTTCGCAACTCCAAATTTTCTACAATTGTGCCCTCATTAAAGAAATTACATCCTATATGCCTTTTGAATATAAATAAGTAAAATAAATTAAAATAAATGAATAAAATAAAAATTGAGAAACATACTCTCCACACGGGGAGTCGAACCCACGACCATCGAATTACCACTCCGAGCTCTTACCGCTACGCCAACAACTGGTCGGTGTGCGCACTAACGTAAGTAGCTTATACGTTGCGAGAGCAGCGTCAACACTTTTATTTTTATTTTTATTTTCTATGCGCTTGGCCATCTGGAGTTCCCACTTTGGGTACTTTCATTTCTAGCCAAGGCCTGCATGTTCTATAAATTTGAGTGAAATCGGTGGTGACGAGTAGGGAATGTCCCCTTGTAAGTTCAATTATTCTGGGTGCCAAAATAATTTCACGTTCAAGGGAAATGGCGCTATTTCTTTCCGATTATACAGCTGATAATGAAGATTGCTTTTTTTTTTTTTTTTTTTTTTTTTGCTAGTTGCTTTACGTCGCACCGACACAGATAGGTCTTATGGCGACGATGGGACAGGGAAGGGCTGGGAGTGGGAAGGAAGCGGCCGTGGCCTTAATTAAGGTACAGCCCCAGCATTTGCCTGGTGTGAAAATGGGAAACCACGGAAAACCATCTTCAGGGCTGCCGACAGTGGGGTTCGAACCTACTATCTCCCGAATACTGGATACTGGCCGCACTTAAGCGACTGCAGCTATCGAGCTCGGTAATGAAGATTGCTGATGGCCTTGATTTATTAATGGTGCTAGAGACATCTTCATTAACAATTCCAGGTAGCCTACTTACTATTCTACGTTTGGAAATTATAACGAAATCGTGTGTTTCTGTGATACGTAATACATGTTTTCACTTATAGACTGTTGTTAATAAAAAATGTCGTATGGCTTTTAGTGCCGGGATATCCCAGGACGGGTTCGGCTCGCCAGGTGCAGGTCTTTCTATTTGACTCCCGTAGGCGACCTGCGCGTCGTGATGAGGATGAAATGATGATGAAGACAACACATACACCCAGCCCCCGTGCCATTGGAATTAACCAATTAAGGTTAAGATCCCCGACCCGGCCGGGAATCGAACCCGGGACCCTCTAAACCGAAGGCCAGTACGCTGACCGTTCAGCCAACGAGTCGGACAGACTGTTGTTGATGAAAGGGTTCATCATTATCATCGCACTTGTTTATCTATACCTGATTGTGGCAATATGAATAGGACGCAGACTTAACTAGGCGACTACTATCAATGTTTAGAAATGGAAATATTCTCCTAGTGTGTCAAAATGACTGTTAAGTAAGCATATGGTTAAATACAGTATTTTGAAAATCTCCCGGTCTACAAAGTCAAGAATAAAGGCCGAGAGGATTCGTCGTGCCGATTACACGACACCTCGTAATCTGCAACCCTTCGGGCTGAGCAGCGCTTGCTTGGAGGAGCATGGCCCTTGAGGAGCCTTCGTGCCATGGGGTTTGGTTTCGTTATATTTAAAAATAATCTGTCCTCTGAAAGACTAATTGAACTGGTCTTTAAATCATAACCTGAAGATTACTCTAAATATATTCCCCGTGGATTAAGCGGTTATGATGCAGGACTGTGTATGGAGAACTGTTTTAACATACGCACATATTTCAGAATCATTAAACGACAACGAAACGATGGCACAAAAGCAATACAAATAAGTGTGGTCTCTGGCCTATGTTTGTCAATGGTACGGTAACTACACCCACATAATTCGGAGCTGCATAATTATATCTTCGCTGCGGAAACATTACAGAAATATCTGACAATGCTCTTCCTATCCATTATTTCCGTTAAGATTGGTCAAGCCTCCCAACCACATATGAATATGCAGTCGATTAGAACAATTTTCATTGTGTTTATTTTTCTATGCTGTATGTAAAGGAAGTCCGCCTCTGTGGTGTAGTGGTTAGCATGATTAGCTGCCACCCCCGGAGGCCCGGGTTCGATTCCCGGCTCTGCCACGAAATTTGAAAAGTGGTACGAGGGCTGGAACGGGGTCCACTCAGCCTCGGGAGGTCAACTGAGTAGAGGTGGGTTCGATTCCCACCTTATCCATCCTGGAAGTGGTTTTCCGTGGTTTCCCACTTCTCCTCCAGGCGAATGCCGGGATGGTACCTAACTTAAGGCCACGGCCGCTTCCTTCCCTCTTCCTTGCCTATCCCTTCCAATCTCCCCATCCCTCCACAAGGCCCCTGTTCAGCATAGCAGGTGAGGCCGCTTGGGCGAGGTACTGGTCATACTCCCCAGTTGTATCCCCCGACCAAGAGTCTGAAGCTCCAGGACACTGCCCTTGAGGCGGTAGAGGTGGGATCCCTCGCTAAGTCCGAGGGAAAAACTGAACCTGGAGGGTAAACAGATGATGATGATGATGATGATGATGATGATGATGATGTAAAGGAAAATGAACCTTACCGTACCGCACTGTAGAATATATGTTTGCATGACGTATTTACGCACTCCTACAGTATAATATATTTTAGGTGCATTGTCCTTTTCCTCAGCGACTGTATACAAATATTATAGTTCAAGGACCGCCTCTGTGGTGTAGTGGTTAGCGTGATTAGCTGCCAACCCCGGAGGTCCGGGTTCGATTCCCGGCTCTGCCACGAAATTTGAAAAGTGGTACGAGGGCTGGAAAGGGGTCCACTCAGTCTCGGGAGGTCAACTGAGTAGAGGTGGGTTCGATTCCCACCTCAGCCATCCTCGAAGTGGTTTTCCGTGGTTTCCCACTTCACCTCCAGGTGAATGCCAGGGTAGTACCTAACTTAAGGCCACGGCCACTTCCGTCCCTCATCCTTGCCTATCCCTTCCAATCTTCCCATCCCCCTACTAGGCCACTGTTCACCATAGCAGGTGAGGCCGCCTGGGCGAGGTACTGGTCATACTCCCCAGTTGTATCCCCCGACCAAGAGCCTGAAGCTCAAGGACACTGCCCTTGAGGCGGTAGAGGTGGGATCCCTCGCTGAGTCCGAGGGAAAAGCCGGACCTGGAGGGTAAACAGATGATGATGATGATAGTTCAAGGGCGTATGATTTCAATGTATTCAAACCCATTACGAGGTACACTTATTCTTCTACCCCTTTTACCAAATCTGTTGGGTCGTAGGTACGAACTATGTCACACATGTGGAGGCCCTTTTTTTACGGCTGAATACCTTTCCCGACTCCAACCCTATGTGAAGGAAGTAAACACTTCCGCAATTACAATTACACGCAGGTTAATAACATATGGTGCCAGTAGGGGCAAAAGATTTTGCGAGGTCGACGCCCCGAACAAACAGAATTTTAATTTTTTTTAAATCCCGACTTGGCCGGGAATCGAACTTGGGTATGACTGAAACGAAGGCCTCAACGCTGACCATTCAGTCAAGGTGTCGGATCCATTACGACGAACACTGTTGTGAAAATATTCCAGCATAAAAACGTTGTTCCTCTGGAAACACTCATCACTCAATAGGTTAATCGAGGCTGTAAATTTGGAGAAATCCGCTGTGAAAAGGGCACAATCTCAACTAAAGCTGTAATAGAAAAACAATTTCAAGAATTTCCGACGGAGAAAAGCAAATCAAACCGTCTTCGGAGTCCGTGAGTATGTAGACAATCTAGAACTGATGACTATACGGTGAATTCATTAAGTCCAACTATATTCAAAAAGAAATAACGTGGATCCCTCTGTGCCAGGCAACTAAAGAAGATACATGATAAGGAAACCTGGAATAAACTTACTACAATAGGTCTTGTTAGCCTGATTGGCTTGCAGCCGCTCTGCGATCTGTGTTTTCAGAGCTCCGGATGTCACCGCGCTTATTTCTGAATTTCAGTTCATCAGCTTACATTCTGCCACAGATACTAATGAGGTTCTTCATGTAGCATCTATATTGAATACAATACACAATTATAACAAAAAATAAAATTGGAGAGTACAAGGCATCAATTAAAATTGTCAATGTGCGTTAGCACAAAGTCACATTATGGTTAATCACAAATTCCAGATCCATCTCTGATTAGATAATATAGTGTTTACTACGTCTTCTGGTAGGAGCTAGAACAAGTTTCGTACTGTCACTGACCTGTCTCAGTCCGATCTCAGGCTGTGAGAGTATGAAGACTACTGTCGTAACATTGTTCATTATACGTCAGTCCCTGTGATGAATGCCTTGAAAATATGGCTTATAGGATCGATATGCGTATGTGTTTCAATAGGCTTGGTGGACTGTTATGTAAAAGTCCCGTGAGGCTTAGGGAAGAAAGTAACAATAATTACCTCACTCCCTAATTTACTAGTACGCCTCTTCAGTGATGCTCAGACTCCCTGTTACTAACGATGGTGGACTTGTCGGAGATCGAAATATTCTTCGGGCTAAGGACTTACATTTAATTAAACAAAGGAAAACTAAATATGAGCTTGAACACTATTTAGAGCTCAACTTAAGTATTAAAACAGGACTTTAAACAGTTTATAGACAATTAATTAAGGGCATTACTGCACAGTAACATCAAAATTCACTTCGAGAATCGAAAGGTGTAACTTGTTTTGTATTACAGAACTATGATGTATGATGACGTCAGATTACCAAATTAGAATCGCTACCTCTTCAAGAAAGTGTGAATGTCCCGTTTAAAAAACCTCAAACTACTCAAAGTACTGACTTCGAGCAGAGACTAGGATCAAACATAGGGCTTAGTTAATTGCCAAGAAGCTGGTCAAGACGTGTGATACAGGGCATTATTACAGTATGCTCTGTATCGGAGTTAGCTCGTTGTGTGTAAGTAGCCCAACCTACCGTAATGCAGAAGTTCAGAAGTTAGTGACTACATAGAACTGAAAAGAGCATGTGTCTCTTAGTAGGCTGAAGTTCACTACCCCTATCTGCTGGCCAATATTTATCTATACAGTACATCAATTAATCGTCGAAAACTAGAGGTCGTTTTCACGTCCCAATGAAAATCTATGCTAATATTATATGAAATGACTAGGTGGCTATATATTGCGGGTCGTGTAGCTGCAATATCGTATTCGGGAGGCAGTCGTTTGAGAACCCCATCGTCTGTAGCCCTGAAAATAGGTTTCTGTGGTTTTCCATTTTTACATCAGGCAAATGTTGAGGTTCTATCCTAATTAAAAACAGGCCGCTACCTCCTCAGCTGTAGTATTTCCCTCTTCCACCGTCTTCGAGTAGCTTCGTCAATTACTTCAAGGGTAAACAAAAAAGTTATTTGTTGGTTTATGCAAGTAACTTACGATATCGTGGTCTGGAATCCCATGCGCTTATATCGTCTGAAGGATTGTCCGATTATGAGCTGTGGCTGTGGCGTATGCAAGTATCGGGCTAGGAGTGGGAAGGGAGTGTTCGAGGTAAGTACAACTCCTGTGTAAATCCAGAGTGCAGGTAGGAAACGCGGAACACCACTTCATTGACGGCTAGTAGTGGGACTTCATCCCAGTTTCTTCTCATATTGTTCCCAAATCTGAATACAACTCAATCAATAATTCCAACCCGTTAAAATTTCGTTCCAGAGAAGAGAAGTGAATCTAGGCCAAGTGACCAGGGATATACAACAACAACAACAACACTAATAGTAATCCTATTAATCCTAATAATAATAATAATAATAATAATAATAATAATAATAATAATAATAATAATAATAATAAGGGAATGTGGCACACAACAGACCATACGGACTCCACTGCCAAACATGTCTCGATAGTCGATTTTGGAGTTCCCTGTAGTTCAAATATTCAGTCAACTTATCAGACGAGTGCAGAAATAATTACGTGTATAGACTCTATGTATTGAACCCTTATGAGACTCTCGTACTCACCGAGTGAGTTGGCGGTGCGGTTACGATCATGCACCTGTGAGCTTGCATTCGGGAGATCGTGGGTTCGAATCCCACCGTCGGCAGCCCTGAAGATAGATTTCCGTGTTTCCCATTTTCACACCAGGCAAATGGTAGGGCTGTACCTTAATTATGGCCATTTTTCAGTCCTAGCATTCTCCTATCTCTCCGTCGCAAAAACCTTCGATGTGTTAGTGCGACGTTAAACAAGTAACAAAAAATACCTCTTGTACTCATGGGGGTATCGGGTATAACAAGTAATAGGATATGTTTGGTTGCAAAGAGGAGAATAAATGTAAAGAATTAAAATAGCAATCGAATTTATTAATAAGAAGTCATCCCTGTCCTTAATGTGGATGATTAAGACACATGATCGCTCTACATAATATGTATATTATATACATGACTACACATAATCAAGCCGGAGACAGACCTCTCATAACACGGATAAACACTTATCATCAAGAGTATAATCAACTACATGGAAATATCAATTTAAACTGACATTACCAAACAAGAACAGCAATATCAAGTCTGTTATTGATAATTAATTCACTTGAATTTCAAAAATTTCCATCAATAATTTAGTTGCTTGCGTTCAAATTTCTACAATTTCGGAACGTACTTTTTTTCACTTTGCAACCTAACCTCAATCACAGATCGTAACGCGATCTGATAAGTTCCTAACCACGATATTACCAGCACTATGTGAATTAGGAGACACTAAAGAAGTTACTCACTTGTCAACTAAACATAGTAAATAACTTTAAAGTAGCCTAAACGGAAACATAAATCTGTAAACGTATCACCCTTTAACATACATCAATAACTGTAGAGCAGCGACTTATAATCAAATATTAATCTCACCTAGAAAGCTTCAATCACAATTCAGTAAGTTACGACAAACAAATAGACACCCTAATAATAGTCTGAGATAGTTAAACAGAGCAAGATCAGATTTTGCTGGACATACCACAAGCCTCATGGCGTGTAACAGATATGAGTACCCCCATTTCCTGACAATAACTCATGAGGAATAATGTACGACGTAGAACGGAATGCGCTCGAACATCCAAGACTCGTGCTGAAGCGGTTAATTATCACACCATCTGAGTAGACTGACAAAGTAGAAGTCGAATATTCCAACTACCCTGCTAACATAGTCTCTGATGATGAATCCCAAACAGTGTTGCCCCAATATCTTACTTTGGGGAATATTGCGATATTGCATACAACTCCCACATTCAAAACATTCTGACGATCCCAGCAGTGTCGTCCTATCCCGTACGACTTCCAATACTACAAACCTCAATTGCAGTAGTAGCGATTTGGAATTAGAAGTGGGGTGTGGGGAGAAAATATGTACAGACGACAAAAGTACCAGCGTTTGTTAATAACTATAGAATGTAAAGGAACGAAGTAGCTGATAAGACAACAGGGTAAAAATTGTTTTTAATAATTCCTATAATTCCTAGTTTCAAGCGGCTAAAATGAAATAAAAGTGTAATGTTTTCTCCACAAAGTGAGGTGGGGGGCGACTTCCGCCGCCCCTCCTAATCGCCACTGCCCCAATAGGTTAATCTTGTACACAAGTTTCTCGCGTTCATTCGCGTAACTCCTGACTCCTATACGCCGTGGGGGCAATCCATTTCAACACTGTGGTTCTCAAACAAGCAGACCGTCCATCAAACAGATAAGAGATATTCACCATAATAACAGCTTGAAGTCGATTCGAAGACCACATCGATGGCTTAATTCTAAAACCTCGTATGTCCCAATGGTCATCCTATCCATTATTTTCCTTAAAAATGGTCACGCCTCTCAGCCACATGTAGATATGCAGCCCATGAGAACAATTTCCGTTGTGTTCATTTTCCTATGGTTATGTGTAAAGAAAAATGAACCTTAAGTACATGATATTGTAGGAGTGCGTAAATTCGCTTGCAGGCAACATCCCTACAATACGGCATGGTGAGATCTATTTTCCTTTATACGCCCGCACAGGAAAATGAACACAACGAAAATTATTCTGATAGACTGCATTTAAATATGTGGCTGGGAGGCGTGACCAGTCTTAAGGACTATAATGTGTAGGGAGAGGAATGGGACATACGTGGTTTTAGAAGTAAGGCATCGATATTAACTCCACATTCAAACATCACAACTGCAGTCGACTAGAAGAAAAGGCATTAATTATCGTGATGACTAGTTAAGTTTTACAGGTACACAGCATATGAGATGTTATTTAGATAATGACGACCATAAACCAATAAAAAGTTAACGTCGCTACCACATTCTATGATACACACGCTACCTTAAATATTAAACTTAGGGGCCGATGTCCTAGATGTTAGGTCCCTTTAAACAACAAACATCATCATCATCATCATCATCATCATCATCATCATCATCATATATTAAACATAAAGTGAAATCACGTAAGTGATGTCCGCCTCCATGGCTAAATGGTTAGCGTGCTGGCCTTTGGTCACAGGGGTCCCGGGTTCGATTCCCGGCGGGGTCGGGAATTTTAACCTTAATTGGTTAATTTCGCTGGCACGGGGTCTGGGTGTATGTGTCGTCTTCATCATTTCATCCTCATCACGACGCGTAGGTCACCTACGGGTGTCAAATCAAAAGACCTGCACCTGGCGAGCCGAACTTGTCCTCGGACACTCCCGGCACTAAAAGCCATACGCCATTTCATTTTTACCTAAGTGATCGTTTACTGACTTTTATAATACACGTTGTCTTTAAATACTTAAGTTGCCTCAAACTCAACAAAACCAAACTACACTACCAATTAATGTTACATGAAATAAACTATGTCCCATAATCACTGCCCGATAATATATTTTACAAACTTAAATTCTTACTGATTATCTTGTTGTCGGCTTCAGTCTATCAAGTTAGATCGGGCTGTATTTTTATTTTCTTGGTCATGACAGACTTCACTGTGGTCCCACAATGTTCCATTCTAGCATTCCATAGTATCGTACCCATGGCACCATGATCGTGATTTTCCCACGTAGTTCCTCGACGTTGTAGAATTCAAAATGCCAATCTTTATTCACAGCACATGATAAAATAACTGCTCAGTTTAACCATGCACTTTGGTTTACAACACAGTAGCAAAATCTATAGCCCGTTAAAGGCTCCACTTAGATGTGCACGCACCCTACTGTGACTATCACACTCGTATTTTATAATACACAAAATCTTATACCTTGTCACACACTGTTCTGACAAACTGCTCGAACATTCTAAACTGAAAACTAGTGAAATACATGTAGGCCACGTTGCTCACAGAAGTTCCCTACTTGTTTCATACGATTCTACATCCATCCGGAGCACTAACATTCACACGTGTAGTTATTGATGATGATTATGTACTTGAATAATAGAACAGGGATGGTGTATTAATGTGTTTAATTAACACTCCAACTATCGTGGGGAACGAAGGTAAAAGCATGAATAATAATCAGAGAGAATAAAGATAACGTTAGAAGCACAGAACATCAACATATAAAAGTCTTCGAAACCCTAACAAAGTTCAAGGAGCTTATAACACATATATGAGTTTATACACATATACTGATACTAGAGGCCGCCACACACTCCCTCCGCAGTGACAGCGTCCATGTATTTTCGAGGGAAGGTGACCCTTCGACCTGATCTGGTGATCCGTGGTGCGGGTGTATTGGATTGAGTGCTGCCTGTCTTCTTCTGAAGGTTGACAGTCTTTGGAATGGAACTCGACGGAATATCCACAGTGGTTTCTCCAGATATGTCTTCCTTGTTGTCCGATGATTGGTCTGCCAGAAGGAAGGCAGGTTTCAATCTGTCAATGCTAATAGTTTGTTTCCCTGTTGGCATCTCCACCTCGAAGTGTTTGTCACTGCGAGACAGGACTGGATATGGCCCGTCATATGGTGATTGAAGAGGTGTTCTGACCGCATCGTGTCGAACGAAAACGAACTTGCTCGTCATCAGCCGTAGATGAATGAAGATCATTTTGCGGTCGTGATGTTCTGTTGGGACTGGTCTTAGGTTCCTCAACTGTTCCTTCAATTTGAAAACGAAGGTTGGGATGTCAGTTACTAGTTTCTGTTCGTTGAGAAATACTCCTAGTAGCCTAATTGTTGAGCCGTAAGTCATTTCCACTGGCGAGGTGTTGACTTGCGGAATTATGTAGGAACGAAGTCCTAACAAGACCAAGGGAAGCTTCGAAACCCAATCATCAGACATCTGTGCCTTCAAAGTAGATTTTAATTGACGGTGCCAGCGTTCAATTTTTCCATTTGATGCCGGATGATATGCTGTCGTTTTAATGTGGACAATGCCCAGTGTGCTTGTGAGGCATTTGAAAAGTTGACATTCAAACTGCCTTCCGCGGTCAGTAGTTATGATATGAGGCACGCCAAAACGAGATATCCATGTTGAGACTATGGCAAATGAAACTGCTTCTGCTGTGATGTCAGCTAATGGAACTGCTTCTGGCCATCGCGAGAAACGATCAATACCGGTAATTGTTAGTAAATACCGGTATCCTTGTGATGGAGGTAGTGGTCCAACTATGTCCACGTTAATGTGACTGAATCTTGCTGCCGTTGGAGGATAATGTCCCACTGCACTGTTAGTGTGTCTCCAGACTTTACTTCGTTGGCAAGAAATACATGCTGATGTCCAGGTCTTTACGTCCTTTCTTAGTGATGGCCAAATGAAGTGCTTTTTTACTAAATTAATGGTTGCTTGAATACCAGGGTGAGCTAGATTGTGTAGCGAGTTGAAAATTGCCTGTCGTAGTTGTTGAGGTACATATGGGCGAATCATATCTTCAGTCATGTCGCAAACGAGTTCTTTACCATTGGGCAACATTATTGTTCGAAGTGCAAGTGACGTATTCTTAATGTGTGGAAGTTCTTCGTCACGTTGTTGGCTTTCTGCTATTTCTTCCATGGTAACAGTTGGAGGTATAGTGACTGAAGCAATTCGTGAACAAACATCAGCTGCGATGTTCTCCTTTCCAGTAGTGTAACGTATGTCTGTGGTGAACTGTCCGATGAAACTAATGTGTCGTATCTGACGTGGAGAAGCTTTGTCTGAACGTTGCTTGAACATGAAGGTGAGTGGCTTGTGGTCGGTGTAAATCGTAAAATCACGTCCTTCAAGCATGTACTGAAAGTGCTTCACAGCTGAGTAGGCAGCGAGGAGTTCTCTGTCGTAGGTTGAGTAATTCCTCTCTGCATTTGTCAGTTTCTTGGAGAAGAATGCTAATGGTTGCAGATTATTGTCTTTGATTTGTTGCAAGGATGCACCAATAGCATAATCTGAGGCATCTACCATTAAAATTAGTGGTAAATTTGAAGATGGATGAGCTAGAAGTGCTGAATCGGCCAAGCTATTTTTTAGGTCATTAAAGGCTTGTCGAAGGTTTTCTGTCCAATTAATTTTGTTGTTGTCATTTTTCTTAGTCCCGTGGAGAAGTTTCAAAAGCTCTGCTTGTTTACTGGCTGAATTTGGCAGTGCTCTTCGGTAAAAGTTAATGAGGCCAAGAAACCGGCGCAGTTCTTTTACTGTTGTGGGTAGCGGATAGTCAACAATGGTTTGCACTCGCTCTGGTAGTGGTCTGATTCCTTCTGCAGATATCACATATCCCAGGAAAGGTACTTCTGTGTGAAGGGATTATACCGCCATCTTGACCCACGACGACTTGGCTATGAACATGGACATTCTCATGGTTTTCGATTTGGAGAGTTGTTATTAGTAGGCTGTGTACCTGATCTTGTTATATTTTGTTATGTTTGTTATATTTTGTTAGGAAAGTTTACGTTTGTTAAATAGCCTGTTGACAGTGCAAGTGAAATTTGCTCAGTGTAGCTGTATCTTGTGCTTCCTGAATAAATAAATAAATAAATAAATAAATAAATAAATAAATAAATAAATAAATAAATAAATAAATAAATAAATAAATAATCATTCTATACAGCACACATATCGTTTATAGTTCAAGTCCACGAAAACCCGACAGACTGAATACTCTATACTTGGAGGTTCGCAACTGTAGCTTCCAGTCACAGCACTAGAACAAGAGTGATTGAAGAAGGTTCCTATCAGTTCCAGGACAGTTCGGTATTTCAAAAACAAGTAAGATCTCCCGCACCTTTGGACGTGTTAATATGTTGAAAGACCAATGATAAACTGTCATACCCTTCATTTGTTTTATTGTAAGATATAGGCGATTTACAAGCGATATTTGAGGCGTTAACAAATGGAATACCGGGCGAGTTGGCCGTGCGGTTAGGAGAGCGCAGCTGTGAGCTCGCATCCGGGAGATAGTGGGCTCGAACCCCACTGTCGGCAGCCCTGAAGATGGTTTTCTGTTGTTTCCCATTTTCACACCTGGCAAATGCTTGAGCTTTACCTTAATTAAGGCCACGGCCGCTTCCTTCCCATTCCTAGGCCTTTCCTGTCCCATCATCACCATAAGACCTATGTGTGTCGGTGCGACGTATAGAAAATAACAAAAAACAATTTTTAATTGAATATTATGGAGACATTTATATACAGATGAGATTTTTAAGCTAGTATTTTAAACAAGTCCGCCTCTGTGGTGTAGTGGTTAGCGTGATTAGCTGCCACCCCCGGAGGTCCGGGTTCGATTCCCGGCTCTGCCACGAAATTTGAAAAGTGGTACGAGGGCTGGAACGGGGTCCACTCAGCCTCGGGAGGTCAACAGAGTAGAGGTGGTTTCGATTCCCACCTCAGCCATCCTCGAAGTGGTTTTCCGTGGTTTCCCACTTCTCCTCCAGGCAAATACCGGGATGGTACCTCACTTACGGCCACGGCCGCTTCCTTCCCTCTTCCTTGTCTATCCCTTCCAATCTTCCCATCCCTCCACAAGGCCCCTGTTCAGCATAGCAGGTGAGGCCGCCTGGGCGAGGTACTGGTCATTCTCCCCAGTTGTATCCCCGACCCAAAGTCTGAAACTCCAGGACACTGCCTTTGAGGCGGTAGAGGTGGTATCCCTCGCTGAGTCCGAGGGAAAAGCCAACCCTGGAGTGTAAACAGATTAAGATAGAAGATTTTAAACAAGCTGCGTGTTATCTGTGTGCAATCCAACAGGTGTGAAACTTTCCGCTAACAAGCTAGTCACGGAAGATGAGACACATCGCTACGTTTTAGGGATTTGGAGTTCGTGGATAAGGAAGCTGCACGTAACTACGTACAGTTTCAGTATGTATACCCCTTAGTCCCGTTTCCTGATGAAATTATACAGCATGTTTTACAGCCAGCTGTCCTTCCTGATGCCGTCCATTGTCGAGGAGCTAATTAAGATGGTGAATAGAACTGAGTAAGGAGGTGGACGGAATAGGCTGTGGCTTATGTACAGGAACTGTCCTGGCATTTGCCTGGAAGTGAAAATAGAAAACTACAGAAAACCATTCTCAGGACAGCCGATGGTAGGTTTTGAACCCACTCGCCTCCTGGATGCTGAGCTTGGCTCCCTAGCTGTAGCACGCGCGGCTACTTCACTCGGTATACAGAAATATCAGTATCACCACATCAAGTTGAATATCGGTGGTGAGTGGTTCAAGTAGCCACATTGCCGGTTGTGACTGGAGCAGCAGGAGTGGTACATAACAACCGGAGACAGTCCTTGAAAAACTTTAGCTGCCCAGCTGTTTGACTGGAGACATCCAGAAATCTCTACTTGTCGGCACCTGCAGAATTATGCACAACTTTCTCAACGAAAATTCAAGGAGTAGGCCTATGTAGAAATAAGCCTATTTGTTGTATAAGAATAGTTTTGCTTGATGGTATCTGTGCAATTATGCTCATTATACACAGGAGAAGTCTGCAAGGTAAGTAAATAATAATAATAATAATAATAATAATAATAATAATAATAATAATAATAATAATAATAATAATAATGGTGTGTCGTTTCCGAAGAGGCCTCGTGCAGGTCTTTCGAGTTGACGCCGTACAGGCGACCTGCGCGTCTGTGAGTATGGGGCCCTCCCTATGATGAATTCTAATGATGAAGACGGCACACACATCCAGCCCCCGAGACATCGGAATTAACCAATTACGTTTAAATATCCAACCCAGCCTGGAATCGAACCCGAGACCCTCTGGAAGAAAGTCCAGAACGCTGTCAATTTTGCCACGGAGCCAGTAGTAATAATACTAATAATAATACTAATAATAATAGTAATAATAATAATAATAATAATAATAATAATAATAATAATATAGTGTAGCCTCTTTTTTGGTTTGAGTTAATCTCAAGCAGCAGCATATGGCTAATTTTAATACTGTTTTCAAAGTACAGTAGAGTATCTATGGAGAAAAGTACAGATGTATGAATCATTCGTGTAATATGGAGACGAACAGCGATGAACTTATTGATCCAAATCAAAGAAAGAACAGACGACCGACCTTACGTTGCCTAAAGTGTTCAAAATGTATGAAACAATTGTTGAGCATAAGATATCCATGAAAGCATGTACGTAATCATTAAAAGATAAACAGATAAATTTGTTTCAATGTTCACATTTCTGAAGTAATGTAAGAAAATATTTGATGTGAAGCGCAAGCGTGTCGAGCTAGACTGAGAGTAGGTAAGATGCTGGAAAAACACATCACCGACGTATGACATGACTTAAGGTGAACCTAATTTCTTAATAATTGAACATTATTGTGTAATTCTAACTTGACTGAGATTAAAGAAACTCCACTACAACACCAGGCCACCGCGACGTAGTATTCACAGTGTTCCGTTTGAAAATCTAAGAATACTAATATTCTTAATACATGAAGTCAAAAATATTTGAGTCACCACGCTTCGAAATGTACAGTGTTAAAACGAACAACAATGGACTGTTCCTTCTACGGATCCTAACTAAAATTAGACCATACCAATTAACCAGCGACATTTCGACCGCAAATATCACATGATAGGGTCCATGATTAATGTCTCATGGGATGCTTTATACACCAATTCGCCTCACATACATGAAGGAGTTTACATTAAAATGTATCCAAAGCATTTTGAAAGACGAATATTGTGTTCCAAATATTGCAGCTTGTCTCCTAATTACGGCGGAAGAACAAATATTCTGAACAATAAAATAGATATTCCGATGACTTCAGCCTTATGATTCAGTTATCCTTAAAACATTTAACGCATACGGGAATGCTAAAGTGAGTACCTGCAACCCATGTAATACGTGTACGTACAAAAACCAAAACAACGATCACTCGGTAGAGAGTGGCTTCGAACCCTTCTGTCGGCAGCCCTGAAGATAGTTCTCCTTGCTTTCCCATTTTCATACCAGGAAAATGCTGGGTCTATACCTTAATTAAGGCCACGGTGCTTCCTTCCCACTCTTAGCCTTTTTTAATCCCATAGTCGCCATAAGAAGTATCTGTGTCGTTGCGACGTAAAGCCAATTGTAAGGATAATGATCACTTACACTGCAGCAACGATATCAACCGAGAAGATGTAGCTTTCTGTACTTGTAATTCCTAACAGAGTGGGGGTTTATGACGTTGCGTAAACACAAACGGGTGCCTAAATACTCAACCTAGAGCCCATTTACAAAATGGAGAGCTATGAACATATTGCAACTGACGTCACAAGAAACTGTTATGAAACAAAGCTAATTGCATTTTTTCAAATTATGTAGAATGACTTTGTCGGGCTCCTTGGATGAATTCTCTGCGTAGTGACCTTCGTTCACAGGGCTCCGGGTTCGGGTAGGGGATTTGAATTGTTACTTATAGCTAATTCCTTGGTTCGCAGACTGAGAGCTTGTGTTCGTTGTAATACAAATACGTACATCAAACCTTACTACCAACCACTTCAGAAACGCACAGCAGTGAATATATTCTTCCGACCGTCAAACTGGGTAAAATCCACATGAAGTGCCGACCATAATAACATTTGAAAAAGTCCGCTTTATTAAACTTAGAATCTGCCAGAAAATTGCAACGACAGAAACAAGGTTTACCAGTTTACTGCTATAACGGCATTAAGTAAACTGATGCTCTTGGTCAAGTGTATGCAGTCCACCATAATAACTGTGAATATTTAGATGTAAGAATGATAATTACCTCACACATTTAAAAGCCCTACATCATTTGAATATTTAAAAATGTGGAAGGAATATAACTTATAACACATATGAAACAATCTGCAGAACCAGGGGACTGCTGTAAGACGATTATCTCAGGAAAATGCATTATTGTTAGAAACTGCACCATGTAACCTATTTCGGAATGACCGCTTAATGTTTGTTTTCTATAATTATCATTAAGCATATTGTGAGTTTTCAGAATAATAAGTGGGAAAGTATGCCTCAACGTAAACTGAAGCGAAAATGGAGAGAGCATTAAAGAAACGAATATGTATACGCTGAAGCCTTCATTGAAGTGAACAGAGTAATTTATTCACTTGTAAGCAAATTCACGAGAGAGTTTGGAGTTCCTTTGCCATGCAACATTCTAAAGTCATAAAACTAGCATTTACAGCAGATAGCACGTGATCAAACTTAACCCCTACAAACCTTCGTTCAGAAAGAACACAGTTGAAACCTTACTATAAAAAGAGCCCGTGAAGCCATAATACTCTATTTAACATAGCAAATATAAAAGTAAAGTGTTTTCCTAGATACATTTGGGGACACGGGTGAAATATTCTTGATTAATTTGTTGCTCGCTGAATTCAGAACTGGTGGTTATATTATCCTTGCCATACCATCATCTGTGGTTGTGGGCAGTCTTTCGGAAGAGTTAAGGATGGACTTTGAACAGTTAACCCTCTCCCGCCCATAGCGTAGTAATGCGTAGCGCGAAAGCTTAGGGCCTCCCGCCCATAGCGTAGTAAAGCGTACTTGTACTTCTAGTCGCATGTATGAGCCATCTATCGGCCGATAGACAAATATAACTTACTGTTACTAGCATGTACACTTCCTAGAGACCAAAGATATTAGTTTTCTTCTTTTAAAACCTTAGCAGGCGTATTAGAACACGAAATACGGAAGGCAGTGACATATTGTAAACAAACACGTCGACGTTTAATTCGCGTGAAAATATTTTATGTGGTAACGACATTGAACGCTTGGTGAACGATAATCCTGACTGTGGAACTGTTAGTAGTGGCTCAAGTGAACTCAGTGAACTGGAAAGTGAAAATGTAGTGACGATATTTCAGGAAATGACGACGTACACATGCGTGATGACATAGATTGTAGGCCTAACTTTCAATGGACAAATACATTGTCTTACGTCGAACCGGCGTACTTTACTAAAGAGGCAGGACCTTGCCATTCTCTTCCTGTAGCTAGTACAGCATTAGAGTATTTCTACCTTATATTTGATGAAAACATTTTCGATTTAATTGTTCATTAGTTTTTGTACAATATACATTTTTATAAATATCTGCATTATCATAATGATGGCTGAAAATAATTGCTTTAATTCTGGGGAAAACATGCATTTTAATATGGGCGGGAAAGGGTTAAACTCTTCTGAAAGTATTCAATGATAATACAAGCGGATGTAGGCTATGGCTCCAAAGCAAGTAAAATTGTTAATTGATGACTTGGAATGATGTTACAATGTAGTAGAAAATTTTGTATGGAACTACGAGTGATGTAAGGGATAAAACAGCACTTGCTGGTGCACCATTGTTCACGGAAGGATGGGAGAGGACTAGGATTGGGGAGGTAGTGGCCGTGGCCTTTATTTTTAGTTACATACCCTGCTTTTGTCTGGTGTGAAAATGGGAAACCATACTGAAAACTTAATACAGGAATATTTGAGATGGACTTCCATCGGCTTTGACTAGATATGGATACATAGTAATTCACATGGTCGCTCGTCAAGCACACAACAGCTGATTCCAATTATTTCTGGAATCTCTGAATCCTTACTGCCTCACTCGCGATGAGGTTCGAGCCTATCATCTCCCAAATGCAAACGTACATCAACACGACCCATATAACATAACCAATTCACTCGGTACATTCGGAATTCTTACCAGCATAAGGACGACGTCGGCTTAAGCTCGAACAAAACAAGGTCAAAAATTTCCGACGAATCACCATCAACGCCGGGGCAATGAAAAACCAAAAGCGACAACGTACCATCCCTTAAAAACATTGGAACGTGAATATAGCTCGCGTTCACAAAACTGGGTGGACAGGATAAAATCAAAAGATACTAGTTAAGGCTACAAGCTAACATGCCACGGGAAATACAGATTCCATATAAGCAGGAAAATGCAGGGAGGATAATTTGAAATTTGTAATCAGCACGACATATGTTCCTTGGGTAGCACAATAAGGTCACTCAGTCTTATAATCAACGCTATTCCGACCGACCGACCAGAAGCTGATACTCACTTCACATTTGTATACTGCACAGTACACGCTCAACGATCATCTTCCTCTTCCTATGTAAGAGAGATTGTAGGCCACCGATAAACTTCAACACACAGGGCAAACAGAGACTGCTTTGAAAAACCTGCTGTCGCACTTACAAAAAGAATAATCGAATTACATTAGCCACTGAGCTGATGTCATGACATCCTCTTTGAAGTCCATTCCTCAATAAAGTTATATTCCCATACCTCGTAAGCAATATTGACATGGATTCAAAATATTGAATAGAATGAGCCTGTTTGGTTAAAACACACAGCCACAGACAAATTCATTTACATAACTGGTTTTAATTTAAAACTAAATTTGTTTTATAGACTATGCTTGATTTAAATTAACTAAGTGTAGTCTTCTACAGTAGGTTGGCAGGCTGCTTACTAGGTTACAGGTCCAATAATATTCTATTTTACTTCCAGCACAGAACAAATTGAATCATGAATAAGTTCTGTTAAGAAGAGAATAGAATCGAAATTATTTCTCAGATGATGTACGACTGAACGGTTTGATCAACTAGCACAGTTCCTATCCATATCAGATTATTATTATTAGGCCTAATCTTCTTCTCCATTTTCTTCTCTCTTTCCAAATATATTGGGGTGGGCGCTTGGGATGGATTTGGCCGAGTTTTATGACCGGGTGCCATTCTGACGCAAGCCCTATGTCGAAGGATATGTTTTATTGCGTGTTTCTGTGGTAGTTTGCAGTGGGATGCGTTTGTGTGTATGAAAAGGGGTGTTTTCGGACAAACATAGACACCTAGTCTCCGAGCTTGAGGAATAAACCAAACGCAGATAAAATCCATGGTTGTGCCTGGAATCAAACAAGCGACTCTCTGAACCGATTGGCAGTAAGCTGATCGTTCAGCCAAGGAGCCGGATAGCAATAATAATAATAATAATAATAATAATAATAATAATAATAATAATAATAATGTCTTATGGATTTTAGTGCCGGGATATCCCAGAACGGGTTAGGCTCGCCAGGTGCAGGTCTTTCTATTTGACTCCCGTAGGCGACCTGCGCGTCATGATGAGGATGAAATGATGATGAAGACAACACATACACCCAGCACCCGTGCCATTGGAATTAACCAATTAAGGTTAAAATCCCCGACCCGGACGGGAATCGAACACGGGACCCTCTGAACCGAAGGCCAATACGCTGATCATTCAGCCAACGAGTCGGACTCACTCCCTACGTGTACAATATAGAATATTTGACATAGCGTATAGGTGTGACATGTTATGTGGGCATCGTTTTCAGGCAAAAGCTCTGTGCAGTTGGTGAGCCTGACAGGGTATTGATTGCCTCACTGGCGAGATGGATGAACAATTTGTCCACCTCCTGATGCCTGTGTTGCGTACCTAACTACCACCTACATTAACACACTGTCGTCAGGGTAATATTGAACTATTCTCTCCATTTCTGGCTCCTCTCCTCTATGAGGTTTGATCACGGAGTGAGAAAATATCTACAACTGTTCAAAGTATAATTTGGATAATACAGTTCTTTTGTCCATTAAATCACTATTCAGCCTCACCAGCACACTACTGACTATTGCTGCCTTGTAAGGCAGACCCTCCGATTAAGGTGGGTGGCATATGCTGTTTAGGAAAATGAGTGTTAATTTGGTAGAAGGCAGAGTTACCGTAGCCAACGGCCGTAGCCGTGTTGAAACACCGGATCCCGGGAGATCTCCGAAGTTAAGCAACATTGGGCGTGGTCAGGAGTTGGATGGGTTGCCACGCGCTGTTGGTGAGGGGTAAGGGAATGGAGGAGCGGAAACGAACTGGCCACCCTTCCGCACGTAAACTCTGGCTCAGGAACACCTCTGCGGAGGTTCGGACCTGCCTTCGGGCAGAATAACCCCTTACCTAGAGTTACCGTACGTGTACTGTATGAGTTGCAGGGATGTTGAAGACAACATAGACAGCAATCCTCGATCCAAGGGAATTAACCTGGCCGGGAATCGAGCGCGAGACCCTCTGATCCGAAGGTCACTACGGTGACCGTTCAGCAAAGGAGCCAGGTACTATACAGAGTAGTACACCTTACAACTAAACATCACCGGGAGAGTTGGCCGTGCGGTTAGGAGCGCGCAGCTGTGAGCTTGCATCCGGGCTGTCGGCAGCCCTGAAGATGGTTTTCCGTGGTTTCCCATTTTCACACCATTCCTTCCCATTCCTATGCCTTTCCTATCCCATCGTCGTCATAAAACCTATCTGTGTCGGTGCGACGTAAAGCAAATAGCAAGAAAATAAAAAACTAAACATCCTCTGAATTATACCAAACAAGTAGCCGTGCGGTTAGGAGCGCGCAGCTGTGAGCTTGTTTTCGGGTTTGAACCCCACTGTCAGCAGCCCTGAAGATAGTTTTCACACCAGGCAAATCCTGGAGCTTTACCTTCATTAAGACCACGGTCGCTTCCTTCCCAATCCTAGCCGTTTCCTACCCAATCGTTGCCACAAGATCTCTCTGTGTAAACAACAACAACTACATTGATCTACATTCAGGGCATCGCCCAGATGGCAGATTCCCTATCTGTGACGTAAAGCAGATTGTCAAAAAAAAAACCCTTCATGAACCATGACGGTAGTGTTAGTGCACGTCCTCGTTGAATAAGTTACGATGCGTAGCATTACAGAACTGTCCTGCTCCGTGACTAAGTGGTTAGCGTGGTGGCCTTTGATTCACAAGGTTCCGGGTTCGATTCCCGACCGAGTCGGCGATTTTAACCATCATTGGTTAATTCCGATGGCTAGAGCTGGATGTAAGTGTACTGTCATCATCATTAGAATCTATTATAAGTAGGACCCCATCTTCACAGACGTGCAGGTCGCCTATAAGATGTCAACTCGAAAGACCTGCACGAGGCTACACGCCTTTATTATTATTATTATTATTATTATTATTATTATTATTATTATTATTATTATTATTATTATAGAAATGAGAATGTAGCTTGAGGAGAGATCAATGTAGAGACGTAATTGGGCATTCCAATATTCAATTATTCTCGTTTTATTTATTTTATTTATTTATTAATGTCTTTCTGTACATGGCGGGGCTCAGGCTATGAAGCCTGCTATTATGCCAAACCATAAAATTGTACACCTGTGTAAACAGAACATTATAACTACTTAAAATTAAAAATAAGTTTAATATAATTTAAAATTAACGTGAAATGTAATTTAATAATTTTGTTTTTAACATTTTAAAATGAATTTATAGTATTTACTATTATTAAAACTATACCTCTAAAATTGTCAATGTCACTAATCTTACATTTACATTTTATTCATTTGACTTAATCTAACATTTGAGGGTACTTCTTGGAGTAAATTATTCTGATTGTAGATAAAAGTTCCAACACATTCTTTTGAATACCTTTAGGTTGCTTATGTCTCTAATTTCAGCCGGGAGGGAATTCCAGGAACGTATGATCCCTGGTACAAATGAGTTGTTATACATCCTACTGTGGTGAATGGGGATGGAAAACAGGGATCGTGTTGATGACCTTGCGGGTGTTCTGCCTGAGGGAGAGAGGTAGCTAAAATCTATTCTCAGGTAGTCTGGTTTACCTGTTCGTAGTATTTTGTGCAGAAGAGAAACAGCATGGTGCTTGCGTCTATCGCATAATCTTAACCAGGACAGCTGATGGAGGAATGGGCTGATGTGGGAATGGAGCGGAACATTTAGAATGAATCGAATGCAGGCATTATGCGCCCATTGAAGTTTGGAACCAAGTAAATAACTTATGTTATTATAGACTATGTCACCATAATCAAATATTGGTAGAATTAATCCTTGAACGAGCAGTTTCCTGGTTTTGACAGGAAGAAAGTCCCTCAGTTTGTGTAGTGAGTGTAATGAGCCGAATACACGTTGACAAATTTTTGTTACGTGCTCTGACCAACTTAAATATTTATCAAAAATTATTCCAAGGTTCTTAACGGAGTCTTTCAGTGTTATAGGTGTTTCACTGATCTTGATAACCGGTATATTGATACTTTCTTACTTGGCATGCGCTTTTTTAGATCCTATTATGATGGCTTGAGATTTTAATGGGTTTACCTTCAGGCAGTGGCTACTAGTCCATTCGTTAATGTTAAATAGGTCTTCGTTTAATTTCATGTTTGCTTCTTGTATGTCATTCGGCTTGGTATGAATATACAATTGGATATCGTCAGCATATAAGTGATATTTACAGTTCGTCAGTTGTTCTGATAGGTCATTCATGTATAGGGAGAACAGAAGCGGTGATAACACCCCACCCTGTGCTACCCCCATCTCAGTATTTAGCCATCTAGACATATTGTCTCGCACTGACACACATTGTTTACGTCCGCTGAGATAGGAACGTACCCAGCATAATACATTATTAGAAAATTTCATCGTTTCTAATTTGGCTAGTGAAATGTCTTTGTCTACGCAGTCAAATGCTTTTGTAAGGTCGAGAAGAATAAGAATTGTCATTTGTCCGTTATCCATTGCTAGCTGAATGTCGTTAGTTACTTTTACCAATGCTGTGTTGGTACTGTAATTCGATCTGAACCCTGATTGATATCTGTCGAGTAAGTTATGATGTAAGAGATAGTCTGTCATTTGTTTGAGTACTAGTTTTTCCAGTACCTTTCCTAGTACAGGGAGGATACTAACAGGCCGGTAATCGTCAAAGGTTATGGGGGTACTATTTTTCGGCAAGGGTCTGATGATGGCATTTTTCCTTTTCTCAGGAAAGATTCCCGTCATCAGAGAGGTGTTAACAATGTGCGTTATTGTAGGAAGAATGATGTCTAGAATTTTTCTTAAAAGGGATAGGTTTATTCCGTCGTGTCCGGTAGACCCTGATTTTATGTCATTGAGGGGGCTCTTTACATCACCTGGAGTCACATGAGAGAAGTAAAATGTTTCTCCACCATGCTTTCTCTTTGAAGATATTTTGTCAATAGTGGCTCTCTTGGTATTTCCGTTCGTCTGGACGTTTCTTGAGCTAAAATAATTATTCAGATCGTCCAATGGTACATTACCGTTACTATCCTTTGTCTTTGTTTTATTTAGACCCATATCGCGGAGATTTTTCCATACAGCTGCAGAGTTATGTGTATTTAAAACTTCGTACGAGTAGCGTATTTTAGCGTTTCTTATCATCTGCGTTGTTTTATTTCGGAGTCTTTTATATTTCTCAAAATTGTCCTGTGTTGGATATTTCACATAGTAGCTATAGGCTACGTCTCTGTCTTTCATTTGATCACGAATTTCTTGATTGAGCCAAGGGTTAGAGGGTCGCTTTACTCGAGCAGTACGTAATGGGGCATGTCTGTCGTATAAAGTTAAGAGAAGTTCGTTAAAATGAGATACTTAGTCGTCAATGTCCTTTATGTACTGAACTGTGTGCCATGGTGTGCTCAGAGCGTCCTCAATGAGGGCTTCTTCGTTCAAATTTTTGAAATCTCTGTATGTGATTATCTTGGGCTTGTATTTTGGACACTTCAAAGAGTATGCAGCGTAAATCATATCATGGCGGGAAAGGCCTGGCACAGGCATCTGTCCATGTGACAATATACGGTCTTTATTGTTTACAACGATTAGGTCAAGGAGTGTGTACGATGTTGCAACATGGTGTGTGAGTTGTAAGGGCAGAATTGTCATATTAATGGATTCAAACATGCGTGTTAGTCGCCTAGTTTCAGTAGTTGCATTTGTCAGGTCACTGTTAAAATCTCCCATTAAAACCATGTGTTCATACCTGGATATTAAATCCTGTAGGGCTTCCTCTAGATCCGTTGTGTTTCCGGTCTTCGGTGGGCGATACACTACACCGAGTAAACACTTTGTACCACGAATTTCAATTTCCACGAACAAGAACTCCGGTCTGTGAGAGTATTCGCTTGGCGATTTGAATATTACGTTGTATTTCAAATCGTCACGTATGAACATTCCGACTCCGCCTCCAGGCTTTCCTTCTCTATCGTTCCTAATTAAAGTGTATCCACTCATTTTAACCAGTGCTGAAGGGATAGACTGACGCAGCCATGATTCTGAAATCATTATAGCATGCAGATTACAGGTTGAAAATATTTCGGAGAATTCTGAGAAATGTGGGACAATGCTCTGTGCATTGACATGTGCTATTTGTAGAGAAGTAGGGTAGGGCGCAAAAATGTCTTTGAGACGGTTAGCGGTATTCTTCGAGGGGGCTGGCACGACGGGGTAATGACCTGCCTGGGACAGTGGTGAAAGGAGGCTGAAATTCGAGACATTTGTTTCCTGGTTGCTAAATTCTGCCAACTTGAAAGTTAAATTATGACAACTGATAGTAAGAAGTACCTACTACAACTATAAGATTAGCACCTAAATCAACACTACAACTATGTGGAAAATTAACTTAAGTGAACTAAAATAACTATGACGGTCCTTATATTGCAGAGAGTCTGCTCATGGCTAGTGAATACTGTTCAAATCTGAACGATTAGTAATGGCTATTTTTCGGTTCCCATGTTTTACGTACATGGCTCTTATTTACTTACTTTCTCAGCGTCACATCTCTTGGATAACCTTAGCCTTGTCGAACACGATAGTTAGCCATTCTCGCTAGATACTATTGTTTCTTCTTATCTTCCACAGGTCTGCCTCCACGTCATCGGACCGTCCATATGAGACCTTAACGATTAAGTCTATACGGTCTTACACCGAGGTTAGCCCGGTCGAGTCCCGTAGATGGAAAAAGAAATCACCATCAGAATATTGGCTGGCATGGTAGGAAGCATAGTGGTATATAAATTCTAATAACTAGATTACGTGCCAAAAGCCTGAATTCAATTCCAGTCCTCCCCGCAGTGTCCATATGGCGCTGTTGATCGTGATTCGTCCATTGAATGGCAACGTTAAGCCTTGAGTGGACCCCTTGGTGTTATTTGACAGGAGACGTCTGTGTGCTAACATCACACCGGGTTTCACCCTTTCCCTACATCATTATTACCATCATCATCATCATCATCATCACCCCACATCCAGACGCGCAGATCGCCCATAGGTGTCAACTATGAGGACCTACACCAGGCGAGCCGAACATGTCCTTGGACACTCCCGGCATTAAGAGCCACACAATAAATAAATAAATAAATAAATAAATAAATAAATAAATAAATAAATAAATAAATAAATAAATAAATAAATAAATAAATACATAAATAAATAAATAAATAAATAAAATATCCGAATTGAAATGTCCACTCATCCCTTTCATCCTTTCATGCCCTGCCATCGCAGTTTTCGCCCTTTGACATCTCTAATTAAAGTAGGACTATGATAAAGCGCTTCCGACTCGGTGTTTGTTCTTATCTTCCAGAAAAAGTTTTCACAGGTTGCTCCATAAATTTTATATAGAATTTTGTTATCTCCCAAACAATCATTAATTTGTTATCTTTTTAGCCATTTTCTATGTTCAGATACCCTGAACATAAAGTACAAGTGGTTTTATGATAGTCTTTTATACCAGCAGAACTACCTCTTCACCAGAGATGCCCCCACGAGTTAGTTACCGAAATCTGTTGTAGTAGCTATTGCCAGTTGCCAGTCGCTCCTTAGTTTCCAGTTGCACCTCGTTGTCCTCCATCACAATTTAACCCAGGTATTTAAACTGGCTGACTTGTTTTGTATCCGGTGTTGATCATATACTTAGTTTTTTCCTGGTTGATCTCAAGTCCATACTATGTAGCTTCTTTTCATATCGCTCACGTCACTAAAATTCCGAGATCACATCTCATTTCAGTTTCCAACGTCTTCAAACTAATCCCAGACCCGAATGATTTCTAGGTAGACGCACAATAACCTGGCTGGATCACATACATCTGAGAATCGAAGGTACTCCAAACCCATAGTAAGTACCAATCACAACAATAACGACAAAGCATAGAGAGATAAAGAATAAAAATTTGTCAATTCGAGGGCAGTAAAATGTAACTGCTAGGGCTACATGTATGTACTTCACTTTCAAAGTGGTCCGGCTCCATTGGCTAAATGGTTAGCGTGCTGGCCTTTGGTCACAAGTTCCCGGGTTCGATTCGCGGCAGGGTCGGGAATTTTAACCATCATTGGTTAATTTCGCCGGCACGGGGACTGGGGGTATGTGTCGTCTTCATCATCATTTCATCCTCATCACGACGCGCAGGTCGCCTACGGGTGTCAAATCAAAAGACCTGCACCTGGCCAGCCGAACATGTCGTCGGAAACTCCCGGCACTAAAGGTCATACGCCATTTCATTTCACTTTCAACGTGGAAGTGAGATATTGTAAAGATACAGACATTTACACGTGCCTCACTTTCTCATGTAGTTGGGGAGTAGAGCTTATGAACTGCAGAATGCGATTATGAATTTGCATGTAGTTCGATCCATCGACTGAGCGTATTGGTTGCGCAGTAGGCGGTGTGTAGCTGTGAGCTTACATTTGATTAGTTCACCCATTTGCAGCCCTGAAGGTGATTTTCGGTGGCGTCCCAGTCTTGCATTAGGTAAATCTCACAACTGTACCTTAATTATGGCCACGGCCGTTTCCTTCCCAATTGTACCTTTTTCCTATCCGAGCGTCGCAAAAACACGATATGTTGTGCGCCGTTAAATTACCGGCAAAAGAA